>NC_133658.1:604069712-604410728 GCF_037893015.1 Macrotis lagotis
AGAGTTGAAAAGTAGAATGTCTTGCTCAGTCAGAGATCAGTGTTACTGAATGGAAGAGTATGTGGAGAAGAATAAGAAATAAAAAATACCTGAAAAGACAGGAGGTATGAAAGTATTTATGTCAAAGGATTTTTGTATGTTATCCTGGAGGCAATTGGGAGCTACTATTGTTTATTGAGTGGGGTTTGGAGAATGAGTGTGACATAGTCAGATCTGTACTACTGGAAAATCACTTTGGTAATTCAATGGAAGATGGATTAGAGTAGGTAAAGAATTGAGTCAGGCATTTATCCAAGCATGAGTGAATTAATGCATATACTAGAGTAGTAGCAGTGTCAGAAGAGAAAAGGATGTGAATTTGAGAGACGTTTCAAATTAACAGGACAGGACAGGGCTGTCCAAAATGCATTGGCAGTGAGATTTTATGTAGCCCAATTGTGGGTTTTAATTTTCATGAGCTAAAAGTAAAATAACAATTTGTATGAAATGCTTATTGGGTTTTTTAATTTCATCACTAATAAATGATCTCAGTGTTAGTTTTCTTTGGTGTTTTTAAGCAGTATTACGGGCAGAATATATTGCACAGAAATTTCAATCTATCTGTTGGATATGTTCCATCTGTATGCAGACTAGTCAGTCTGCACCTACCTTTATACTATTGTGTTGTCACTTTGTTGTTCTGTGTTTGTTTTTGTGTTTCCTGCCTGTCATAAGCATGCATTCCTCCCACTTTCTAAGAATTTAAAAATACCATGACTTTTCTAGGCACTTTGTAAAACCTAGATGACTATGAATTAACTATTATTTTAGTATACTGTATTTTTTATTCTGAATGCAACCCTCAAATAATTATTTTATTCTAATGCATCCCTAAGACAACCTAAAGTTAGTCAGCCTTGGATTAGGAAACAGATTGAATATGGGGAGTGAAGGATAGTGAGGAGTTGAGTATGACTCCTTGGATGTAAGCCTCGGAAAATGAAATATGGTTTTGCCCTCTGCAGAACAGGCAGCTAGATGGTACAGAAGGTAGAGTGTCAGCCCTGAAGACAGGAGGACCTGAGGTCAAATACAGTCTCAGACCCTTTCTAGCAATGTGAGCTTGGACAACTCACTTAACCCTGACTTCCTCTTATCTAGTGCTATTGCCAGTGGGCCTGATTCATATCTGACCATTGGACTCAGATGGCTCTGGAGAAGAAAGTGAAACTGGTGACTTAGCACAGCACCCCCTCACTTAAATTCAACTCACATGCATATCATGACATCACCTCCTTGATGTCATGGTCTTCTTTGAGAAAAAAGTACAAACATCATCAAAGGGGGAAAGTAAGAAAGGGGCAGGTTTAGGAGGAAAGATGATGAGTTCTGATTTGGACATATTTAGTTTAAGGCATCTCTTAAAAGTGTAGTTCAAGATATCTGAAAGATAATTGGAGATGAGAAAGTGGATGTCTGTCAGCAAAGAGGTTGGAGCATTTGGGGTCAAATGAAATTCATGAGAACTAATGAGATCACCAAGAAAAGTACTATAGAGGGAGGAGAAATTAGGACCTAGGACAGAAGACTGGGAGGTATCTATGGTTAAAATTCTTCTCTGTCTCTCTTCTGCTTCTCTTTATTTCCATCTCTGTCTTCTATGTAATTTTTTCTGGCTCTCTCTGTCTTCACTTTCTCTCTCCTCAACACTCACATTACCACACTCCTGACCTTGCTTTCTTTTCCTCTCCTTTCTTCTCTTCTCTTCTCCACGTCATTCTCTTTTCTCTCCTCCCCTCTCTTCCATACAATTTTCTCTTTTTGATATACAAAACCACAAATTAAAAAAATTATGGGTCAAAAAGAAAGATAGTACTTCATCACTGGTGGGTAAGGAGAATTTAGTTTTGACTAGAAATATCCATCAAGGACTGTTGATGTTTATAATTACAGCTTGACCCTTTAATAAAGATCTTTCACCAAAAAACAAGAACAAAAGTTGTTTTCTCTCTTAGTTCAAGATAGGAAATTTAAGGAATTTTATGTAAGAGAGCGAAAAAAATTTCCATCATATAGGTTCTATCCTTTGTTCTGGGCAATATCTCTAATAAAATGACTGTATGAGATTCTGTCGTATTGAGAGTATAGTTGAAAGTTCTAAGCATTACATTGTTGTTTCCTCTAGCGTTCTCTTCAGGAAAGTAAAAAATAAAACAAGACCACACTTTATATAGATAGTTTGGATATAGAATTGGACTTGCATATCAGGAAAGATAGGAAAGGAATCCTATTTTATTACTTAAATGATCTTATCATGCTATAACCACATTTCTATAATATGTAATAATTACAAATATCTTAATATTTTTGGTTAAACTAGCATATTGGTCTTGTCTTTCTTTTTTTGAAATCATATCATCATTTTGACACCTCTTAATGGATATTGTCTATTGATAATAATTAATTTGCTATTGTTCCATGTTTCAGACCTCAAATAAATATTAGCTACATAGTTATCAAATTGAAACCGAAATTAATAGGAATAGTGTTTTTCTCATTACCATTAAAAAAGGGAATTGGGTTTGTCTCCTTAACACATAATGAATAATTGTCCAAGCTCCTAATATATAACTTTAATACATATTCTATTATTAGAGAAAACAAAAATGAGATGAGAGACAATGACTTTTGTCCCAGTCTTTTGTTGAAAGATATGAAGATTCAAGGGTCAAACTGTGACTTTGGGGAGACTTAAGCTTTGCCAATGAATCAAGATTAAGAATTGAATATTCAGTGAAGCTCCAATTAAGTGTTATCTGAGACACTGTTTCCAAAGAGCTATTGTTATGGTGGCCATGTAGACTACCCTAAATGAACTGAATGAACCTCTTGCCCACCAGATAAATCAGGATATATCATCCCAATTCCCAATGGTTTTTTGTTTATATGTGACTGCTTACTATGACATATTTTCCTTCAGATTGGCACCTCCAGAAAGGGAGGTTTACACTTGACAATTGAAAGGCTTCTTTTTCCAATTGGTCCCTTTCTATTGCGATTTTGTTGCTCAAATTATAAGGTCAGGAGAAAAAAAAATGAGACCTTTAATTTGGAAACAGTGGCTCACAAATCTGATATGGCTCTATTTTGGGAAATTGAATTTTCCCTAGTTTACCACTGGTATAATCTCAAGTATCCCCAGTTTTTCTTCGTTTTTATAGTTTTTAGTCTTGATCCTTTATTATAGTTATATTAGATAATTAAAGACACCTCACTTGAAGCAGAAACAAAGGTCAGACAAGATGCATAGATTTCAGATATTCAGATATTCAGATATTCACTGACTTCATATATTTTTCTTATATCCGTGCCCACCCCCCCTTCCCATTTTCCAAGTGGTCATTTTCCTTTACATTTCAAGTTTGGATAAATTATAACCAAAACAATACTCTGAAATCTGAATTTTCTGAGGAGTTGATTTTTTTTGAGCCAAAATCTTCATTTAGCATAATTATTATTGCCATTGCTGCCATTGTTTTCCTTTTAGGGTTTTTTCCACCAACCAAAATATATTTTCACTCCTTTTCCACATTAATGCATTGGAAAAGAAAAGAAAAATAATGCTCTTGTAATAAATAATTCATGTTCAAGTAAAACAAGTTTCTATATTGGTCATGTCCAAAAATATAAGTTTCATCCTGTATCCTGTACCTTATCATCTTTCTGTCAGGAATTGATTAGTATACTTCATCACTGAGTCCCTGAAATGATGATGAATCATTACAATGCTTAAAGTTCTTAAGCTTTTTAATGTTGTTTTCTTTTTAATATTGCTATTTTATAATTTGTTATTTTGAATCAAGTTAATAAAATCTCCAGGCATCAAATACCCTGTTTAGAAACTATATAATCCTTAAGAAATACTTCCATCAGAAATACCTTATGCTGAGTCAAGATGGCTACCAGTGGGCAAACATATTGATATAGGTTAATAATATTTATCCAATCTGCCAGAATTCTGAAATGGCTTTCCCCCTAAGTGGTTCAAATCCTGATTTAAATTTTTTTATAGCTCCAAAACAGGGTCTCCTCTTTCACCAAAGGTACTTTCCATTACAGTTTTCCAATTTTCCAATTATATATTACCATTACTCATCAAAAGTATGAATCTGTCACCCAAATGTTACAACTTAAATGTTAGTTCATGTTGGCCAAAGAAGGCCAGTATCTGATCTAACTCAATTTTTTTAGGGTTTTTTTTTTGCAGGGCAATGGGGTTAAGTGACTTGCCCAAGGCCACACAGCTAGGTAATTATTAAGTGTCTGAGGTTGGATTTGAACTCAGGTAATCCTGACTGCAGGGCCAGTGCTCTATCCACTGAGCAACCTAGCTGCCCTGGTCTGACTCAACTTTAAAAATTATGTTTTTAATCATGAGGTTTGGAGCTAGAAGGGACCTTAAAGCTATAGATCAATGTGAGAAGTTATATGACTTATTAAGATCACACAGTATAAGATTTTGATGTAGGATTTAAAACCAAGTACAAGTCCCTATGCATTCCACCTGTAACTCTACAACTAGCTACATAGAAAATGTGGTTATCCTTGCTAAAACTCTTAGATGACTCTTGTTAAAATATGATCTTGAATCTGATAAGCTGAAATTACTGACATTTGTCTCTGGTGTATCTTAAAACTTTGAAGTTGGTCCTCCAAAGAAATAGAGGAAAGAAAAGTATATTTCAGGTCCAAGAGTAATTCTTGCATTAGCAAACATAATTTAGAATGATAAAAAAAAATCATTAACTAGGGTCTCATCCTTCCTAGGAAAGTTGCAATGCCCCCCCAACAACCATCAGAGGGAGATTGTCTAGCATTGTCATAAGGAAAAAAGATACCCAAAAAAGACAGATATTGATATAATAAACTGGACACTAGATTCCTCTTAATGAGTCAACATAGGAGGGGAAAGATGCAGACTGTTCATTGTGATAAAACTAATATCTACCAGGGTTCCCCCCTTCTTTGGATAATGAAGATAATTTCTGTAAAAGGAGATGAATCTATACCCTTGAACCAATTTGCTGCCACATCTCTTAACATAGTTTCCTTAACATAGTTTTTGCCAAAGGACATTAAAACCTTTCCCACATGGAATAGGGCCTGTGATTTGATGGATGGTAGAAAACGTTTGGAATTACTATATCTTGCATGATGACCAGACAGACATTTTCATATTGACATAAGAGGCCCTGTGTGTGTCCAATCAATGAGTGCATGTAGCAGTGTTGCAAATCTTTACTGTGTTATGCAAAATAATCTTTCCTTTGTTAGCTGTTTAAATGAATTTTGAGTGCTTCATTTCATCAGAACTGTTAAAGTGTTGACATCAGGCCTACCTCAAATACTTACATCAGTAAAATTTTTCTTATAGAAACTTTGGTAATGCAGTCAGGCCTTTCATATAACAAAGCATTTTCCCAAGTTGCCTTTCCCTTTGTGTTAATCTAAATATACCAATGTTAGTTAGACTTAATTAGATTTACTCTAAGAGCAAACTACTTTTCTTACACAGAATGACAAAAGCCATTTTTTCTCCTTAAATACCCAAGTCTCCAGATGTAAATTATATCTACAAAGCATAATCCAGATGCAGACAACATTTCAAGGTTTCCTAATCATAAAACAGAAATACTGACTTTGGAACTCATTAAATACAAAACATCTTACAATGGTTATTCAATGATTCAAAAAGAAATTTGACAAGGAAAAAAAAGATAAAATAGCATAGTTCCATGTACAGGAATGTGCAATTCAAGAGTCATCTCTGCAATTTAAATAAGTAGATGAATGAATGAATAAGTAAACATGAATAAATGAAATATAAAATAGATGACCTTTAAAACAACTACTATGTGTGGGCAATTTGACATCTAGTAATCACATGAAATAGCCTAAGAGGTTATGCATATAGATTTAATCTAATTTTTCAAATGTGAGAAAAAATGATTGGTGAAAATGGTATAAGAAACTGATTAAATCCAGCAGGCAGAAAAGAAAAACCTTTCCTTTAAATCATTTTAAATCTTAAATTACATTTTTGGTTACAGGTGTAATATCTTAAAATATATTGCATAAGTGATGCTAGTTAAGCTTACCACCAACCCTTAATCACTTGATATTTTAAAATGTCTTCAAAATAAGCAATAACACATACATTAAAGGAATTTGAGGCTTTTAGGGGAAAATTGATTAGAATTATCTTAAATTATCCCCCCAAAAGTTTAATATCCATTCAATTATGGCCTGAGATTTATATTTCTTTCAAAAGTTTTTGGGTTACAGAGATGTTAGCAAATAGCTGGGACATGGGTCAGGTGGTGTTTCTACTGCTTCATTTCTTGACACTATAGTTAAGATATCAAATCTAATCTGGATATATACAGACTTCAAGATTCTCCAGATACATCCTGTTTTTCTTAGTTTGGTCCAGTGTCTACTAGTCCATTTCTCATAATGAGAGTTGAGATCAATATTCATGTAATCCTTTGTCCATTTAAAATAGCATAAGGTATATTAGCTCACAAAAGGGAAAGGTCTCCTATATTGATTTATCAAACATCTTAACCCAGTAAAATCTGAGTTTGACTAACACTTCAAACATTTATTAATTTTGTGATCCTGGGAAAGTCACTTTAAACTCCTTAAGTCTCAGTTTATTTATTTCTGAATATATATGTGAAAAAAAGTAGCATATCTCACATTTATCAGGGTGCTTGGAAGAATCAACTTGAATAATATCTTTAAAATGACTTGTAAATCTGAATGTATTAACTAATAATAACATATATAATATAATAATAAATTTGTGTCTTTCAGTTAGCTTGAGAATCCATTCCTAAACCCTTGAAAAATTGTGTAACTTTCGTCACCAATTTATTCTTTGTATACAGAAAGTAGTATACTAGGACCAAGCATGCTACATGAGGAATGCAGCATGTGAGGATTTGTCCAATTAAAGTCCAAATATAATGGAGCTCTAGTCATTGAAAGATGACAATTTGTTTTTGAAATCTGGACAGAGTTTTTCTACTTAGAGTCTATTTCTTGTCTTTCTAGTTTCATATTTAAATGCTCTTGAGATAATTTGGCTCTTGGAAAATTTTCTGTAAACATCTATTTATTGCCCACTGTTTATCAAATTTTTTGACATGCTAATTCTCTTACTGTTTCACCATCCTCCATTGTAAGATTTTATAAATAATTATATATTTCAAAATGATATTTTGTTCTTGACTTTCAGGTTTCTTCAGTTGACAAGGAGATCAGATGTATACTAGTTAAAAGGGATTTTTAAAATCATATTATGGTGCTTATTTGTTTGTTTAATTTTTTCTAGAAAATTATATTATTCTGAGTCAGTATTCTTTTCAAATTTCAATAGCTTATATTAAAAAGTTCATGTTACTTAGAGTATTTGGTCTAAATATCTCATTTCACATATTAAGACACGAGACCCAGAGAAATTAAATGACTTAACCAAGTTCACACAGTAAGTAATAGAGAGATCTGCCTAACCTTCCTAATGATGTGAAAAATCATACTATAAAAGATATAAATAGATTTTTTATTCTACAACTTAGGGAGTGCATCACTCATCAATGAAAATGTTCAAGTAGAATTTGACTAAACCTATCAAATATCTTATGTAAAAATATATTTAAGCTGCTTTCAGAAATGTAAAACATTGCTACCTTATCTAGATCTTTTTGTCTAGGTAAGCCAAACTCTTTAGTGATTTCCATGGACCCTTTTAGTAACTAGTGGCATAGTAATAGCTGAAAGGAATTTTCTTAAAATGGAAGATAAACTTTTAAGTTTTGAATGCAAAAAATCATATGAATTCACAAGACAGATGATCTAAGTCTGAGTTTTTCTCCTGGCTTTTGCTGGTAAACTGGTGAAATTCTGGGTTTAATCCCTCAGAGGAAAGTCTTCAAATAAGCAAAAGGTAAATAGAGACAGGGGAGAGAAGCAAAGCACCTGAAGAGAACAGTGTGGAGAAGTATGGAGAAGCAGCAAGGATCATCTACCTGACACAACAGTCCAATAAAGTACTTACAGCATCAGATCAGAAGATATCAAAATCATTGGAGATTAGTGAAACACAGAAAGATTTCTAGTTGTAACATTTCCTAATATGTTTTTTATCAGAATAATATATATTCCCTTAACATGTATACTTTCAAATATATGTTTCTGCATCCTCCAATGCCATGGGAAACAGAAAATTATGCCCAATTTATAAATGGAGAGTGATATTCCTTGTATATACAGTTCAAACTCAATTTAAAGCTTTGGTTCGATGGGTAAATGACAAACCACTAAAAATAGAGGACATTATGTAACCCAAAGTTCACTATGATTGACATATGTTAAGAATAATAGCTCTTTTGAATGAGGAGACAAAATTTCTAGCTAAACCACTTCATTGGCTTCTTTTCTGAGGGGAGGAAAATAGTGAAGTCTTAATTCCTCCCATATATCTATGAAAGAGAGACTGGTGTATAGATAAAATGCATGTTTGAGAAATTCATCAATAAATGTCTTAAGTATTCTGTTTTGAAGGTTAGGTTCGAGTATTAACTATTCTGTTGTGTGATATTCCTTCTGTACTTTGTGTTTGAAATGGAAAAAGAAACATTAATGGGGGCTCATGAGCTATAGTTTTTGAATGGTTACTAATTCACAGCAGACCTTGAATTTTTTATATATTTTACAAACTTAGTATTATATTCATTGTGGCAAGGTTGATGTGGGATGTAAAACAAGGAAATAATTTTTGCTTTCAATAAGAGATTATAGGTCTATAAAGTTGCTTCAATTTAAAATATTCTATTCTAAGTTGAAAAGTTATTAAAAAATTTTTCCATGTGCTACATAATTTGGAATTTCATAGAAAGAAATTCAAATGAATAAATGTTAGATAAGTACCTTATGAGTAAAGCATTGTGCTTTACATTGTTCAAGATTCAAATTCTGAAAGAGATGATCTCACATTAGGTAAAGTATTTAAGTTCTCCTGAGTCTCATCTTTCTTATTTGAAAAAGGTGGTCTAATAAAAATGGAAACAATGCATATAAAATTTATTGGAAATTTGCAAATGTTTTATAAATGTCAATTATAGTTGGGCTTGGTAAAAGTTCCTATCCTCAAGAGGCTCATAATCTAATTAGAAATTGAAGACATTAAAATAAAAAAAATTAATGAAATCCAAAGTAATAATCCAAGGTAAAGTTGCACAATGCAGAATATCATTAATAATCTATAGATAGGATTACATTTTGACAAGTCTGTGAAGCAGTGACAAGATTTCATTAATGAGAATATTCTGGGATAATGGAATATTGTATACAAAAGAATAATTCCATTTTAAATTTTCTCCCAAAGATAAACTGCATGACATAAAATTTGGGAACTATATGATTGCCAGGAGTTTATGGTCATATAACTCATAGCCATCATATATTTTCTACAGCCAATTTAGTTTGTGATATTATTCTTTACGTAGATTCTTTGTTGTTCTCCCAGAATAAAAGCTTGATGCTGGGGATATAACATGATATACTGTATTCAACACTGAACTCCTATGCTGGCAAGCGAATTGCTTGTCTCCCATAATTAGACACCATTAACAGCAGCAGCCTTCTAGGATCTCAGTCAATAGGAACAAGTCAATTAAAGGTCTTTTCAGTTGACACAGGCAGCTAATGTATTGTTGGATGTCTCTCAGAATTCTAGAATCAAATTAGATAAATGAGCACTTAGAAAATATCTGGGTGTTAACAGCTTTTTTCTTGCAATACAATTCAAACTCACTTTAAAGCTTTGGGGTGATGATTAAATGGCATGTCACTCAAAACAGGGGACATTTTGCTTCCCAGAGTTTTACAATTTGTCAGGAATAACAGTTCCAAGAATATGGAGGCAAAACTTCTAGTATTCACTTTATCTGTTTATTTTATAAGGGGAAAAAAAGAGGTCTTAATGATTCTGATATCAATGTAAAGGACATCTCTAGCAGGAATGAAGGATTAGGAAATTCAACAGTCAAGGGCCTAGTGTGACTTCTGTATTGAAGGATAGTTGTTGTCTAACTTCAGGTAGAATTTATGATTTAGTGATGTGTCTCTATAGGAAAAATATGCATAGATGGCAATCCAATAATGTTAGTCTTCTTCCTAAGTAGTAATAACTTGGGATTCAGAAGACCTAAATTCAGATTCTGGTTTTGCTACTTGCTATCTATGCGACCTTAAGTAAGTCAGTTACTCTTTCTGGAAATGGATTTTCTGATCTATTAAAAGAGAATAATGCAGATAAACCTATCTCAAAGGGATTTTATTAAGGGAAATAAATGTAGTGCAAAGATTTGACATATTCTTAAATCCCAGCTTCACTATAGACTACCTGGGAAACCTTGGGGAAATATTGTTATACCTCTGGGACTCACATTTTCCAAATGTTAAATTAAAGTTTTGACCAAATGATATTTAAGAGCTTTTTGACCTTAATATAAAATTGATAGACCATCCCTAGCACTGTGCCCTATATAAGGTCAATGTTAAAGTAATATTTGTTAAATTAATTTGAATTTTAACTTCTTTTATCAAATATAAGATTCTTTCTTAATCAGTATGCAAATTCTACTCCACCCACCAATCCATAACACGCCATATTTTATTTATTTTGTTTTCTTATAATAGTCATGAATAGACAGATTTTCTCATTCACACAAGATCTCTTCTCCAAGAGGAGATTGCAAATACTGAATAATGTATAAACTGACACTTACTTGCAATGTTGGTTGCCCCTCTTAAATATTTTTCTTTTTACAATAGAGGATTTTGTACAATGAATCAGAGAATATATTAGGAAATGATTAGATTTTTTAAACAGGTATATTTTTTCAAAAGAAAATGAAAATGAAAAGCTAATATTTGGCTCATGGATACCACTACTGAGTAGAGTCCCCAAGGAACTCAAAGGCAGGAAAGTGGTATGTAAGGTGAAAGATTCATAGGTATAGGCTGATTCACAAGGACTCACTCTACCTCTTTCACCTGGTCCAAAGATTCTTAATATTTTTGTGCCTATCTCAGTACAATGTTCTTGAAATTCATAATGTTACCCTATAAATCAATTACATTTAAATAATTACTATTATTTTGAAGTTCAGGGACACTAGGTAAAGCATTCCTTGGGCTAATCTCTTTTTGTTAATATTAATCCTACCACCACTGTGCCTGATATCTCCCTAATAATAAGAAAATTATTTAGCAAAATAAATTTATTTTGACTTAGTGTAAGCCACACTTCATATTCATAGTTCATAAAAATTCTACTGATAGGGAGGTAAGTTTCATTATAAGTCCTCTGATTCTTTACAATAGGTCCAATATTGACCAATGAGTTCAAATGTTCTTTTGTGTTGTTATGATTTATATTATTATATTCATGGTGAATACGTTTTTTCTTCTGAGATTTTCCCTCTCCTCTATATGAGTTAATACATACTGCTTCATGTTTCTCTGGAATTTTTGTGTTTGACTGTTTCATATTCTGTTTCATTTGATATTTCCTCATATTCATCCTTCATAATTTGATAGATACAAGCATTTTTCTCATTTATATTATTATATTGTATTATATTATATTTCATTGTACTATACTATGTAATGTTATACTGTACTGAAACATTAGGTATATATTCCATGGAAGTCAAAGACAGAAAGTCCTTTCTGACTTTGAACTTTATGGAATACGTTTTTGGCAGAATAATTAAGATAATATCTTTTTGGGGTATAATCACAAATTTCAAATAGTTTTCCAGAGAACATTGACCAAATTACCTCTCCTTCAAAAATACATCAGTGTACCTATCTTTTTTCATATCACCTCTAAAATCAACTTTTTTTCTTTATCTTCTCTATTTTTAGGTATGAACTGAAATCTTAGATTTGTTTAAATTTATAATTATCTTATTAATCATGATTTAAAAACATTGTTTTCATATGGTTATTAATATTTTTCAACCACTCATGAACCTTGTCAATCTATCCATGATACAATGGCATTTAAACTTTTATATCCATGTTGATTTACTTTATCTTATCTATTGGCATTAATATTAAAGATTTGTTTCTACTCCATAGTTTCTGTTCTAGTTATTTTAATTTTATGCATGTTAAAGCTCTTTAATTTTAAATAGTTATAGTTATCTATTTCATCATTTTTGAACTCTTCTATCCTTTGTTTCATTCTAAATTCTCTCCCTAATCATAGTTCTAAAACATATTTCCTCAGGCTATATGTAGATTATTTACAAGAACCATTGGTTTTGATCACATATATATTTCTGTTTTTGCATCATCCCAACATTCTGTTCTTATGAGTAAACTTGAGTAGGAGGCTGTCCAGTAATTCTTTTTGAGAAACAATTTGCATTCTGTAAAATATGGAGAGTTAAGTGGGTGGAAGAGAGCTTTGTGTTGGAAAATATTTTTTTCCTTTAGCTGTATTCCTGTATATATCACAGTTTCAAATACATTGGAAAGAACCATGAAAACACAAGGAAAGTCTTAGAAAGCATGTTAACCCTGAAATCAAATAGTTCCTGAAAAATCGAATCTTGATGATGACTATAGTTGTTTGTCTCTTCATAAGTAGATGGTTAAAAACAAAAGAAACCAAACCAACATCAAATCCTCTGATATCTGCTTTCTTGATTGATTACAGAATTATAAGAAATACAAATAAAAGAGGTTATTTTCCAAGTACCCTATTCTCTGTACATATGATCTGATAAACCCCTAACCCTCTATCACATTCTGATAAAAGTCAATTTTCTGATATTATGGGCCGAAAGGGAAATAAAATGCAATATAAACATTTTAGCAATTTGAGAAATATGGCAGCAAACAAATGGCTAGTTCTATATTTCCAAAGGAAAATGGAGTTCTTAGACCTTCTACCAAGAAAACTTCAAGGAATCC
The DNA here is from genome assembly GCF_037893015.1 of Macrotis lagotis. Taxonomy (NCBI): domain Eukaryota; kingdom Metazoa; phylum Chordata; class Mammalia; order Peramelemorphia; family Peramelidae; genus Macrotis; species Macrotis lagotis. The sequence continues at coordinate 604,082,748 of NC_133658.1, forward strand.
AAAGCATTCTTTCTCTCCAAGTACAAATTAAAAAATAGCGGAATAATCTGTAACTGAAAAGTGTTTTCATGAGTCATTTTTCATGAGTCAATGTGGTGGTTTTTTTCCTATATACATTTTAAGATTCATCCCCAAATACCATCAGCTGAGGAGTTATTTCTGGTTTCACTAATTGTACAAACTATGATAATCAGAACAGAATGTGCTATGTGAAGACAAATGGCCAGATGTAAGACCAGGCTCAGCTTGGAGACTGGGAACACATGTTTTTGGAAAATATTGGGAGGAGGAAAACAACTGGGTTTCTTAACAGTTTCAGTAACAATATTTAACAGTTAAAAAAAGCCTTTAAAAATATTCACTACAATCAACTAATAAATTAATCAACACAACATGCACCAGGAGGGTATAATGGAAATAAATGAAATCCAAGATTACTGAGTTATTCTAGGTAGGAGAGAGTCAGTGTTAGAGTATGGCTCACCTTCAGCTTCACTATGACTTTGGAGAACGGGATTAACATGAATCATTTGAACAAGAGAGATAACCTAGTAACCTCATTTTAATTAATTTTTCACTCCCAAATCTCACCCTAATGTCTCCTAAAAATTTTGGTCTATGAGGTACATCTTTTAGACAATTGTCTTGCAACTGAAATTATACTACAGATCAACTAAATACCTAATATTTCATTGGAAATGATTTAGTCACCTTAAAGAATCATTTCCTGGTTTGGCATTGACTAGGAAGGTACTGGGACCTGGAGGGCAATAAGAAAATCTGGTACAACATGAATACACTATAAATAATTAAAAGAAGAGGACCCTGCTATAACTGCTTTTGCTTGATTTAGGTAAAAATGCTTTAAAATAATTTAGAGTTGAAAAATTCATACTAGGAAAAAACTTATCTTTTCACCCAAACTCTGTTCTTTTCATTATTTTCTTCTTGTTAAGGACACTACCATGTAGCCAGAGACCAGGCTTATAACCTCTATGCCATTCTGAACTCAACTGAACTCAGCCCACACATCCAAATTGTCATCATATCTTATTCTTTCTGCCTTCACAGTTTCTCTCCCATAAGTTCCTTCTCTCCATTCCCTTATACCAGCTCTTTTCATTTCTCAATTTTCTTATGGTAAGAGCATTTGAATTGATCCCCTTGCTTCAAATCTTTCCTTATCTTCTTGCACTTTCTACTCAGCTGTCAAAATGGCTTTTCTAAAATGCAGGTCTGAATAGGTTCAACTTCTTCTCTCTACTTAATAAATTTTAAAGGCTCCCAGAATCAAACATAAAATCATCTGTTTTCTTTTTAAAGCCCTACATAACCTTGGTCCCTTTCTGCCATTACAATATGCCAAACTTTATTTTCCTCCACATACTTTGGAATTCCAAATCTAGCCTCCTTTCTCTTCCTCAAATATGACAGTCCATCTCCCAATTCTAAGCATTTTCATTGTTTATTGCCCTTGCCTAGAATATTCTTCATCCTCCTTTCTGCCTTCTAGTTTCCCTAGCTTTCTTTATGTATCAGCAGAAGTCCTAGCCTTGGTATGAAGTTATTTCAGTTACAGAGCTAAGCAATGTCCTTTGAGACTCTACCCTGTAGAGATTTTTTTAATATAAAATTATTCACATAGTGTCTCTTCCTTTGGTCAGTGAAGTCCGTGAGAGCAGGGACTATGGCTAAATAGTTTGGGGTTTTGCTTTGTTTAGACCATTCTTTTCAACCTTAAAATTTAGCATAATAACCTGCCAAATGTTCAGTTGTTTTTCAGTCATGCCCCCATTTTAGGGGTATTCTTAGTAAAGATAATGGAGGGGTTTATCATTTCTTTCTCCAGCTTATTCAACAGTTGAGGAAACTGAGGAAAACAGGCTTACCCAGTTAGTATCTGAAACCCTATTTGAATTCAGGAAAATGAGTCTTCCTGACCCTAGGTTCAGTATTCTAGCCACTATGCCATGTAACTGTCAAAAACCAGATAACTTAATTAGTAGACAATAATTAGTAGGTAACTAATCCTAGTGAACTGAATTAATACTTCTGTATTTCAATTCTTCATCTATAAAATAAGAGCAGGATTAGTGATCTCCAAAGACCCTTTCAACTTTGCATGAAAATCTTCATGACGTTAAATCTATCTTAGTGCTAAATAATAGCTACTGAAGACATAACTGAATGAATAGCTATGGGATTAGTTTCACCCTTATAATTGGTCAACTCATTTCAATAAAACAAATATTTTGAGCAACTCTATATGCAAGTCTCTAGGTAAGGCATTCAAGGAAAAAGATGAAAAGTTACAGTTTATGTCCTAAATATTTTTTAATTAATAAGTCAAATACAAATTTTTAAAAATTAATAAGTTACCATGTGAGAAGCTGTAAATAAAAAATGAAATGAAATGAAATAGTCACTTATCCTGACATACTAGAAAATACTGTGTGCACAAATAAAAATAACAAATAATAGAAATTGGGGAAGGAGGATTCAGAGAAGTTTCACTGAAGATATGACACCTGGTCAAAATTTCAAGGAAAACTAGGTTTTAGAGAGATGCAAATGAAGCTGGAATGGAAAAGGAAAGCATTTTAAAATGTTTGCTATTGGCAAGTGTCATACTAAACAAAGGAAACACACACACACACACACACACACACACACACACGTAGATATATCAGACAGTACCTATTCTCAAAAAGATCACATTTTAATTAGGGAGAAAACATGAAAATGAGGCATTATTTTCATACCCAATATATGGTAGAAAGAAAGCTAGGTTGATTGATTTAGGCAGAAAAGAATACCAAAGATGATAGTAAGGTCTATGTTCTGTGGAACAAATGAAGGACAAATGATCTCAGAGCAAAAGAATAGTATTTCCAAGAGCCAGAATGAGGTTTGGGAATATCTCTAGCAAGAGGTATGGTTGTACATATCAGCATGCAAAGGACATCTTGTATTATCCCTTATAGAAGCTAAGCAAAAAAAGAAATGAGAATTTAGTTGGGTTAGGGGGAATAATTTCCATTTTGTAGAACAATTTGGGTTATTTTTTATTTTATTTCCTTTAGTTTTATTTTTCCCTGAATCATAACTCTTTACATCTGTGAGCTTCATCTTCTTCACCAGTAAAATGAATTTGCAGCTAATATCTATCATAAAGGATTATTCTAATAGGTATTCCTGGAAAATCTTCCACACTGGATTATAGTTTAATGAATAGAGAAGTAGCAGATACTTTCACCTAAATTGTACCAGAAATCATTAATGGTTGCTCATTTTTGTAGATAGTTTAATTCAACTTGATAGAGCAGTGGAAAAGAATAATCTTTCTTTGTCTCTGAAATAAACCTCAAATGTATTCATTTTCTCTTCACCTTGATTGTAAATATAATGCCTACCGAATTTTCAACAGTTATATTCTGTGTTTGAATTTACATTAAAATTTTACACACTATGCATTTTTCTTGCACTTTATCCTAGCATATCATTTGATTATAGTAGTCACCAGATTCATGTCTGTCATCAGATTGCTGAATGTTTCATTCAAAAATATTTACTTAGTGACTATTTCATGGATATTATCTTGCGATAGGGAGAAAAAATGTATGAAACAATGCTATCAGTCTCAAGAAACTTACAACTGAATTGAGACGATAATGATGCTTGCCCTTCATAATCAAAGACAATTATAGCATCATAGACATGATGTTTATTATAGTTTTCGTTTATCATAATGAAGGGAGTGTTGTGCCAAGACAACCTTCTCTCTTGTCTTTTCCAATCCATCGCCTGACTTATAGAAAACAGGATGAATGGCGATGGACTGGATGCTATAGGAGTCTCTTGGCCTTTGAATTGGTTCTCTTCCTTCCATATTTGTAAGTCAACTCAACACAATAGCAAAGGCGAGAAGAACATGCAGTGATTTCTAGTGGCATGATGTGACAATTCAGGATATCCAAACCTTGTCTCCCAATGAACTAATCCTTAGTACAGCCTTATCTCTCAGACCTTCCACCTTTAAGTTACATAGGTAGGGAATTTCATTCATTCATTCATATACATCACTAATTAAATGACATTATTTGACTATATTAAGAGTTATAACATGGCTTATCTACATTTTCTATGTTGACAGAGAAACAGAATTTAGTTCAAGTGCTTGATTTATAATAGACTTTTAATAAATGTTTATTGAGATATACCTACAGAAGTAATTTTAAAATTAAGTGATAAATGATGGGATTTGGCTATAAGAATTCAGAGAAAGGAAAAAAATCACTATGAACTGGGATTGGTCAAGCAATCTTCATGGAAGAGGTAAGACTGTCGTATAGCCCCCCAAACAGGCTTTCCAATATTTTCCCTAGATAGAAGCCTATATTCCTGGGTCCAGGTTTGAAAGAATTAAAATGTAAATGGTTTAAAGCTAATCTGGTGCCCAATATTAATTCTCAAAATATCAGAGATATTTTGATATCAAAATATCTTCAAAACTTTGGAATCATGAGACCTTAGAAGTTAGAATGAGAAAGAAATTTTGAAACCTTCCAGAGTAACAAAACTAGATGTAGAACTCAATGTTCTTTTCTGTATTTAGTAGGGTATCTTCAGACTTTTAGAATTATGAGGCCTTGAAAATTTGGAATAATTTATATTAATAATAATCTTAGAAACTGACATCATTAAAATTTAGATGGAAAAAAAATGAAGTTCATAAAAGCAAAGTGGCTTGAGCAAGATTATATAGCAGAACCAGGATAAGTGCTATTGGAATATCCTAGATGCTATACTCCTTGACTATATGGAATGTGGAGGATAAACTTACAGGCAATGAGTTTTGAGGGAAATAACTTTTTTTCAGTTAAAAAAAACCCTCTGAAGTCAAAGGGTGGGGAAACTATGTGGCTGAATCAGTACATATCTCGCACTGTATTTCATTCCTATTCCCATTCCTTTCTAACAACAATAGGAAGAGCAAGAATGATTCTATTCATCAGAGAGAGTTACATCCTCGCCTCCATCTCCCAAAGGAACAATGATTTTATGAACTCCTAAAATATGATAGTATTTGTATTTTCTCTTTATTTTCTTTTTGTCACACAATGCCAGCTTATATTCTGTATATATAAATAAGCCTAATTTTTTTAAAAATCTTTATCCTAGTGAACCGAAACTTCTATTAACCTGAATAGTATTCCTTTAAGTTTGACTTCTCATTTTACTAAACAATCTTCTGGACCTGGTGGTGGATACTATTCTCCCCTGACTCTCAAAGGATCCTAAGAAATTAAGAAAAATTGCATTTTTTGTTCTGAAAAGCTATAAAAAGTGATGAATTTGCTTGTGTTGCTTTCTAAGGAAGTAAGGCTACTGATTTCCTCAATGAATCAATTGAGCTAAACATATAAATATAAATAGTCCTTGCAGGAACCAATTTAGTAATTCTCTTATAATTATTAATGCTTGCTATGCTTCACAATCTAGTAACAATCTATTTTTCTAGGTTTATTGAATGATACTTCCCTTCATACACTATATCATACAGCAGACTCTCGGCACCTTAGAAAATAGTCATCTTAAGCTGTGTAGGCCAGAAAATAATCACTATGGTACTTAACCTCCTGGTAATATCTTTGAATATATAAATACAGGTCTGCAAATGACACTTACAAATTAATAAAATAATTTATAATAAATTAAAATTTATTATTAAATATAACTACAATAACAAATAATAAAATGAAATGAAAATAAGAAATCAAATAATCCATTTTTCTATAATCAAAGCCTTTACAGATTCCATTGGAATTTATTTGGTGTCCTAGGATGCTATTTTAATCAAAGTATAAAAAACACAATTAAAGTTAGTGTTGAATATTTGAGTTGCTTTCAGAAAAAGGGATATGTGTACAATGGAAGAACACTGGTCTTGAAGTCATGGAATAAGAGAAGTCAAATTACTATACTGGCTCCTTCCCTCACTGTCTTCCTGGCATTGGGTAAGTTACTTAACCTCTCTAGCTTCAGGTTACTCATTTCAAAATCAGGGGGTTGAACTAGATGTGCTGTAAGAGCAGTTCCAATTTTTCTTGCTCTAAATCTATATTTTTTGGAAGTGTGTTTTTACCTATGTATGTAGATATACATAGGAGTATATGAATGTGAATATTTATTAGGGTATATATGCTTATATAAAATGCTTGTATGTATAATATACATATATACATATATATGTATATATATATATATATATATATATATATATATCTGTGTGTGTGTGTGCATATATATGCATACTGTTTAAGGAATAGGGAATGGACCTGTGATTTCCTTGTTATAGGGAGCTCCTACATGAAGAAATTCTCTCTATCAATAAAGGATTTGTTTTCCTCAACTTATAGTATAGACATTCCCTAGAACAGTAAGAGGTTAAATAACTTGCCTAGCATTACAAAACTAGCATGTGTCAGAGACGGGACTAGAAGACTCGACTTCTTAATCCTTATATAATTCCCAACACACACACACACACACACACACACACACACACACACACACACACACACACGATATATAAAGCTATAAATCTTGTACAACTACTCTATACTTTATTGTTCTACTTTCCATGCATACACATATGTATACACACACAAATATTTAGGTATGTATAATATGTATTCATATACAAATATATACATTTGTATGTGTATATAATCTCTATTTGTCATAAATATTAATACAATCTTTAGATTCCATAACTGAAATAATTATCTTCACTTACTTATATCTCACTCTCCATAATCAAAATGCTTGCTCTGAAATCTGCAGTAAATACTATTTTAAAATATTTCTAAATCCCTTTCTGAGCACTAAACTGATAAAAACACAATGATCCAGTCCTAAAATTAAACCACTACACAGGACAGAAATTATACCTATTTGGCAAAATAAAGTACTTGATATCTATTACTTTCCAAAGTTGCATCATGGACCTTGCTGACACCTCACTCTCCTCATGAAATAATCATTTTCTTCTAACAAATCAAATTGGACTCTTACCATTTTAATTTTTCAACCTAGTTAGGAAATGGCATCATTTATTATCATGGTTAAAGGAGATGGTACTTTTGATTAAAATCATTATATAGTGGGAACTTCGCCAAATGCAAATGAAATATAAAGGATAATTGTCCAAAGATTTAGAATTGCTTTGATGGCTAAAAACACGCAGAATATTGAGGCTTGGGGCAATTATAAGTAATGGGACAAAATTAGGGAGAGAAACATTTATAACAACTGCAAGGAAAATATTAACAATAGAGTATGGTTTCAATGTAGAATGATTTCTCAAGTGAGAAGAAAACTCATGCACAAGTTGTATAAAGTGATGAAAGGAAGATGAACAATGCCTCACCTGTAGTGAGTATTTAATAGTTTACAAATGATCAAAAGAGATAATATTTGTAAAGCTGTAGTATAGTGTGTCTGGCATATGGTATTTGATATATACTGGTTTACTCCCTAGTAACCTACAAAATACTTTTGACATAATAACCTTGCCAAGTATGTAGGGCAAGTATTACCATCTGAATTACAGGTGAGAAAATTGAAATTTATGGTGCTGAAATTACTTGCCCACAATGACAAAACAACAAAAGGATACAGTCAAGATGTTATTCCAGGTCTTTTCACTCCAATTTCAATGGAAAAAAGAGCAAAGTGCAAAGAAATAAATTGAAGTTTCACATCATTAAGAGTAAATTTACAAATATGACAAAAATAGAAATGTGTAATATTGGAGGGAGTTTGGAAAGTTGGACATGTTAATAATATTTGCTGGTGTGGTTGTAGTAGTTTGGGGAAATAATTTGTAATTATGAAAAGAAAGTGACTAAACTGTCTCTATCCTTTGATCCAGGGAGTCTGTTTCTTAGAATAAATCCCCATAGAGGCCAATGATGAAAAATAAATGCCTTATGTGCACAAATTTATTTATTGCAGCACATTTTTCTGGTATAAATAAAGTGGAAATAAATTAAATTTCATTTAATGAGCAATGACTAAGCACACATTGGTAAATGAAGATAATCAAACATTATTGTGATGTAAGAAAACATACTCAAGATAAATATAGAGAAACAGGGAAAGAATTATATTAGCTGATAGTAAGCAAAATAAATATGACAACTACAGCAATAAAAATGGAAAAAAATAACAAAGAAATTGACAATAAATGACATGTAAATCATAACAATGAACTTTGGTGCTAAGAGACATAAGAAGATAACCTCTAAATTTCTTTGCATGGGTGTGAAATATACTACAAAGCATTTATTTCTTTTTGGTATATTGCTTAATTTCATAAAACTATTTTTATTCTCCAGAATAAGGGAGGGATCTTTGAGAGAAGTTGAGTAAGATATAGTAGGAAATGCGATATAAAATATTTCAATAAAATTATTCTTAAAAACTAAACACATTAAAAATATTGAAATATATAGAAGAATCTACCAAGTTACAGAAAAATAAATCTTTTGAAAATTAAAACAATTTTAACTTCTATTTCATACCCAATAAATGGGTTATGACTTTAAAAATAGGAATAGTCAATGCTAAAGGAGCTAAAGAAAGAAAAAACACTATTATCAGAGCCATGAATTGGTCTAGTTATTCATGAATGAAATTTGTTATTATATCAAAGAAAGTAGCTCACCCTTTCTCCCAGAGAGTCTACAACCAGACATAAACTTCAAAGAGTTTAATAATAAAAAGATAGAATATATGTACATTTATACATATATAAATATTTGTTATTTTTTGTCTTTTTTCTTGAAGAAGACCAGGACATCAGAGAAGTGATGCAATGAGAAACACATGAATTAGATTTGAGTGTATATATATATATATATATATATATATATATATATACACATATTTATGAAAGTATTTTATGATGGCACTTTTTGTAGTAGCAAATGATTAGCAATAAATTAATACACAATAATTAGAGAACAGATAAATTGTGGTACATTAAAATAATCGAATGTTTTATAAGAAACAATAAAAATGAAAAGCAAAGAGTTGCATAGGAAGTCTTATATAAGTAAAAGTGAAGAGAATAGAACCAGGAAAATAATGTGCATAGCTAATATGTCAATGTAAATACAAAAAAAAATCAAATAAGAAAAATGAAATTAAGAGTTTTGAAATTAAAATAATTAAACTTGGATCCAAAAAAAAAGCAAAACCAGAAGATACTATAAGGATAATTTTCTGAGAGATGGCAGCAGATGAGAAACAAAAGATATTGATAAACTTTATACAAAGGAAGAAAGGAAGAAAAGAAGAGAGGACAAAAGAGAAAGGAAGTATAAGAAAGGTCTCTCAGTGAGGGACTGAGAAGTTTTCCAACTAGTAAAGTATATCAATTTTAGTACATGGACTTTGAAGCATCTGATTTTGCTCTTGGCAGGTAGCCTTTTCTTCCTTTTCTTTTTTTTGAGTTTTGGGTTTTCTTTTGGATGCATGGGGTTGTCAGGCAAAAGACCTTAAATGAGTTATCTCTGCATTGGTGCTAGTCTGGAATTACATTCCTGAGAAACTGAAATAGTGCGCTACACTTAACCCCATGGAACAATGGCCACTATGGGTTTATTGTGGAAAAAAAAACTAGAGGTTTGCTCAAATATTGAATATTGTAGTCAGAGATTATCAACCAAAAATGCAAGTCACCTGCCTTTAAAATAATGACACTGTGGCTGAAAATCTGAACTTAATGGACTATTAAACAAGAAATTAAGGACCTTAGTAAAGGCTTTTATTTATCTTCTGCAAGACTTAGCCTGGAATTGCTGAAAATGCAAATGCTTTTAACTCAAAACCTGGTATACTTGGTAAAGCAATGTTTCAGGAAGATTTGAAACCCAGAAAACTCACAGAAAGGAATACATAATATCTTACATATCTCATTAAATTGATACGTGTATATTTGTTTGCAATAAATTACAAAATTCTTTGGGAGAAAGAATTATTTATTTAGGTTCCAAAAATCTTTTATGACCAATTGACAATAGTAAATGCCTTATATCTTGAAGGAAAGAATGGAGTCCTCCACCTGCACAAAAACATGCCTCATTTTTCTCTAAGAAATAGTCTTTATGGAAGAACTGGCATATATATACATATATATATATATGTATATATGATTGATTGATCATCATCATTGTTCTCACCTATAGATGATATTGATAGAGATAGAGATAGAGATAGAGATAGAGATAGAGATATGGATATAGATATAGATATAGATATATATGTATATACATAGATATGTAATATATAAGCTTTAAAATTTACAAAATACTTTATAGAGATTAATCATTTGATCCCCATGAAAAAAAGATAAGAGTAGTGGATAGAGTGCTAGTTGCTGTTTGTTTGTCCTTCTCAAAGATAAGAGTTCAAATCTTGTAGTAGATTTTCTCATGATTATCCTGGAGAAGTCACTTAACCCTTCTAGACAACTATTTTCTCAACTATAAAATAAAGGGATTGTACTTGATGGCTTCTCAGATCCCTTATAGTTCTAAATCCACGCATCTAAGACTTTGTAAACAATCCTATAAATACTCCACTTACACAGAGCAAAAAAAAAATGTCAAGTATCTATCTAATGAGACATCAGAGTTCCCACAGCTTCTGCCAGACAAAATGGGTCAACTTACTAACGTGCACAGCTCGAGCATCTGTCATCACAGTACCTATTGTATATTTCACGAGAATTAATGTCAGGAAAATTCTTTAGGAAAACCTCTAGAGGATAGCCTGCAAAAGTAAATAGATAGCATATATCAAGCATAACAATGTACTTGAGGAAAGAAAAAAAGGATTTTTCTGTTAAAAAATTACAAAAATTCAGCTAAGATTATACAAAAGAGCATCAAATTCTCAAATAAAGAATTTTAAAAATAATTAAAAGAAGACTGATTTTTAAGGAAGAAAACAGTGATTTAAAGGACATAAGAGAATATGCCTAAAAGAGGAAGAAAAGTTACAATATTTGGTCCTTGTAATACCTCTGTACCATATGACAACTCAGTAAGTAGAAAAATATTCCATTAGAATTCCATGAAATAAACTTTTGTTGAATCTATGTTTGATAGGTAGCAGTCATAAATTTATGTGCCCCACTTATGGGAAGATGAATTAAAGCTACACTATCTTCATATCACTAATAGGCTTCAAGTGTTACAAGAAAATTTTAATTTGGAAATAACTCTGTCTTTGGAGGAAGAAGATTCATTCCAAGTTGAAATTTTAACTAGATGTATGATACTCTCTGTATCTCAATTTCTTTATTAAATGAGAAAGTCTCAATGGACTAATCTATTGTGTCCTCCTGTATTCTATGATCATACTGGTTCATATTCTGGTTCTGATAATTGCTAGCTTTGTGAGTTGTGGTTAAGTATGACTCAGAATTAGTTCAGCAGTACTTAAGCTAAGGTATAGAAACAACTTTAAAAAAAGATGATTACATTTCAATATAATTGGTGTTCTTTCCTCCTCCAATGTATATATTATTTCACCTATTTAAAAAGAGTACTTTTACTTCACTTTTCTTCCCACAGAGTGCAAAAAATAAAAAATTAAGAACCACTGCTTAGATTTCTAGCCACTTCTAGTCCTGAATCTATGATCCTGTGCTCTTATGATTTCTAGACCATGTCAGATTTCATCTATAGATGCTTGGCTACAATTCCACCATTAAAGATTCATCCCATTCTTTCAAGATTTTTGAACTCTGCTAAAATGAATATTCTGCTTTAAGAACTAATTTTCTAACCACTCTTGGTCATTGAACATTCTTGTGAATCATGAATCCAAGAACAGGTATTAATGGGGAAAAATGGGGAAGAGTCAATATGAAGAGGATGAGGTAGGAGGACTATGAACTCTCAGGCTAAACTTAACATAATTTAGAATCTTGTAAAAGGTTCATCCTGACTCTCTTTCAGTAATATTTGACCCAGTAATCAAAACAAGATTTAACAGTATAACTTAGATTATGGAGATGGAAAGTCTATGATTGTGAATTCAAAAATCTATTAGAGAAAATATCTTAAACAACTAATACCTCTTATTAACTTTTATAGAGTTAATTTTGTTACAGATCTTAAAACTAAACATGAAACTACAAAAACTGATACAGATCTTAACACAAAACATGGAACTTCAAAAACTGTTTTAACACAGTTGTTGATTGTGGAAAGTTCTGATACTGACAACTTGACAATGAAGCACATAGATCTTTAAATGATAATATGAGGAGCCTTATTACTATTACATAACTAAATAGTCTTTCTGAGTGTAAAAATCATACATTAACACCACTTTGATAGTAGTGAAAGCTTCCAATATTATTTTAGTGGATGAGTCTTTTTTATAAAATACACCTTAATAAATAAGCATAATTGCTATAAATCTATCCATGTCAATATAATAAATGGGAGGAGAACAAAAGATTAATCAATCTAATTCTTGTACTCCCTCATTGTAGTCAGTATATATTAAAAGTATCCAGCATGTATTTAGAAGGAAAGAATCAGTCATGCTGATTATTTGAAGTTTTTTAAAGCCTATAATTTATATAATTGCATGTATTATTAGAAAAAAAAACAACTTATACTTCTATGAGATTTCATATTTCCAAAGTACTTTCATGCATAAGATTTCATTTTATCCTCACAATTTTCTCACAAATTTCTCATTTTACATTTATGGGGGTTAAATTACAGAGAAGCAAACGATTTCCTCAGTGTCCACAGTGAGCCAAAAATAAGTTGAGTACTAAGAACCAGTTTTCTTAATATATTGCCTAATATTCTTTTTTTTAGGGGAACTTTCCCATTTGATTTTGGCCTGAGGAGAAAGGGAAGTATCAATAAGAATTTTCTCTCTGAGAATGACAATACACATAACCTTTCTTTATATATAACTATATCTCTATCCTACAAGGCTATATGGCTGCTCTTAATACCATATACCTATATTGTACATATGATTTTTTAAATTTAATTTCCAACTCAATTAGCAGATAATATATTTTCTGCTTTATATCATCTATAAGGTAATTTCATGTTTTATCATTTAACTCAATGTATTTTTAGAATTATTTAATGAGATTAAACATTAAATTATTTGGTAGATTGATGTTATGGTACTATGTACATATATCTACACATATATAAACATGCATATGAATGTGTTAACTGAATGATTAACATTCATTAGGAATACAAATATTAAAAATGTCATTTGAAATTCATTTTTGTTTTATCATAGTAACTGAAAAAATAGAATTAGTTAATGACATCTTTTCAAACTTTAAAATCTTATGCAATCTTTATTTCCATCCCTTCTTCCCCCTATTCTTTCCCTCCCCATCCCTTTATCTTTTCCCTCTTTCCCTCTTTCCTCTCTCTCTCTTGCTACCTTCCTCTTCCTTTCCTTAATTTTTCATCTCTTTTTCTCCTTCCCTTCCCTCTTCTGGGGACTTCTCCTGTCTCTTATTTCTACAAAATCTGTTAAAATCTCTCTCAATCTCAGATTTCTAATATATCAGATGAGCATAAAATGAGAATAAACAATCTCAAAGAGCTATGAGAAAAGTATTTCATAAAAGAGCTATGGAAATTCCTTTATGTCTTACATCCTCTAATTTTGCTTTCTTACATATTTCTTCCCTTTTTTCTTTTCAGAAACTTAGCTGGGTATAGATACAAAAGATAGGCAGAATTAGATAGAATAAATAAAGTAGTGCTCACTTTGGAAGCACAGATACTGTAAAATTGGAATGATATTGAGAAGATTTAACATGGCCCCTGTGCAAGGAATAAAGTAGTCTGAAAAAAGTACTCATTTGTACATCTTCATAAGGTTCCTTACTTCTATTCTTCATAAATGGTAAAGGTTTTTAAAATACATATGAGACATGATAAAAAAAATTTAGAATAAAGTTTAAAGAAATACAAATATCTAGCTTTTGATTGGTAACTTTGTCTGAATTTCAACTGTTATCAATCATTGCTTAAATGAACTTTGTCTTCATTTTCTACTTTAACATTTAAAAAAAATGTGACTACTTTAAGATTCTTATTCTATGGGAAAATTCACCAATTATTTATCTATGATTTATTGTATAAATTGAAAACAGTGACTCTAAAAAGGGGGGGGAAATCAACTTCTATAGAGTTTGTCTTGAAAACATGTCTGTGATGTAGCAAAAAATGTTATATGCGGATGTGATATTAAATTACTCACTTCATTTTGAAAACTATTGACAGAAAGAATATTTAAACAGACCATCCTGTGGTTGCTGCTTCCCCCAAAAAAAGATCTCACCTCATCAAATCTAATAAATATTTCATTAGTGACCTTGCAAACTTAAGCCTATTAATAAAAAGTATCATGACATAGCAAAAATGAGTGGTGCCTCTACCTTTTAGCTATGTGGTTGAAGGGGGATAGAGAATTTTTCATGTTCTTATTGAAGCTATTACGCTAAGAGGCTATAAGAACATAGCCTTCCTTCTGGACAAAATACATAGATGCTTATCATGACAAGAACAGCTGTACCATTTAATGTTATGTAAACAGCTGCTCATATAGATGCATTGAAATAAACGCATCAGATGGTAACTTTCACAAACTCATATCAGTCTTGAAATAGTATCCTTTGATAGCCTCTGGGGTGAAGGCCAATAGCAAGAGGGAGAAAAAAAGATCTAATTGTGCCTGAATGAGGTGCTAGGAAAATTGCTCATTAAAGTAGGTTTCAAAAGAAAGCCACTTCACTGATGCAATACCATCTTTAGCCAATCACTGGAGATTAAGTTTTATCTATTATAGCAACTACTTTAATATAATGGAAAATTTCTTTTCAATTTTCTCCCCCCCCCCCACTATTGCACAGAATTGATGTAGAGGAGACAGATCTTGACATGCAATTCCCCTACTTCTTTGAAATTATGCTGAACTTTCTCTTTACAGAAAATAAAGCAGGTAAACTAAAAGGGCATGGGATTGGTACTAGCAAATGCAGACATATAAAATAAATCGGCTGGTAATTTCTCACTTCCAGAGGTCAAAAAAAAGAAAGAAAAATAAATTGTTGTTGTTACTACCATTACCACCACTAAAACAACTACTACTGCTACTAACATCAACAACAATAATTCCATTTTGCATTTGCTGCCCTATCTGGCTTCAACCACACAGGAAAAAATACCCCTCACAAAATAAACTCATTATTTCTGAACACATCACTATGCTGCTGTTTACTAAAGACTTTATTGATACTGCCTCCTTCAATCTCCCCTCCCCTCTGATTGAACAGATACTCCTCCTAGTATATTCCTTTTAGAGAGAGCAGAAACTAGACTTTCGGTTCACTCCATTTTGGAACTGCTGCTCTACCTGGTTTCAAATCCATGGAACAAAACACCCCCTGCTGCCCCCTCCACTTTCCTCCTCCCCTACCTTCTCCTCTTCCTCCTTCTCCCCGCCCCCATCTCCTCCCCACACACATACACCTTCTTCTTCTTCTTCTTCTTCTTCTTCTTCTTCTTCTTCTTCTTCTTCTTCTTCTTCCTTCTTTTTGTTTTGGTGTATTGTTTTACCCTTTAGATTGTAAACTCTTTGAGAGCAGAGACTTTCTTGTTATTTACTATGTGTGTGTCTGTGTGTGGTGTATCACACTACAATTATTAATTAATTTGATCCTCTCAACAATAGATACTATTATTATCCTCATATTACATTTGGGGAAACTGAGAAAAGTCCCAAATTATTTGCCCAGGAAAAGATTGGATTTGAACTCAGCTCTTCCTGAATTTAACCCAAACTCTCTAGCCACTATATCATCAAGAAGAAAGGAAAGAAGGGAGAGAAAATCATAAGCCTTACAACTCTAAGGGAAGTAAGGAGAAACATTAAAGTTCTTGTTTTCTATGATGGTTTAGCCTAGAGTGAAAAGGAAATGGTTGCTAACAGACCCATGAATGGTTCATTAGTTCCAGATTCCAGATTATTTATAGGTCAGAAGCAGCCATATTGTGTCATTCACATAAAATTACACATTTTGAAGTTAGACTTTACAGGGAAGTTGTCTGTAGTTGCTAATTTTTAATAGCAGCCATTTGTTTATTTTTTTAATGAAATTTAGACCTGATTATGATTTGTGCCCTCATTTACAGATCTGTACCTACCCCCTGGGAACTTCAAGTCCTATCTGCAGATTGTTAGCACACTCAAATCAGAGAAATAGATTGAAATCATTACTTTTAAAAGCTAGGAGTAAATCAAACATCAAATAATCTCTACTACACTCGAAAAGCCTGGTCATGTCATTCGAATGTCAAACATACTTGTCAAAAAGACTTTTATGGAAAATTTACACATAAATAACATGGAAATAGGAAAAACAATACAAGGACATTCTCAAGGTCTCTTTTAAGGACTTTGGAATTGATTATGTAATGTGGGAGACACTGGGTATGGGGTGGCTCAGCATGGCATGACCTCATCAGAGAAGGTGCTATGTTCTATGAGTAAAACAGAATTGTAATAAATCAAAAGAAAAATGAGATGCACAAATTTAGAGAATCTTCCCCAAATGTTCACATGATCCATTTGTGCCCCACCTGTGGTAGAGCATTCTGAGTTCTTATTGCTCTAATCAGAGTTAGATATACTATAATATGACTAACATAGTGATGTCATTTTGTCCTCTTCATAAATGAAGGATAATAGCCAATCTTTTGGAAGAAGAGGAAGGCCTAACTAATTTTGAAAGATAAAATTAATACTCTGAGGAGGTAATACCTATATAGACAGAAAAAAAATTCCTTATTTGGCAACTCTGACTCAAAGAAAGAAAAAAATTGTTTTTCATGAAGTGGAGGATGAGTAAAATAGAATATGATTAGGGATCTATAGGGCATGATGTAGTATCCTTTTCACATAGAAGTTATCAGGTTTATCTCTAAATGCATTGTACAAAAAAGAAGACAAAATAAAGGTTTCTTTTACTTGTGAACTTTCCAAAAAGAGACCAGGGAAAAATGCATGAGACTATATGGAATTTTTTAGTTTACAGTAAAGGATTTGAATTACCTTAATTTAAAAAAAAGCATCCATCAGTTTTCAAAGATATAGAAGAATTTCTTCTTTAAGAATCTCTTTCATTAGATTTAGAAGATCTAAAGAAGTTAATGACAGAAAAGAACAATTTATCTCTCTTCCTGGTCTGAAAGAGCACAAGAACTCTCACTGCCATAATGTCTGAATAGTTCATTACAGGATTCTACTTCATAATAAATGAATATACCTACCACTGGAAATATATTAGGGACAGTTTTATTATTATGCTCTGAATATTTTCTACTTCATCTTATTACTGCTAGAGATCTCTGGATTAAAAACTCACAAGAAAAATCAAAATATAGGCAGGACTTCTGGAAGTTCATTTTTACAGAAATAAGTACTTCTCTACTCAACTTCAAACCTCCACAAAGCCTTCCTTCCCAGGCAGATGGAGAAAATGAACAATTTGGAGACTATTAGTTTTAGCATTGTATATGAAACACTTTTTGGTATATTTTTTGTTCTATATAGCAAAGTCAGTTTTCATTAACTTCCTTCCTTTCCTACCAAATTTCCTATTTTAACAAAGAAAAAATAGTTCAGCAAAACTAAAACATTTTCCAACTAAAACCTCACAGAATATGCAATTTTCTAACCACATATCCTTTACTTCTCTAACAAGAAGCTGAGTTTCTATTATTCTCTGACATGTAGCTAGAAATGGCATTGATCAAATGGCTGCTTTGTTTGTACCAAACCCCCAAAACTACTTTCTTCATTTTTTTTCTTCACTGATTTGAATGATTCTCCTCTCTTCCTTTTTACCCATCTCTGGGATTTGGGCTTAAAATCTGGACAAAGCCAGAAAATATTTAATGATTCCCAGAAAACAAATCCTAAAGTGAGAACCAAAAGTATATTTCAACATTGTTTTCTGATTTCACCTATTGCACAATGAAATAAAAAAAAGATTAGATAACATTGATTTTGGTGGAAACAACATTTGGAAAAACAATTAAAATAGTTTATACAAAGCTTGCTGTCTTAAAGTATAAGTGCATTTGAATAAATCCTTTTGAATGAAAATAAGAAAGAACTGACCTTCAGAAAGTGAACAGCTTATATTTTCTAACAGTGGCTTTTGTAAAGAAATCTATCATTTCCTTAACAATAGAGTTTTAGCTTCTGTCTTTTTCTTCTCTTTTCCACTTGATAATGATTTCATGTTGGTACTGGATATGAGATTTTATGATTTCATGAACTAGAGGCAAAAGAGTTTGAAGAAAATAGGAAAATACCAAAGGAGAAGAATTAAAAACATTGAAATCATACCTAATACCTGACTACAATGAGTCATGATGCATTTTCTGACATGGAAGAAAGTCAAATAAAATAGAAGAAATAAATAAATCCTAATTTAACTGAAGTAAATTTCTATATTTAGAGGTCCTCAGGAGGTATATTAATAAAATTCAATTGGATAAAGCATGAAAAGTCCACTGGTTGTACAGATGAGAAAAGGAACCAAGTCTAAGTGCACTAAAATGCAAAGTGGAAATTAAAGGGGAAATATTCCTCCCAATATCTCATGGTATGGAAGTGGCCAAATGCTGACAAGTCATTTAAAACAAAAGACTTCTTAATTTGAATTCTATCACACAAACTATAATTTCTCATAACCTAACTGTGAATATTATCCAGCTATAATTGTTCTCTTGCTATTATCTTAAATACATTACCAATGAATTCAATGTTTTCACCTTTTATTTTTAACATGTTTTATAGCCAATTTTTATGTGTGAATTATTCATAATATATTCTAAAATGGGCTACTTGGCATAAGTAATTGACCTTGTCTTCAAGAAGCACCCACAGCCTTGTCCTGAGATAATTTACTCTCTGATGTGATCCATTATTTAAGGGTAATGACTTTTCATTAGATTGGCAATATATAATTACTTAACAAGTCTACCTATTGCTACATTTAGAGTTATTTTTCTGGAAATTTAATACTTGTCGTCTAATATGTACCTGATTACATGAATAAAACTGAAAATGCCATTGTGGCAGCTTACTGAGGTCAATACATGTCATCTGAAGTAGTGATCAGCCCAACATCAAGGATCATGATCTCATTACTTATGTTAGTTAATGTTTCATGTGACAGGAATTTAAAAGGGGATCTTTGAAAATTCAATTTAACAAGTAATTATCAAGGATCCATTGTATCCAGGGCATAATTGAATAGTACTAAGTATTAGGAAAGATATACTATTTATATATAAGGATGTCTCCTGCCCTCAAGAGATTAAATTTTATTGTCAAAAAATCAGGGTTCTATTGAGTTAGAAGATTGACAGTGGTCACAAATTATTATCTTGTACCCTCTTTCTGGAGTTTCCTCTACAACTATCCCTCCTTTTAGATATAACTTAATTTCAGGAGCAGTGGATTACATTGACATTTTTACAAGAGTGGATGATAAAATTTAAAGAGGCAGATTATGAACATGTTGTTTGGTATTACATAGAGAATGGGACTATAGGAACATAGAATCAGACTGGAAGGGACCTCTTCATCTTTCAGAAGAGGAAAATGAGACAAAGAAAAGACAAGTGATTTGCTCAAAGAAGTAACAATGGCAGGATTTCAATCTAGTTCCTCTGATTCAAAGTCAGGACACTTTCCATTTGACCACACAGTTTCTTATTGTGTGGGCAAAAGCAGAGGGTAGGAAAATAGAAATATTATTCAATGAAAAGAAAGTAGTTTGGTTTGACTAGAGCACAGAATTTGAGGAGTTAATACAAAATAATGCTAGAAAAACAGTATAATGCCTAATTAGGAGGAGGATATAAAAGTAAGGGGTAAGAAGTTTGAAATCTATTTGAAAGGCACTAAAAATAAGTGATATTCACAAATCTGTACCTAAGGAAGTCTTATTAGATTACATTGTGAGCTATCTAAGATAGGCACAAAACACACCAAAAGATTAAATAGTGATGACTGTGTCAAAAAAAAATCAGGATGATAGATTATTAGATTTAGAAGGCACATCAGGGCCCACCAAGTACAATCTGTTTCTTAATATTAATTCTTTTTGCAATATCCTTGATAAGAATTATAGAGGTAGAAATTACCTCTCTAGGGGCTGTGAATTCTACTTTGGAGAAGTTCCAAATGAGAGCAAGTTTATTTTATTACATTTCTCATTTTTTTGTTTTTAAATTGTCTTTTATTTAAGCATAATCCTGAATTGGCCTTATCCTGAAAAATGTCAAATGGACAGAATATATATCCCCATTTTATATAGCTTTAGGGATTGACATTGAGGGAGATGACAAAAAAGTCACCTAAAATTATGTCATGTTATAGTGAGGCATTAAAATAGAGTGGACAGCTTTATATCAAGACTATCCAAGAAGTACAGATGAAGACACATGGAAGCTGCCTTCATATAAAGCATAGACTGGGAGTTTGGCATGTGAGTTTACAAGGACTCTAAGCCCACTGAAGAATCTCACATTGGTCCTGGAGTCTATTTGAAACAAACGAAAATGGATTTTGAGCAAGGGAACATTAATTTAATCTGAGACAGAGGAAGGATCACTATTTGCCATAGAAAAAGTAACCCTTCTAGGAGCAGCTAGGTGACACAGCAGATAGAACACTGGCCCTGGAATCAGGAGGATCTGAGTTCAAATTTGGACTTGCTATGTGAACCTGGGCAAGTCACTTAATCCCATTGTGTTGCAAAAACAAACAAAAAAGAAAAGTAACCTTCTTCATGGCTTAAGTATTGATGGGATGCTATGTAACCTATCTCTATAAAAAGCAACTGGGGTGCTTAGGGAGGCTAGGTGATGTAGTGGATAAAGCACTGGGTCTGGAGTCAGGAGTACCTGGGTTCAAATCCGACCTCAGACACTTAATAATTACCTAGCTGTGTGGCCTTGGGCAAGCCACTTAACCCCATTGCCTTGAAAAAATCTAAAAAAAAAAAAAAAGCAACTGGGCAAGATAATTTCCTTGAAAACTAATAAAAGTGAAAACTTAGATATAAAAGAGAAGTTGTGATTTAAGATCTTGCTATATCTTTCTTTTCAATTCTCTTCAGTAAATAGAGTCTAATCCAAAATGAAAGTATGCATTTCTTTGTGTAATAAAATAATTGTAAAGAATATAATATCATAATGGGAATGAAGATATGTTCCACTTACTGCCTGATTATCTGCAATTTTTTTTTATCATTAAACTCAGAGAAAACCTTGACCAAAATCAAGGAAACTGCCCAATCTGGGCTGTTACTGCCACTTATACATATGTCCAGCCTAGTAGTGTTCATCTGTTCATATGTGTAGAAAGAAAGATGGTGGTGGTGGGGAAGAGATTATGAAATTGTAAAGGAGCTGGATCAACTTAAATTCTCTGTACCATCTGGTGGTTTACACAGGAAATTCTATCAGTTCATGTATCTACATACTTAGTTCTATACCTTCATTGCAAGTGCTTCATGAAGGGGGTAAGGATATTGTGGGAGAGAGAGAGAAAGAGAGAGAGAGAGAGAGAGAGAGAGAGAGAGAGAGAGAGAGACAGAGAGACAGAGAGAGAGACAGAGAGAGAGACAGAGAGAGAGACAGAGAGACATAGATAAACAGAGAGAGGTAGAGAAAGATAGCCAGAGAGACAGAATCAGAAAAGTTATTGCCTCTTTCTCACTCCCACCCATTGCTTAGACAAGGCAATAGCCTTATCTTGAATAATGATAATCTGTAGGAAGCTAAATCAAAAAGATATCACTGTAGCTGGAACTAGGAAGCCCTGAGAGAAAAATCTAGCCTTAGGGACATTAACTGTGTGACCCTGAACAAGTGATTTAAACAGTTTGCCTCAGTTTCTTCACCTGTAAATGAGAATAATCATAGCACTTAAACCCCAGTGTTGCAGTGAGGGTCAAATGAGACAATATTCATAAGTGTTTAGAAGATTGCCTGGCACATAATTCTCTTATAATAAACGTTTGTTTCTAACAATAAAGTGATTTAGAAGTATCTGAAGTTATACAACTTATGCCTTAGTACTTACATGCAAGTACAGTTTTATAAGAGTATGTATTCTATCAATAAACATAGATAATAACCCCTCTAAATTTTAGGAGACAGTCTTGATGAATGTGATTATCCAAAAAAGAATGCATCATTTTTGAGGTCAACTTAATCATCAATCTTTTCCAAGTTAATAAGCACTCCTTTGTCAGGATAATACTTTGAGTCAGTCTAATCTGGAAGGACCTTTTAGAGATTAAGATCCACTAGCGATGCTTGGTACAGATCAGAGTCATAGCTGTGATACAATTAGAAATCAGAGGAGGGTTGTAGGATCAAAGAATCATAGTTCAAAATTAGAAAGCTTCTTAGAGGATATCTAGTCTAATAGACTCATTTTATTCATGTGTAAATTGAGGGCACAGTTAATGATTTCACAAAGTCACATGAGATTTTAAGTCTTTTAAAGAAATCAAAAATTCAAATTGACCTTCCTGTGAGCATTTCTGATTGACCATGCCATGTAAGGTACCTGGTACATAGAGACAAGTTAATAAATCTTTATTGATCGATTAAAGAGCTCTCTCTGTTGTTTCACTTTTCTAATCTTGAAATAGCTTCTCAACATTGTCTTCTTTTTTTTTGAAAGTGCGATTTTATAAACATCTAAAAAAGCATTTAAGTTAAGTCTAAATCTATTTCAAAAGAAAGATACAGAGAAAATAACAGAATTTTCGTGAATAACACCTTTCAGATATGGGCATAAGAATTCTACAAAACCTCAGAAGAACTAAATAGGACATGTATCTAATGACAAGCTATTTCATGAAGATATTAATTTCCTTATCTGTAAAATGTGAGTATTGTAATAAACAATCATTGAAGTCTTCTAGCAGCAAAATTATATCATTCTGAGTTTTGCCAGCTGCAACAAATATTACTTGAAGCCATAAAGGTATAAATCATAAACAAAGTCATCAAAGTGTATATTTTTCCTAAAGGCCTTTATTTCTCCCTATTTCTGTTTGAGGGGAGGGAATGGTGAGGGGAAGATGTCACTTAAATTAATGTCCACCCTGTATTAGAGTAAAATATCTTGCTTTTCATAGAAGGGCAGAGCATCTGCAAAATTTGGAAAAATGTAACATAAAGGAAGAGCAATATAATCCCTTTAAGGTTTTGCCCCAGTATAAAAGGAGATTTTTTTGTCCCTGTTCTCAAAAAATGCAAGAGACAGAGAATGCATTAATAGAGAACAAACCTCAGAATCAGAAAGACATGGATTCAAGTCCTATTCTGATTTATACAAGCAGAGTAATCAATCCTGTGTAACTAATTTAAACTCAATGTTTGAAAGGGCTGCTAGAGCTTAGAAAAATAAGTTATTAGCAAGCAATTATAAAGAAAGTTCCCATACCCTAAATTCATGAAATCCAAGTAAAAAGAAAAAAAATACATCAAAAATTTAAATAACAATGCAGGATTGATATCATAGTCAACAATAGAAGAGATGGATCTTTATGTAAATGCATATGGAGGTTTTATGGTTATTTTTGTTAGTGGATTTTTAAAATTTTACTTGGTCCGAGTATTCCCCCCTCCTTAGGTGTCATAATATGGGTCCCTTGGCTCTTTATCCATAGTTCAATATTTTAGCTTAAAAGACATTGTACTTTCTCACTGATAAAAAGAAATACTCTAATCCTTCCCTTCATTTAACTATTTTAAGGAATTGAACATATACACAAAGTTTCCAACGAAGATTATCTATACAATAAATTGCACTCATTTTGAATAACTTTGGTGGTGAGCATGGCAATTTGCAATATAAAAATCTAGATTTTAGAGATTCAGTACTGAACAAGATTAAAATGCTTTTGTTGGCAGTAAAAATATTTTCACCACTTCAAATCATCACAAACACCAAATGTAACTATTTTTCTTTCAGTGCAGAGATTCTGGGCTACTCACATTCATAACCTATGAGGGAAAATTTTATCAGCTGCCTTAGCCTTTGACACAAACATTTCTAAGAGTGATTGAGATGATAGATGTGATACTAAGAAAGAAAGTATAAGCAGAAACGAGCCATTTTATAGTATTTATTCTGTACTACCTCCAAAAGTGTGGTAAAGGTAAGATCTTAGATAGGAAAATGAAAATAATGCATCTTCTTTAATTTATGGGTGACCTGCAGCTTGGGAGCAGTGGGGAAAGATCAATCCATTTCCTCAGAAAGAATTAAATAAAGCATCTAAAGGAAATTTCATCCAAAGGATCAAATTTCTAAATAAATCTATGTTTTGAGTGCAAATCCCAGTAGATTAGGTTATTATGGCATGCAAAAACTTTAGAAACATATCTTATTTTTAAGCTAGGAAGGTACGCAAATAGAACGTTTATTGAAAGGGGAATTAAAAAGGTAACCAGCATATGGAAGAAGTATGTTAAATCTTTGCCCTTCGATTAGGTGGTATGATCCAAGGAGATATTAGAGAGAATGTCCTCACCTCACAAATAAATGAATTCTGTGTAAATTCAGAGTTTCTGCCTAGGACTTGTAATTCTTAGTTCTAATAAACCTTCTTTTCTCTCCTTACTCTTCTCTCTCTCTCTCTCTCTCTCTCTCTCTCTCTCTCTCTCTCTCTCTCTCTCTCTCTCTCTCTCTCTCTCTCTCCATCTTCCCTGCTCACTCCCTGTCTTCCTCCTTTGAATTTACTATTGGTTTAATGTGTGTTGCAACAACACAAGGAGAACCATAAGCTAACAGCATTTTGCTGGCTTCATTTGAGTGACCACAACTGCCCACTATAGACTGATAGTTCCTGTCATTTCAATGTGGTTGTATTTACACATTAACTTCTGCTTCCTTTCTACAACCTGGTTCCTAAAATATGACAGTGGATCTAATGGGCTGTTTCACTTAGCTAATTTATCTATTAATTTTGTAAATGGCCTGTTTCATGGAAGATAAATTTTATCCTTTGAAAACATGACACACTTCAGTGCAATATGGGTAAAGAATTTCCAGTCTTGTGCAAAGTTGGAAAATGAATTGTCCAAGGCATCATTTCACATTCTACTTCCATTTCTAGAGGCATTATTCTTACAAGTTAATAAAGTAAGGTTATTGCTGATTCAGTAAAACCCTTTTCCACTTACTGTCAACTTTCAACATTTTGGATGATTAACTATAATATCTAGCCAATACTTTTTTAAAATAAAACAGTAACAGCCAGAGTATAGTTAGGCATCATTAAAATTCAAGTCTCTCCTCTAACAAATAGATTATCCTACACTACTCTTTATATAACTATATACTTTGTATCTCTTATTCCTTTGTTATGGTTGTTGAGTAGTCTATACTACTCCATTTCTATGGTAATATAGTCTTTTTAATTCACTGGCATTTAGGATTCCATCTAGGTATGACCATTGTAATACCATCTTATAAGAGCAGACACATTATTCTCTTGTCACTGGTAGCTTAGGAACCCAAAAAAATACTTCAGTAAAAGTGTAGATGGAACCAAGAGGTTAGAATTGAAGTAAATATACATTCATTATTATATGAAATAATCACATGGAAGATTTGCAGGGTGTTCCAAATATCTTGGTGTAGTTTTAAGCTATTGATGTTTCAAACTACAGAAAGACTTCCTGAACATCCTGTATATTATATGTAAATATGAAATCTCAGAATGGGAAACATATAATGGACATCCTTTAAGCTATATATATATATACATATATATACATATATATATGTATATATACATATATATATGTATATATATATATACATATATATATATATTAGATTTTTTTGCAAGACAATGGGGTTAAGTGTCTTGCCCAAGGCCACACAGCTAGGGTAACTATTATTAAGTGTCTGGGGTCGAATTTGAACTCAGGTACTCATGACTCCAGGGGCGGTGCTCTATCCACTGTGCCACCTAGCTGCCCCCCCATCCTTTATTTAAAGTTAAATCATTTTAATGAAGAATATTTTGGAAAAGTTAATTGTGAATTAATGAAAAACATGAATAATAGAATTTTAAGGGAATTATGGTAGTATGGTGAAGTTGAAAAGTAGCTATGTCAAAAAATAAATAAGTCATTAAATATTTATTATGTACTTTTTATGTTCTTGGGCTGTGCTAAGTTCTGGGGACAAATAGAGATGGAAAATAAAACAAAAATAAATAAAAATAATCCCCACTTTCTAGAACTCAGAGTCTAGTTGATCAACTTTTAAACAATTTTGTATAAACAAACTTTATACAAGATGAATTGAAAATAATGGAAAGGGGAATGGGTTCCTCTAGAAAGTGAGAATTTAATTGAGACTTGAAGGAAGTCAGAGGTCCTGGGACCAAATTCTGGTTCTTTTACTGTCTTCCTTTGTGCCCTGAGGCAAATCATCTTTGCACTTCTCTTCACCTCAAGAGACTTTGTAAAATTAAAACCTAAATAGTCAACAAAGTCACTTCAATCTATAAATCTACTATTCCATAAGGAAGAAAATAACATCTTATTAAAGGAGAAATATCTGTCCTGGCTTTTAATATTAAGAAAATGTTATTTGTGCAGATCTGATGTTTTCTAAGAACTCCCTCAACAAGATCCCAATCAGATGCAAATTTCTTTCAATTGTTCAATGTCACTTCATTGTTAAATGTAAATTTGCCAGGATAAGAGCAACTTCAGCCCATTCCTCTACTCCTTCTCCAGTTTCCTGCCTCCCAATCTTCCAAAGTAGGTACCTAACCACTATCACATAGAGGTGTTGGGACCATCCTTTATCTGCTTTTCCTTGACTTTTCCCTGCATTGAAGTGGGCAAAGTCTATAAAAGTTTGGCCCACCCTCCACTCCAGGCTGGACAAATTTGAGTATAGACCCAGCCACTTCTTATGTCTGTCTTCCTTTCTTTCAGGAAATCTTGCCCAGACCTTTTTTTTCCCCAGTCTGTCCTCAAGCAACTTTTTTCCTCTCCAAGAAAAAGTTTACACTGTGAATTTAGCAGATTTGTGAACTCAAAATTCTGAACTTTTCCACTTCTGAGGAGTTGTGAGTTTTGTGATGGCATCATTCATTTCCTCAACCTCAATCTTATTGCTTATGATAAAAAAAAAGTATTGTCTAGCAAATCGTATGATGTGGTTTACAATGCTAAACTAAATCTATTTATAATAATATATTTCTTACAAATAGGTTAGCAGTGTAATTCATCTCTGTAAATTTATCAATTATTTAAAATTAATTACATTTTACTGTGTTAACATACATGTTGTATTATTTAGGAATAAGGGGCTGATGACCTCCAGGACAGGCATAATTAACCATAAAAATCAAATATAATGTGAGCAGGGAGACATTTATACAAGCGGCTGTTTAATGGAGTTACCATGCTATCCTTTGAAGGAAATCCCACATAGTCAAGGTTATTAAAGACAACATGGAAGAAAAATATGTCATTTATTCAGCCAGTGGTCCACTTCTAGCATTCTTTGGATATTTCTCAGAAAAGACTAAATGTACTGTGATTCCTTTCTGCTGAATTTGAGTTTGCTTTGGCATCTTCATACTTCCTTACTCTACTTTCTTTGAGTATAACTATGTTGGTAGAAAGGAGCTGTCTATTGCATGATGTATGTGGAATATTTGCTTTACTGAGTTTTTAAAGACAAAACTTAAAATGGTATACATAGTAGCAATGAATGAATGAATGAATGAATGAATGGAGTAAGCAAATGAATAAATAAATGAAAATTATTTATTAAGTATATTAACAGGAAAAAAGACAATCTTGTTTTTAGGGAATTCATGTTTTAATAATGGAAGGAGAGTGAAGTTTCAGTGTAGACCTAAAGTTCTCAAGTGCTTGATTTTGGGCAGGGAGAAGGGATATAGACAGGGCTAGAAGGAGAGGGATTCCTTGGGACCCACTAAAGCAACTACCCCAAAGGGTGATGGCCTTATCATATTTGGAAAGGGCAAGTATACTAAGGAACTGCCAACTGATACAATGGATAAAGCTAGTCCTGGAGTCAGAAAGATATGAGTTTAAATATGATCTCAGACACTTACTTACTATGTGATCCTGGACAAGTCACCTAACCCTATTTGCCTATTTTTTTTTTCATCTGGAAAATGAGCTAGAAAATGAAATAGCAAACCACTCTAGTATCTTTGCTAAGAAAATCCAAAATGAGTTCATGATAAGTCAGGTATAACTGAAAATAACAACAAATATGGCAAAAATCATAATGGAATTAAAATTATATTTTCACACTTTAAGGATTAGGGATGGATTTAAGAGACTTTGATGTCTCCACCATTCCTTATCTCCCTCCCTTGATGGTAGTGCTTTCACCAAAAAGTTATCTTGTATTTCTCTAAAATCCATTGTACATATACCTATCTAAAAGCAAAATGTTTTCCATGGCAAGATAGTAACAAATTCAAGGTCAAGGACTTTTAAAACTTTTATCTATTACCAGTACCTAAAAAAATTCCTATTACATGGTAAGTGCTAAATGTGTGTTCATCAAACTAGATAGATCAGTGACTCAAGGGTAGGATCTGAAGTCAAAAAGTTCATATGTTCAAATATGGCTTCAAATTCTTAGTCAAGTTATTGTATGCCTCAATTTAAAACATAAAATGAGAGTAATACTTGTCCCTCTATCAGGGTTATCATGAGGGTAAAATGAGACAAAATTTGTAAAATGTTTTGCAAACTTTAAAATTCATATTAATGTCAGCTGTTACTACAGTAATTGAATGTCTGCTCCCCTTTTATTGTGACTTTTTGCCCTGATACTTAAATTCCTCAAGAGAGTACTTTCTGTGAAAATTTATAAGGGATTCTTCTGCTCAAAATAAAGTAACTCTTTGTTTGGGGTAGAGGTTGGGGTGACCAAGGATATTTCTTAGAAAAGGAACCTACCTAAAAAACAACAACTAATAAAAGGGCTTTGAGGATTACAAAGAAGTGTGCAAATTGAAGGCAGCATTGAAAGCCTGATACAAGTGAGTCTTATAAGGCCAGGAAATTCCGCTATGTATTACCATTAGTCATTTATTTTTAACCTTTATCATTTCTTCTGTCTTCTATGCCCTTTCAGTCTGAGGATGAAAAAAAGATTTTTATTTTATCACTTTACAAATAATATTTATCATTTTGTCTTCAGTGGAGTTTTCTTGATGGTTTTCCATCTTTAGGCACCCTCTTTCAAGGAATGAAATTCATCAAACAAATATGTCACAGCTGTTGGACTAGGTAAAAGAAAACTTGGAAAGAAAATAGAATGATCACAGATAATTACCACCTTTTCTGTTTCCTCATTGTAAGTTCCTTTACTAACATTATAGTTTCTTCAAACAGCACAGGGTTAAAAGGAGAGGAAAAAAGAAAAATGGACATAGAAATGACTAGTGCTTTAAAAAAATGAAGCCACTGGGAGTGATTTTCATGCACTATTAATGTTAATGTAGTGGAAATGCTACATCCTGTTAATTAGGCACATAATTTTTAACCTTTGGGTAAACCATAGATTTAGGAACAGGAGGATGAGAAATGAAATTAACTTCATCATGAAAATGGAAAGATCACATGGGCATGCAGAAATTTAAACAAAGCTAGATGGATGGATGGAGGAAATAATCGAGTTTAACCAGGATAGAATACCACAAAGAAAATGGGCCCTATTGTGATATGGTTTATATGACCAAGTCTTGCTTATAAATGGAAAATGATACTCTTTCATTAAAATTATACATCTTTCTACACAGTGGGGATCAGTTATGCAATTAACTACATTAAGTTATTTGGAATACAAAACAGATGTGTCCATGAAAATTCCACTAACAATTGAACACTTGTTATTAGTTAATCTACACATACAGAAAAAGAAGCATATGTAAATATCATTTTATTCATATGTATCTGGTTCTAAAAGTGTCTAGAATTTTGACAGTAATTTTTTTTCATGGAAAGTCTCTACAATAACATAGTTGGCAACCCACTTAAAACTGAGGACAAAAACTGTACAAAGCATACATAGTGATGGATTTAAGAGATCTTGGTGCCTCCATCTTTCCTTATCTCCCTCCCTAGATGGTAGTGCTTTCCCCAAAAAGTTATCTTGTATTTCTTTCAAATTCGTTATGCATATACCTATCTAAGATTAAGGTGTTATGAACTGCTTAGGCTTACAAAGGTTGCAAATCTTAGAAGTGAAAATTAAAATCAGGTTTTAAGCCCAATATTTATTTATACCTTTATGCTGTCTACTCAATTTCTGTAGTTTTTTGTTTTTGTTTTTTGCAAGGCAATGGAGTTAAGGGATTTGCCCAAAAATCACACAGATAATTATTAACTATCTGAGGATGAATTTGAGCTCAGAGTCAGTGCTCTATCCACTGCACTGCCTAACTGCCCTATATATGCTCTTTATATTGAAGAATACTGAAATGGCCATTGATGGCATGACCAATGATGGAAATGAGAATTCTGACATACTGATGAATCATCAGGAATAATGCATAGAAGGTAATCAGAGATTCTTATTGAACAAAAGAGACCAAGATCATGTAATAATTAAAGAAGGAAATAATTATTAAGCCTAATTCCATATTCTTCCTCCCTCTCTCTCTCTCTCTCTCTCTCTCTCTCTCTCTCTCTCTCTCTCTCTCTGTATCTCTCCATCTGTCTCTTTCTCTCTTTATATATACATATATATGTAATATATTTGTCTCTGTTTCTCTGATTCTGTTTCTGTGTCTGCCTCTCTTTAGCTATCTTTCTTTCTATTAAATCTGTATAGCTGTTAGTAGGTACTTGCCTATAAATGTATTGACAAAAAATGTATACTACTAAATTATCTAAAAGTTTTAATATCTACAAGGTTTCTTGTATGTACTTCTTAAAATATATCTCTTGAATCTTCCCCTGATCATTGACTAGTTTGAGTAATGACCAATAGCAAATCAATAATACATTTACATTTAGTCACATGAAAATGTATTTTGGACTATACAGTTCATTTAAATTTAGTTTCATGTTATATCTTACTAAATCATGTGAATAATCATCATAAAGTATGTGCTATCTAGTCATTTTCCGTCATGTCTGATTCTTTTTCACCCCATTTGGGATTTTATTGGCAACAACATTGGAGAGACTTGTCATTTCCTACTTCAGATCATTTTGCAGATGAGGAAACTGAAGTAAACAAAAAATAAAAACATTTTCTTCCTTTTTGATTTCTAAGGTAACTTAAAGCAAAATTATTTCAAGAACTTCAAAACTAGACTAATTTTTTTCACTTTTTATTAGAATTTTTTTTTTAGTTTTTGCAAGGCAATGGGGTTAAGTGGCTTGCCCAAGGCCACATGGCTACATAATTATTAAGTTTCTGAGGCCACATTTAAACTCAGGTACTCCTAACTCCAGGACCAGTACTCTATCCACTGCGCCACCTAGCTGCCCCCTCATTAGAATTCTTGAAAATATTTTTGAAGACACTTTCTATTATGCCTATGTGCACCTTACATGAAGATATTTAGGGATGTGTTTGTGTGTGTGTCTAAAAGACATGTATACTATTTTGCCAAACTCAACATTAACCAAAAAAAAAGCTTATCATCAACTTTTAGCCCTTGGGCCAAAAAAGACTCTCAAAATCATTTGGTCTGTTGTTTACATGGCAACTGTAGTTGGGCCTCAAAATTCAATAAATCTAGGAGCTTTTTAGGGGTAAATTAATTAAATGTTTGACCAAATAAAGCAGGTTAATTTTTAAGTTTATAATTTTGTATGGAACTTAAAGGACATTAGAAATATCCAAATGACACTTGGCCAATCTAAAATAACAAGCCAGAAAAGATCTAACTATTGCATCTTTTAATAAGTTAATTCTACCATTAACTGTGGTTGACATCACTCTACTAAACACAAAAGCATCTGAAAAAC
This sequence comes from Macrotis lagotis, assembly GCF_037893015.1. NCBI lineage: Eukaryota > Metazoa > Chordata > Mammalia > Peramelemorphia > Peramelidae > Macrotis > Macrotis lagotis. Next base: position 604,114,937 of record NC_133658.1, read on the forward strand.
AAATAGATTAATCATAAAATCATCTACTCTTTGGACTTTACAAGAAAAGAGTTTCTATATATAAATGTGTGAGTTTCTATATATAATGTGTGTGTATGCTTAGAAAATTTGTGTGTATGTACATATACACATATATTAATATTCTGAATGTATATTTTCTTAAATATATATATATACATATATAATCCAAATTTCAAAGATATAAGTAATTTTACCAGGCTAAAATGTTTTCTTAGTCTAATATACCATACTTTACTTCCTAATAATGAGAAAAGACAGAAGAGATGAGAGTTTAGAAAAAGATATGTGGGGAGGGAAAGTGCTATGCATCAGGTTTTACTTTCATTACAATTTTTATTTGAAGATTTTGTAATCATAGCCTCCTACAATCTGACTCCAGTCTGCTTTTCTAGTCTCACTTTACAATGCCTCTCTTTATATATTCTATGTTTCAACAAACCTGCACTATCTTCCTTTCCATAAATATATCATAACCTTTCCATTATCAGTGCCTTTACTCATGCTTATGCCTCAAATTTATATTTGCCTACAAAGGTAGGTGAATATTGAAATTGCTTGATGAAATCTTTTCCATCCTTCAAGACCCAGTTCAAGGATGACATACTGTAGGATCTTTTCCCTGAGACCATAAGATGAAATGAATTCTTCTTCCTAGGAACTTTCTTACCCTTTTATGTATTACATAGATCATAGTCAGTGAGCTATTAAGATTTGAAGGACTTAGAAATCATCTTGTAAAACACTTTCACTTTACAGATGGAAAAACAGACTTTCCAAAGGTCTTTGAATTTAGGAGAACCATATTTTTGCTCCTTCTCCTATGATTTTAAATTCAGTGTTTTCCATTACATCATATTAGTCTAAGTTGATTCACAATTGTTTTTAAATTTTATTTTATTCATAGTGTTATTTGTATTTCAGCATTTCCAAACTGCTCCTTCTCACCTCTCCATCTCAGAAAATGAAGTCTAATTCACAATTAGTTTGTATATGCCTTATTTTCCAAAGAGATGGTAAGTTCCTTCAAGGTGGAGGGTATGTCTCATTTTTTTTTCCTTAGCTTCTTTATCTCCTAGCACAGTGTCTTGCAAATAATAGGCACATATTTGTGAAATGTTCACAAAATGAATGATATAAATTTTGATTTCTGATTTACCTCCATAAACATGTATAAGTATATGTGGATAGATGGATGTGCATATATCATGAGTATATATATATATATATATATATATATATATATTTATAAAGAATATCATAAATCTGATGATTCTATTTTATTTTTCTGTATATTAATCATTTATTCTTAGGTGAAACCTTCAGTATCATTAAATCCAGCCCTCTGATTTGCCAGATGAGGAAAGTAAAATTGTGACTGCTCAAGATCACATATTAAATTCTAAGTTCTAAGACTAGAAATCAGGTCTCTTGACTTGTAATAATCTCTGCATATTTTTCTGTTTTGATATGATATTAAGAATCTTTATCTGTTTGTTGAGGCCTAGAGGTATCAGCTGTTAAAAAGTCATATCTAAATTGACTCCCTGAGTATCAGAGCCAAGTTGCCTATCTGCAAGATCATAGTTGTCCCTATTTTCTGCTATTTTCCTTTGAATGTTCAGCCTCTTTCCCAGTGCATATTTACACAGCTGTAGTTTTCAATACTCACCCTTGTCTTTCTATATTGTAAAGCAATTCCCTCAGAGATTTTATACATAGCCACATGCCTAAATTTATAAATCAAGGTGCAGGATCCCTCAGAGTTCACTTACCACAAATGTAGGGCTGAACACAGGAATCTAATGCAGGGACAGTTTCCCTAAGGACTTTTACTCTTTTTTGCTGAGCTAACTACTGCTGCTATTTCAATTGGTCTTATATTCTATTCTTACTGATTTTTAATCCAGAAATTCTGCTGAGCATTCAGAGAAATCCCAGGAGTGTCAATGACTTTATTTCTGGTTCTTCCCTTATCTACACTCTCTTCCCTCTTAGTGACATCTCCACAAGTCAAATTAATTTTCATTTTGATGTGCCATTTATTGAAATGCTTACTAAGATAGATCTGGAGTAAGTATCTGACATTGTCGACTCTGAAACAAGTTATGTGAAGATTGGGAAAATTTGTTTGTTATGGACCACTGAATCTGGTAAGGCATCCCAGGCTTCCCCACTTTCCCCTCCAAGTCTAAAAGGAAGCTTCTCAGCCTTTGAAAACAATTGCATGTGCATTTTGTATTATAATATCTTAATGAGAGATAAATGAGATAATGACCACACATCAGAATTCACAATCTCCTGTAAATATAATTTAACATCAAATAAAGAGCTGCATATTACATACTTTGGTACTATCTACATTTATGGCATCAGTGATTCCATATGTTTGAACCTTAATAAGTCATATTTTTACTATAATAATAATGAGTTCCTTCTAAAATAAAACATCATCTCAGCTAAACTCCCCAGAAAAAAAAAGAAAAATGCCAACAAAAATGCAGCTTCACCTTTACTATACTAGTAAAAAAATTCTGATTTCCCCTCCAATCACCAAGGTTCTAAATAGAATCACAGAATCAAAAAGTACCAAACTTGTGAAGGACTTTAGATACTAGCAAGTCAAATCGCATTACATATTCATTAAGCATTTACTACTTTTATTATTCAAAATAATATGCACTTAATAAGTAGTTAGATGTCACAAGAATAGGTCACTATACTTGGAATCAGGAAGACTTGAGTTCAAATCCAGCCTCTGACACTGACCTTATTTCCCTGAAAATAAAACCAAGTCTTACATTAATCTTTGCTCCAAAAAAATGCATTAGGTTTTATTTTCAGACAATGTCTTATTTTTCCCTATGTACAGCATTTATTCATGTACAAAATCTACATTTATTTAAATCCAGTCATGCCATCTTATTCTGAAACATCATCATAACTCTCTAAACCCCATATTCCAAATTGAATTTCTCTTGGCTTCATTTTCCGTAGAATCTGGCCCCAATCTTTCAGGTCCAGAAGCAGAGGCCTCCTTGAATGAGCACTTCTTGTGCATGTAGCCTGCTCATATTGCATTGGTAACACAGCTGTCGGTGATTTTATCTCATGAATTCTTCACCGAATTCACCACCTCTTGCAGGATTGGCTTCACAAAGTTTCCACACTGATTTCTCTCCATTCTATTTTTAATGTACTCATTGATTTCCATGTGCAAATGGTCCTTGAATGGCTTGTTAATTGCAATATCAAGAGTCTGGAGATAGGCAGTCATTCCTGGGGGAATCATTCTTTGATCTATTCTCTCTGCAAGGAGTTTCTTCATTTCTTTAGCTGGGTGAGTGTTGGCTGAATCCCAGACTAGCAGACCTCTCTGCCACCTAGCAAAGCAAGTGGCAGTATTAAATCAACCCACTTTCTTATAGCTGTTTGTGTGCTTTTTTGGTTTCAAGAACACAAATGTCTGAAACTCATTCAATGTTACCTTTGTTGCCCTTAGTGATGATTAAAGGCAGGGCTTTCTTTCTATCCCAACAAATTGCCAAAATACAGGTAACACAGATACCCTTCTGATCAATTGTCATTTGAGATCCTTGGCCATAAACACGTAGTTTTATCCACAAAAATAATGTTGGAGAGCTGGTATTTAGAAAAGTTGATGCCATCAACAAAGGTGCACATTTAATAACTTCAGCATCTTCCAGTTTGAAAGCTATTGTTGATCTTCTTAGAAACAGTTCATATCACTGAAGGAAATCATTCAGCCAGTATTTAGATGATTTGAATTCCTCTAGGGATATTTCTAACTATGATACAAATTGCAAGGGTAAATGTTTGAATATTAGCCCTGCACACAACTAAAACTTTTGCTCTCCTGTCAGCAATCCATTCACCATTAATGTCTTCCACCTCAGCAATTAATGGTTTCCAACCTAATCTACATTTTCATTCATTCATCTCTTGGCTTGGCTTGCCATTTTTGAATCATTAGGAAATCCAACTTATTCTCTTCACAGAAAATCATAAAACTCTTGCCCCAGGTGTCCTCTGTAATTTCTTTTTGTACTCAATGGATTAGTTCATTCTTTTTTACAATCACCATGTCTAGGGTCAAAATATTATTCCCTTATATTTATCATTAATTCGAATGTTAATTGTATATTTAAAATAAAGGCATCGCAAAAAATAAGGACAGTAAAGAATGATGGTCCACACAAAAGTAACAAAAAATTGCAGGCATCAAAATTCAGAAAACGTTTACTTAATTCTCACAAATGCATTAGGTACATCATTATATCACACGAATGTTTGTTATCAAGTGCACATGCTATTTGTGCTTGTTCTGTAATCTGATTGGTCATTAGGCAATAAGTTTCAAGTTCATATGTTTAATTAGGCATTTACTGCTCATCCAAAGTCACCCATTTGGATATTTACAAATATTTAATTATAATTTATATTATTTAAAGTGTTACTGTAAAGAATATTATTTATTTATATTTAGTTATATATTAATAATACATTTTATAATAAAATGTCTGTCATGTTACAGATGAACTAAATGCATCCATCTAATTGCAACTAAATGTACTAAATTCATCCATCTGACTGACAATCTTAACAGGATCTTATCTGGGGGTAGGGGTTTATATAATAAACATCCTGAAAAATCATGTTAGGGCTTATATTCGGGGTAATATGGTGCTGACTGTGAACTTGGGTAAGTACATTTAACTTCTCTTTGTCCCATTTTCCATAACTGAAACTATTAGGACCTACCTCTCAAGGTTTTTGTGTAGATGAAATGAAGTAATAGCTGTGTTTGGCATATAATTGGTGCTACCTAAATGCTTATTCCTTTTCCTCTTGCCAGGAATTAAAAGTTATAAATGCATAACTTCACTGAAAAGAATATAGATATGAGGCAGTCTAGTATAAAGGTATAGAAAAGAAGTACTTAGAATACCAATGATAATTTAAGGCAAGAGATGTCACATAAAGTTGAGAGAATCAGAGAAAATTTCAGAGAGAAGGCATTACTAAATTGGACCTAAAGATATGTGGGAAGGAAACCAGATATTATAGGGGACAATATGTTTGGCTAAATGAGTCATTTCCCTACACTCCAGTGTCAAAATCCCAGTTTTCCTCATGGTTAAATGAATTCAAATTCTTCTAGGAATCTCTTCCTGATCATCATTCCTATATATCTTTGATACTCCTTCTAGCTTTCATAGAACTTTTAAAAATAATTTTATCATTCACTATATCACTAGATTACATTTATGCTTCTGTACATATTTTATCTTCCCAACTAGACTTTATACTAGGTGAAGGTATTTTGATTTTCATCTACAAACAATCCCAGAAATCTTAATGAAGTCTTAAGTTATTATAACTTAAAACAGCAGTAAGAATTTCAGGACATTATTTCTGCATTCATATGTGTTTGTGTACATATCTGTATATTCCAACATCTGGTACAGAGTCAATTTTTCCAAATAAATTTTGAAATCCAAGTTTTAAATAAATGATTGCTGAAAAGAGTAAATTAATATAAATATATATCATAATAGTTTTTAAAAGTTAGCAAGTTATAATTAAAGATTTTCAATCTGAGACATTTTCTTACTTAAAACTGACAGAAAATGAAATTTTATAATTACACATACATTTTACAATCATTGATCTATTTTAGAACATTTATATCAGTTTTACTGAATGTAGGCACCTATAAGATGTCATAAGAAATAAAAGTCACTATTTAAGGAATAGTTCTGAGTTGACAGAATATATTCATTCAATGCATCTCTATGTCCCTTGAAAATCTTTATGGTTCATCTGCCTAGTAGATTGCTAAATGAATTCCAATTTCAAATAACATCCTGTTTGATTTCAATCAAGCAATATGGACATATTTTGAACCATAACAATAAGACAGGCAAGTGAAAAGACCTTGTTCGATTCTCTCATCCATTTACTTGTTACAAGACCTTGGGAAAGTTCTTTCACTCTTTTTTACTCTTAGTTTATTAATCTATAAAATGGGATGATGATATTTGCAGATGACATCTATCTAAAGAATTTTTAAATGGTTCAAATGCAATAATATGAAAAAAGTTGAAAACTCTAAAACATATACATGAAAATGTGTATTATTAACATTTTCTCTATCACTTTCTTTCATATTATAACTCAATCCCTTATTTGCAATATTTGTCAATATCTGAGGCATAAGTTCTCAAAGTTAAAATTTAGCTATCTGCTCTACCAAGTCAGATAAAGATATGACTCCAGCAATGAGATTCCTATTGCAATAAATTGATAAAATGATATAATTGAATACATAATGATTTAAAATACATATTGATTTTTAGAAAGATACTTTTCATAGCCAAGTTGTAGTGATCAGATCTTAAATAGAAAAGTATGAATCATTATTGTTATAATTAATTTTTGGTAGGAGTTAACAAAACAGTAGACTGCCACTTTTCCCAAGAACATCAGAGGTTTATCTCCAGGCCTAATACACATCCTCATGGATTTCAGGTATTAAATTAAAGCTCGGGGCAGATAGGTGGCATAGTGAATAAAGTACCAGCCCTGGAGTCAAGAGGATTTGACTTCAAATCCAACCTCAGATACTTAATAATTACCTAGGTGTGTGACCTTGGGCAAGTCACTTAACCCCACTGCCTTACCAAAAAAAAGAACCAAAAATAAAAAATCAAAATCAAAAAACCTAAAAACAAATAAATTGAAGCTCATGCCAAATGACAAAGAAGTTAAAGATCCAATTGAATAGGATCAGCCTTATCATTAACCTATACTACACTTGTGTCTGTGGAATAAAAAGATAGCAAATTTATTAGATCATAGCTAATGAACTAATTATAGATTAGAATGAGGTATATAGTATACAAAAAGGAAGATTTCTTAGGTAAAATTTTGTGAAGTGAAAAAGATTCATTGTCTTCTACATGTAAATCATGGTTCTTATAGTGAAAGAGAAACAAAGATGAAATCTCTGTCTTCCAGCTTCCAAACTACATATATGCAAAAAATACATAGAAAGGGTTGAGAGATAATCACTATAACCAATGACTCTATGATGGTAAAAATGAATCATCTAATAGTACGTGAGAGTATTTTTTCCCAAGAATATAAAACCAAGACACATATCTATAAATTAGCAAAGGGAATGATAACATTGTATAGTGGACACAGAATTGGCTTCTGAGTAAGAAGATCCACTATTCAAGACCTTCTTCTGCTGTATATTGACTATGTTGTTCTAAGTAAGCAATAAACTTTTATGCCTCACAAAACTCTCTCCAAAACTAAATTTACAGAAAAGTTGTATATGTGTATTGGTAGAGATTCTTTCCTCTCCGGGAATTCTCTAAACCAACATAATCACCTACCCTGGTCAAAGAATAAAAATTTAAAACAATCAACAAAATAAAACCACAAATATACTACATTAGCACACCTAGAGCTGATATTTATGTGTTTTCTAATTTAATACTTTATTTTTCCTGTTGAATGTAAAAACAATTTTAATATTTTCTTCATAATTTGAGTTTCAAATTTTTCCCTTCCTCTTACCCCCCCCATTGAGTATAGTGATGCAAAATACATTTCCATGTAAGTCATTCTGTGAAAGAAAACAGACCAAAATAACAACAAGAAAAATAAAGTAAAGAAAAAGCATCTTTAATTTGCATTCAGGTTCTACCAGTTCTTTTTATGAAGATAGAGAATGTCTTTCATGAAAAATCCTGCAGAATTGTCTTTGATCATTGTATTCTGAGAATAGTAACGGTTTTCGTAGTATATCGTCATATAATTTGCTTTTATTGAGTGTAATGCTTTCCTGTTCTGTTCAATTCACTTTATATCAGTTCATAGGTCAGCTAAGTGGTACAGTAAATGGCGCCCTGGTCTTAGAGTCAGAAGGATGGACATTCGAATTTGAACTCAGATACTTGACACTCACTAGTATGTAACCTTGGGGCAAGTCACTTAACTCTAACTGCTTCACATCCAAGATCATCTCCAGTCCTCTGTATTCATGTCTGGTCATTGGACTCAGGTGGCTACAGAGGAGTAAGTGAGACTGGTGACTTGGCATAGTTCCCCCTCATTCAAATCCAATTCATGTGCTTGTCATGGCATCACCTCCCTGATGTCATGGTCTTCTTCAAAAATGAAGGACAAACATTAATATTTATTATTATTATTATTATTATTATTATTATTATTATTATATCAATTCATGTAAACCTTCAATTTTTTGCTCATTTCTTAAAGCACAATAATATTTCATCATAGTCATATACAATTTCTTTAGCCATTTCCCAGTTGATGCATATCCCCTCATTTTTTCAATTCTTTGCACCACAAAAGTCAATAAAACTGTATACCAGCAATAATATCATTAGATCTGTATACCACAGAGATCACAAAAAAGGGTAAAAAAAAAACCTACATGTACAAAAATATTTATAGCAGCTTTTTTGAGGTGGCAAAGAATTAGAAATTGGTGAATGACTGAAGAAAATTGTGGTATATGAATGTGATGGAACACTATTGTTCTATAAGAAATCATGAGAATGGGACTTCAGAATAGCCTAGAAAGACTAGCATGATTTAATGCTGAGTGCAGTGAGCAGAACTAGAATAATATTGTACACACTAATAGCAACATTAGCTATGATGGACTTGTTCATTTCAGCAGTACAAAAATCAAAGACAATTCTAAAAGATTTGTGATGGAAAATACATCCATATTAAGAGAAGGAATTATGAAGTTTAAATGCAGATCAAAACTATTAAGCTTCCAATTTTAAAAGTGATTTTCCATATTATGTTTTTTTCTCTCTAATGTTTCTTTTCTCATTTTGATTTGATTCTCCTTTCACAACATGATTAATATAGATTTATGTTTAACATAGTTATACATGTATAATCTATATTAGATTGCTTTCTAACAGGGAGGGTGAAGGGAAGGGAGAGAGGGAGAAAATATGACACAAAACTGTAAAAAATGACTGTTGATAATAATCTTTGCATGTAGATGAAAAAATTTAAAAAAATTAAAAGAACTGTTATAGTTTTATACATGGGGTCCTTTTCCTTTTTATTTTTTTATCTCTTCTGGATAAAAACCTAATAGTGGCATTGCCTGGTCAAAGAGTATTAATAATTTTTAGCTCTTTGGGTACAGTTCCAAAATGCTTTCCAGAACAGCTGAATCAGTATACAGCTTCATCAATAAATTAATATTTTAATTTTCCCACATTCCCTCCAACTTTTGTCATTTTCTTTTTCTGTCATATTAGACAATCCAATGGGTGTGTGAGGTAGCAGCTCAGTAAAAAATGCTTTAATTTGCATTTTTCTTATCAATAGTGATTTAGAATATTTTTATATGACTATAGATAGCGCTGATTACTTTGTCTGATGACTACCTAGAGCTGATAATTGGAGATCTAAATCACTTAGCATTAGAAGAAGTCTTTTAGAGAAGGAGAAATAAACAAATATTCCCCAATGTCAAAGAAATCACAATAAAAATATAAATTACCACCCACTTGAACTTAATGCTTTATTTCTACGTATGACTGATGAAAAAAATAATAGCTATGTAGCATACTGCATAGAATGCTGGGCTTAAAGTAAGAAAAATTTGAATTCAAAACCATGCTCAGACACATTAGTTATGTGACTTTGGGCAAGTCCCCTTAGTTTTGTTTGCCTCAGTTTCCTCAACTATATAATGGGGATAATAATAGCAACTGTCTTTCTAGACTTGTTACGAAGATCAATAATTTTGCATATAATTTTAATTGTTATCATTATACTTATCAGAGCAAGCAGAAAGGAAGATTTCTTGGGTAACTTTTTAAAAGATTCATTAAGTGTCTTCTATGTGCATATCATGGTTCTTATAATAACAGAGATGCACACATGAAAGATCTGCACTCAAGATTTTCTGCTTTTATAGACCCTTCCAAACTGCAGAGAGTAAAAGATACAAAAATAGAGTAGAGACAATGAGATCATTATCAATGGGTATTAATAAATTTTTTTTTCAATTGAAAGGGGCCATGTGAATGGATTTTGCCTCTACTATAACCACCCTTATCCCCTAATTTTCTTCTAGCCATCTGTTTCAAAGGTGTGGTCCTTGACAAGTGGAAGCCTAATTAGATGAAAAAAGAAGAGATCTCAAGTGAAAAGATTTCAGTTTTGTTCCTTCCATTGTTAGTAATTTGTTATGTAGCTTTTAGATGCATGATAAGCAGTCTGCACTTCAGTTTTCTCATTAATATGATACTTGCTCTACATGCATATATATACATGTATAAATATACATGAATACTGTATAAAATATATAATGTGTGACTTAAGTATATATGCATATATTCAAACATAAAGACATATGCATGCTTATGTGTATATATCCATATATATATATATATATATATATATATATATATATATATATATATATGGATATGGATTCTGTACCTATTATTTTATGGGTATAATGACCAGGTGATGGAGAACCAACCTTCTGTGACCAATTAGGTTTGACATATTTTGTAAAATAATCTTAGAGAGTTGCCTGGGACAATGGGCAATTAAATGAGCTGCTCAGGATCACCCAGTATGTATCAGAACATGGACTTTTTACTCCTTTTGAAGGAATTATTCCATCCATTACACTTTGCAGCCTCCAGAACATAACTGTATACTGAAAACAACATATTTAAAATAAATGACTCAAATCAAATTTGCATTGAGATCATAAATGCAATATAGTTGAAACCTGTTCCTGTGCATAGAATACTTTAAATAAAGAAGTAAATGTTTGTACATTTTTAACCAAATATAGCTTGACAATTTTGCTTACGTTTTTACATTCCCAAACTTTGTAAAAAAAGCTTCACTATTCAAAGGTTCCATCCAATAAAACCACATTTTTAAGAGAACCCTGGAAAATTCACATAAGTCAGTCATATATTTGAATCGGATGTGATAAGCTACAAGGCTGGCCTGTCTTTCACCTTCTTAACTCTGATTCCCAGATACCATAAGACATTAAGTCTCCTACTTTAGTTAGGAAGATGGGAGGGGTAATGAAGGCAATGTCTCAGAAGCAGGGTCCTGTAAAGCATAAAACAACAGAAGTGAAGCTATTATTAGTATTGCTCTCCCTAATCCTAGGTCATGCTTTCTGTGGCCATGTACTATATAGATCTGTGTGAGCTGCCCCATGAGGGAATTGTTGGAAATATATACTGGAAATGGAGAGGAGTACAAGACAAAGAAAAGTCCATGTCATTCACCCTGGAACTGGTCAGTAGCTCTTCTCATACTGAACATAGCACAGTATTCATTGTGGTATAATCCCTGGAGCCTAGTGGGATTTATCAATCCTATTACCATGATTAAAGTTGGGCTTGGTGTCTCATGGTTTTCTAAGTGTAATAGCCTCAAAAACATCATACACAATGGAAATAAAAAAAAGACATTGGGGATAAAAGTAATTTTAAAATACTAAGGGTCATGAAAATTTAAGGTGACAAAATGATCATGTTTTATAGATTGAGAAGAAGGCCTGTCCTGCATCAGGGACAGAATCCCTTGAGAGAATTTTCAGAATTTTGGTAACCATCATCTAAACCTTCAGTGAATTATCTTTTTGCTAGTGAAGGGTCTTGTCTTAGTTTTGATAACTGTTGTCTAAATAGTGTGGTGGTTGCTGAAGGCTGGAGTGGCAATGACAATTTCTTAAAATAAGAACAATAGAGTTTGCCAAATTGATTAATTCTACCTTTCATTTGAATACCTCAAAGCCACTGTAGGGTTATCAATTATAGTATCTCAGGGAATAGGGAGGTCCAAGAAGAATGAGGGAGGAAGATGATTGGTCAGTGGAGCAGCTAGAACATACACACATTTATTGATTGTTTGGCAGTTTATATGGGTACAGTTCATTAAGCCCCCTAAAATTACAAAAGCATTATCAAAGATCATTGATCACAGATCATCATAACAAATATAATAATACTGAAAAAGTTTGAAATACTTTGAGAATTACCAAAATGTGACAGAAATATGATCTAAGAATATGCTACTGGCAAAAATGGCTTTTTCTTCACAGGGTTGACACAAATCTTCAATTTCTTTAAAAAAAATCTGTAATGGGCAACAAAATGAAGTGCAATAAAAATGAGGTATGACTGTACATACTATATTTTCTCCATTGAATCTGTATGTATACATATACATATATAGATACAGATATACATATACACATAAAACATATGTATATATACATATTCATACCCCTTTTGTCTTATAAATGATTTGTCATTTCAGCTCTAGTTCAAATATTGTATTCCCCTCTTCTCTTTAATTTCCATCAAAATATATATAAAAATAGAGGCAGGATTTTATTGTGGGGTAAAAAGGACATTGGGGAAAGAGATGTCAGGAATTGATTTGACTTCAATTTATATCCTGATTCAGGCATCACTTATCCTGCTTAGGTCTTCATTTTCTCAACTATAAAATTAGGGATTTTGGATTAAATGACCTTTAAGGTCTTTCTCTAAACTCTATGTTTCTAGTAAAAAACAACCAATCAACATGAAGTTATTAAGTCTTTACTAGAAGCCAGGTGTGGCTGGGCTAAAAAAGGCAAAAGCAATGGAACATATCCTGCCCACAGGTAACATATTCTAGAGGAACAGAATAAAAATAGCATGTTCTTAATTTCGTACCAACTGTTACAACTCCATCTCTGCTTATTAGTTTAAAATCACTGAATGTTAGAATTTAAAGGAACTATGAAGAGGAATATCTAATCTAATTCCTTACTTCACAGATGAGGAAACTAAGGAATATGTAGTTAAATGAGTTGTCAAAAGTTACATAGCCCATTTGAAAACCACAGAGTTGGATTAAAGCAGTCCTTTTCTTTTCTTTTTCCTACACTGCACTGTTTCTGCTTCAAGGATCCATGAAATTAGCCTGTTTTGTTCATTTCTATTGATGCTGATCCAACTCAGGCCCTCCCAAATGCCATTAGTAAATGAAAGTAATGGTCCTGTTTTGAATGTGGAGGGACTTTGCCATCAACTACTTTCCATCACTGCTTTAAGAAAGAATAAGGTCCCCAAAATGTCACCATGTGAATATGTGAACTCAAATTCTCAATCTCATTATTAAGTATTTGAGTCGAAATTATGAGTCTACATTTTCTTAAAGGAATGGAAGAGAAAAGCTCACATACTAAGGGGGAACTGAGAGTTGTTACCTGTGCAATCTTTCATTATAATATTCATAATAATTGAGCAAACATTGGAAGTTAAACAGATTTTCTCCTCTAAATTTGAACAGGATATTTTTCCACTCCCCACAACTCACCCCCAGACATACAAACTTATTGTTATTTTAATTAAGATATGAGGCTTCACAGTTTAGGTCTTCCATTCCTTTTTGTCTTTGGGTACATTGTCAAATATTAAGAGTGACTTATTGGAACATTTGAGAAAGTAGTTTTCATTTACAGTAAAATTCAACAACAATTCATTTTGATATTTTTTGGAATTCTTATTTAAATTCAATGGCAACTCAAAAACATATTTTTGCCTTTGTCATTTAAAAAATGACAGGATAAGGAAATATATGACTACATAAATTTATATAATTTTCACACAATATCCTGGTAACTTCATGGTCACTCAAGTTATGATTTAGAACTATTTCTTTAAGTTTTAATTCAATTTCCTAAAGCAGGGACCATTGTAAAATATCTTAACAATGAAAAAAAGACTCCAAATACTAATGCCATTTCCCACTTTTGCCCAGATGTTTGAGCATATGGAGATGTAGACTTTGTCCATTTTTGTCTATGATTCTTTCACTAGGATGTTAAAAACAGCTGATTTTCCTGAGAATAAAATTGCTAACAATCTCCTTAATGTTGTCATTCATTTTCAAGTCTATTAGAGACTCAGTTTAATGTTTTTGGTGCTAAGGCACCCTTAACCCCCTTCTCTTTAACATAATAATTCACAGATTAAATCATTTATTTCCTAGTCATAGGTATATTTCCTAGTTTTTTATTCTTTTTCCAAAAATCACAGAAGTATACATATAATTCCAACACATATGTACAGACTCACACACTCAATGCACACATACTTCATTCCCAGTCATTCATTATCTCTATGATTTCAATGGGTCATATTGATCTCTGGCAGGTTTTAGTCCTTCTCTGCGTAGCCCCTTACCTCAATCTAGTTTCCTAAAGTCAACATTTAGATCACTTCCCCTCTCCCTATTCCCTTCCAGTATAAAACTTAACTGAAATTAATAGATAAATCAGTTTAAATTTTGACTTCAAGTAGTAATGTATTGTTTTTTAGACCTATGTAAACTAAAAAAATTTGTGTGTTAACATTCCATTGCTCTAATCATTCAGTCTTTTTAGTTATGTCTGACTGTTCATGATCTCATTTGAAGTTTTCTTGGCAAAGACACTGGAGTGGTTTGTTATTTCCATCTCCAGCACATTTTACAGAAGAGGAAACTGAGGCAAACCAAATTAAGTGACTTGTCCTGAATCAAATGGGTAATAAATGTCTGAGACCCCATTTGAACTCGTCTTACTGACTCCAGGTCCAGTGCTCTATCTACTGGGCCACCTTAGTTGCCCATATCTTATCCCAAAACTGTGGCTTGGAAGATAGAAATTCTAGGCATTTAACCTACTGTCTTAGGACACAAGTAGTGCTTAATAAATGTTTATTGACTATTTTGACAGATCAAGGTAGGAAATGCTTTGAAATGAGTCATTTGGAACTTCTTCAAATACCATCAATCACCATCAGTCCACTCTATCTATAAATAAGGCTAAACTAGTATTTCTTTGATGCTTTTCTACTTCCTAAGATTAAGGTTTATATGGACAGAATATAAGTATCTTATAATGAAAGGAATCTTGGATTAGCACTAAGAAGACCTGAGTTTGCATAGTGATTCTGCCTCTTACTTCCCAGACACCTTTGGACAAATCCCTTAAACTTAATTTCTTCCTCCATAAAGTGAGGGAGTTATAATAGATGATCTCTTTGTTCCCTTTCAGATGGATATGAATCCTATTATCTTGAAAATGCTTAAGACTTATTCTGGACTTTCTCCCAGCTCTTTTTTCTAGAGCTTTTTAAGTCCTCTAAATATGTACCAACCTACATGTGGGTACATTGCATTTTATTTCAATTCATGGATTCATGAAAAGTCATCTGCAAGACCACATCCTTAGGCACAATTCTCATTGCTATGCTATATATGAGACCAGTGTCCTGGTATGAATTAGGGAATGCTTTTTCATTGGAGGCATCTCTTCACTGGATTCAGGTGATAAGATATTGTGGAACTCTATTATTTTGATTATTCAATCTATTTTGTCTTTTGATGAGTATTTCAAGGAACGCCATGACCTTAGGCTACGAGTAGAGCTCTGGATAAGAAATGGCAAATGTAATTAAGAAGAAAGAAAGTGAGAGATATGTAGGGAATACACAAGTTCTATCCTTCCCTCTGGGTCCAAGTGTCCTGAATTCTTGTCATTCTTTGTGGTTCATAGAGAAAATCTCAAAAGGACAGAAGACACATTTTGGTAAACTGGAACATACTGACACTGGGAGTAGACTATCAAAGGAAATTTCAGAAAATGACAATGTAAAATCTTCATTCCTAACTGAATAAAACATACATTCATACTCACATATGCACATATACACAATATGCACACACACACGCACACACACACACACACACACACACACACCATATAGGATTCATCTAAGACCTCAACCTATCTTTCCTTTCTTTTCAGTCATGCTAAATGAATTGAATCAAAACCATAGTTGAAAGCCCTGCAGAGTGACCACCTGGGGTTTAGACATGGTATCTCAATAGGGAATCACCATGGGAATGCTTTACAAGTGAAGCACCAAATTAGAAACAGAGATGAAGACAATACTTTGTTGCTTAATACATATTCATCCAATGAAGTGAAGGCTGATTACTGAATTAATAACAGAAAATGGTTTTAACTCTTGTTCAAATATACTCTTTAATCTTTAGTAAAATCAAGGTCATTCTTTATACTCATATTTAAATAACCAACTGTTCAACAGGTATTTATTTATTTAGTACCTACTATGCTGTGCTAAATAAATAATAAAAGACAAACATAAAATACTCCCTGACATCAAGAAACTTAGATTCTGTTGGGGTGAAAATATGTAATACATATGTAAAAACGTATGTGATTGATACATATACCTATGTTTTATATCTATATACATGAAATATGTATATATGCACAAATGTGGATTTTATATATATATATATAAGTACAAATTAATTTTATGGGAAGGATTGGAAAAAAGTTTCATGTAGGCGGTTGAAGCATTTTGAAGAAATTAAAATGAAGAGGCAAAGGCATGGAAGTAATTCTGTGCAAAGGGAAAGAGACTGATAAGGGAATACTGTGAGTAAAAGTAAAAGTAAGAAGGCAAATACAGCTGGACTATCAAGAATATAAAGAAAAATAATATATACTAAGGCTACAAAGTCAAACTAAGTTTGACTTAAAGTGTGAAGTTCCTTAGATGTCATACAAAAGTATGTATTTGATATTTTTTAAATTTTTTTCATTCATACATATGAATGTATATCCATAAAAAATGTATGTTTTGCAATTATAAAGTTTTCTTCCACCCTCTCATTCCCCTCTCCTCAGTGCCAAACAGGTCAGCATTATACATATATATTTTTGATAAACATGTTTACAGATTATTCATTTTCAGTATGAGGAATTAGGATTAAGGGAAAGAAATATATAAAAGATAATTTTTATAAAGTGTTCATCAGATTCTAAAAGTTTGTTTTTTTGTTTTGTTTGGTTTTTGTTTTTCTTCCTCTGGATTGGGATAACATTGTCCATAGCTGCTCTAATATGGTTGTCCTAGCTCTTTGAACTGCTAAGAGGAGCTACTTCCATCGAGGTTAATCACCTCATAATATTGTTAATGTGTACATTGTTCCCTTGTTTCTGCTCCCTTAACTCATCATCACATCCTGAAACTCATTCCATGCTTCTCTAGAGTCCAACCAATTATGGTTTCTTATAGAACAATAATATTCCATAATATTTATGTACCATAACTTATATTTAGCCATTCCCCAATTAATGGATATGTATTTGATGTTTTAACTCAAATCATAGGGGGTTACTAAAGTACACAGAATGGAGGAGTTACATGATCAAATCTGTTTATGAAAATCACTTTTGGCAGATATGTGAAAAATCAATTGGGAAAAAAGAATGAATATTTGAGTCAGGAAAACCAATTAATGCAGGCAAGAGATTATGAGGGCATGATTTAAGATGGTGCTCCTGTGAGTAGACAGAATGAGACAAGTGTGATAAATGCTTTGGAGATAGAATCAATAAAACGTGGCAACTGATTGAAAATGGAGAGTGAGGGAGAGATTGGATAGTTAAACATGATTTCAAGGTTATGAACATTAAAGACTTTAAATGTGGTAATACTCACAAATGAAATATGAAGTTCAAAAGAGTATTGATTTAAAAAAATACTGAATTCTGTTTTAAATATATTGATTTTGGTAAGCTAATTGGAAGGCATGTAGAAATATCCAATAGGTAATTTTTAACGCCATTAAAAGATCTAAGATCACAGATCAATTATCTAGGATATATAGGTCTATGAGTCAATTGAAAAAAAATCAATGAATAATTAAATTAATTCTAAAATTCCTTTGATGCCTCTTCCAGTCCTTCTCTTTATGATTTTTTTCTCTTCATTTTTTGATTTTGATAGACTAGTTCATGAAATTATCCAGTTCATAACCTTCAGGTCATTAGGGATAACATGCTAAATAAGAATTTCCCAAGATAAGCATGGATATAAAAGACCTGGATCTGTATTTTCATTTGAAAAGGATATATTTAAAATTCTTTTGACAGACTGAATTATTTGACCCAGAATCTTGATTTTTACT
Source organism: Macrotis lagotis (assembly GCF_037893015.1). Classification (NCBI taxonomy): domain Eukaryota; kingdom Metazoa; phylum Chordata; class Mammalia; order Peramelemorphia; family Peramelidae; genus Macrotis; species Macrotis lagotis. The sequence goes on from NC_133658.1 coordinate 604,133,075, forward strand.
AAAATGACAGGAAGATTTGAGTAAAAGTGTAAGGTTAAAGAAATTTTTTAAAAAGCCTATAAATAGAAGAATATACAGCAACTGTACTAGGGAGGGACCTCAAGAGATGTTTGAACAACCCCATACCATTCAAAGATTATTCATGTATCCACTGCATCCCTAGAGCATATAAAGAGATCCCTTAATCATTCAGAAGTGCTTTATTGAGGAATTTCAATTGCCTGACACAATAAGGAGGCAAAGTGTAGGTCAAAAGGAGTTTCTGAGGAGTTAAGAATTCTGTGAAATTCATATATAGGAAAACATCTAAATTTCTTACTAGACACAGAGTCTATTGAGTCATAACCTACATATAATTCCATGAAGAATGAAAGAAGCAGGGAGAAAATCTGGAACTCAAAATTTTATTAAAAAATTAAATGTTAAATATTGTCATTACATTTATGCTGAACCATTCAATAAAAATAAAATGTTGGATGTTGAGAACAAAGAATAATTTCTTAGCTTAGTATATAAGGGAATAAGCATTTAAAATACAGTTACAATGTATAAGTCTCTGTACTAAACATTTTAAATATATTAAATCATTTCCTCTTCACAACCCAGTGAGAGAGGTATTCATTTTATAGTTGAGGAAACTGAGGTAGACAGAGCTTAAGTGATTAGCCCAGAATCATACAACTAGTATAGAAAGTTGAATTTAAACTAGGATCTTCCTGACTCACTTGCCATTCATTCATCTTAATGTTATTCTTGAATTTTTCCTTTCCTTCAAAATTTATATTCAATCAGATACCAAGTCCTATTCAGTCTAATTTTATAATATTTCCATATAATCTCTCTCCTATATAATCACCACTCTAGTACAGACTCCTTTTAACAACTTCCCAAGTATTGGATTACTTCCAGACAGATCTCTCCCTATGAGACACTCTAGCCAATATATTCTTCATTTTCACAGTGACTTGGCATTTCTTAATCTATTATTATAATCTCCTTCCTTTCAAATGTCTCTTAGAAGAGTTCTACTCATTTTTCTTTTCTTTATCCTCTTGCCTCTATGCCAATTCACTTCTAATGTCTTGCAAAATCTCTATTGTGAACTATATCCAGCATCTTTCCCACCTATCAGGAGTTGTTGAACAAAGGTGGTAGAAGCTGTATGACTATCCTGACTAAATAAATAATAAATTTGCTTTATCTAATCTCATCCAAGCCCTGGTAATTCTTTTTCTGCCATTGTTATGTCAATTTAGTCATGTCTAACCCTTTGGGATCTTCTACTTTGGAAGCAGATATATTGGCAAAAAGGGCTAAGTAACTTGTCCAGGGTCACATAAACAATGATAGTCTGAGGTCAGATTTGAACTCAGACACTTTTGACTTCAGGGCCAGTACTCCATCCCCTATGCCACTTTTATTCCTACCAAGCTGATTCTTTATTCCATTTACTGTTCCAAATTTTTTCATCTATCATGAAGCCTCAAACAACACATCATTCGCCAAAATCTCAGCTATGTTTTTACCTCATAGTTTATGAGATCACTTCTTCCCTCTTCCTCATCTCACAATTCCTTAATATTTCCCTCTATCATAGTTATTAGCTAAATTTTGTTTCATGAACTGCTATGGAAACATGGTGAAATTGATTGACCTCTTCTCAGAATAATCCTTTTAAATAGCTGATGGAAAATGAAAAATTTTCAGTTAAAAACAACTAAAAGTATTTGTTTTCCCATTCAAATTCATGAATCTTCTGAATTCCCAAGTTAAGAACATATGCACTATCATTTCCTGACTTATTCTAGTTTCTGATAAAGACATGGCCCTTCTCAAAAAGAACAATTCCTCCACATGCATGCTTAATGACATTCTCTAACAGATTGTCCCTTCCCCACTATTATTCCCTTTGTCTATAATCATCAACTTCTCCCTACCTGTTATTATCTATTCTAGCTATTCTTGCTATTATCCTTTATTTCTCTTCTTCTTTTCAGCCACAATTCATCTATTCTTTGGACTTTCACATTTCTTGTTATGCACCTTCCTAATATGCTAAGACAGATTGCTGATTTCATCACCTAACTTTCTCCCAAGTAATCAATATTCTCTTAATCACCAACATAAATGCCTTATATTCCATGATCTTTGCATTGCATTAAATAATATTGACTACTCTCTCCTTCTGAATTCTTTGTCCTTTCTGAATTTTCATGGTAACATTTTCTCTTGGTTCTACTTCCTCCTTTCAATCTCCAACGATGCATTTCTAGTAATTATGGGGATAATATAAGTACCTACTTCTCAGGATTGTTGTGAGAATCCATTAATATTTGTAAAGTGCTTGCCAGAGTGGTTAACACATAGGAGGAATTTAATACTTGTTTCTATCATTTAAGGTTCTCCACAAGGAACAAGGACACATCAGCCTGTCTTTTCAGCTTTATCTTCCACTGTTTATCTCCATGTATAATCTTAAACAGATGGTCCACTAACCCCACCCCATACAACATCTCTGCTTTCACATGTCTTTGCCACTTTTCTCAATGATTTTTTTCTACCTCTCCATAAGACATCAATATATATTTAATCTCTACCTATCCTTTAAAATCTGACTCAACTGTTACCTCCTCCAGAAACCTTCCATTTTCAACAATCTCTTAGTAATTGATAAACTTTTCTCCTTTTCTGAACTCAAAAGCAATTCATTAACATTATAGATAGGCACTTTTTGTGTATTATTTTGTACAGTAGATAGTGATATTGTAATTACCTTTTTGTCATTGCTACTTTTACATTGTAAAATCCATAGTAGCAGAGATTTTGTCATATATAAATCTTTTTATCTCTTCCAGGGGCAAATTCAAAATATTTTATGGTATAGCAGTATCTTAAAAATATGTGTAGACTTAAATACAATAGAATTAATAATTATATATTCTACCATATTCATCAATACACCCAAAAGCAATAGAATTGTGGACTGGATAGATCATGGTGGTGAATGTTGGCCAGAGTGATGCATTCTTTGTTTAGATACTAAATGCAGATTCATTTTTAACAGAAGCATCAAAACAATAGAAGTCAGAATTCCAGTGCATTCTACAGGATAGTAATTGTGGCACATTCTAGTGACATGAATGCCAATTTTTAGTTCCTGGAAACTGCTTACTTGAAAAACAATGAAATATCTTTATAATGACTTGGAAAGAAGGACACCAAAAGCTTTGAGTGGATAATTGTTACCCCTTTGTGGTAGCCACAATGATAAAAATATTTATGGAAATCTTTATAAACTTCAAAGCAGTTTGACAGAAGTTATCACATATGATCCACTAAAATTTTTTGAATATTTAGAGTCAAAAGGAACGTTATGAGCTCATAATTATTTTAATCTGGAAACTAAGGAACATAAAAGGACTAAATTAATTGATATGCCCAAAGTCAGAAGGTAATAGATTAAAAACTGGAAACAATTTTAAAGTTTTACAAGACTGACCTCCTCATCTCATAGATGAGTAAAACATAAACAGAGAGTAAAAATTGCCCAAAGGCAATCAGTGGTTGACCCAAGATCACATAGGTGGTGATTTAAACCCAGTTCTTCTGACTTGATAGTCAGTACTATTTTCACTGCATCATGTTGCTTCTAAGGACCTACCCTAAGTGATCGACAGTATCAAGAATACAGGCCTAATCCAAAGACCTTCCATCCAAACCAAGGACCTCCACCCGATGCAGCAGATTGTTCACTACTATGCCTGGGACTTGGGTGGAAGGAAAGCCATTCTTGGGTTTAACATTTCTCCTTCCTGGTCCTAAAGGGACCAGTAGCAATGGCCAAGCACAGAAAGAGCCCAAGTTCAGGGAACTTACTGGGGGTGTTGAGCAGACGAGATTTCTTGCAATGGTAGATGGCCTCCTGCTCACAGTACTCAGCACCATTAATCATTGCCTCCAGCTGCTCCATGCTGCCACTGTAGTTGAAGGACATGACATAGGGCCTCTTGGGATGTGCCCCTCTCACTGGAGTGAGCTCTGTGTTGTTATGCTGCACAGCAGTCCAGATCTTATCCTCTGTTCAAGGCAATACAACAGAAGGAGATGTTACAAAACAAAGCAGCAAGATAGCACAGAGCCCCAAGCAACACAATCAATCATTCATTCAATAAGTGTTTATTCATGAACTGCCCCTGCTGTCTCTCTGCCTCCAGTTCTGTGATAGGGGATAGAAAGGATAGAACAGGAAGACATATCTTCCCTGTATCTCCCCTGTCCCTCCAGTCCTCTCCCCACTCCTCCATAGACACACATTCAGAGGCTTGCTGAGCACTGAGATTGCCAAGTTTTATTCATCACACACACACACACACACACACACACACACACACACACACACAAACACAAACATGCATGCACACTCACACACATGCACACACATGCACACACAAATACTAGACAATTTAGCATCGAGTTCAACATTTTGGGCTAGAAATTACATGCCTTCTGAATTCAGAGACTAGAGAGCACTTTAAATCAAGCTATTTTTGTCTGGAATTCCTTTTTATTTAAACTTGGGAGAGTGTATATAAAAGAAGTTTACAATAGTTAAAATTCCATTATGTGTACCATGGATATTTAACTTCTCAAAATTAGTAGTTTTTAAGCTGCCCTCTAACTCTCCTCCACTGAAAAAAATATGCCTCTTTGCAATATCCTAAAGGGGGGAAAAAAGTTTTGAAAGAAATTTTTAATAATTTCTTTTAAATTATCCTATACCAAGGAGGATAAGGGGGGCAAAATGTGTTATTTTATAGCTCATCATGCTTAGTTACATAAACCTGGGCAAAATATTCCCCAAGCTAAATTTCTAGTGCATATGATGAAATGAATCCCTAAATTACTGAACTGAAAATGACTACATATTTGAACTGGCTCATTACTGAAAGAAATTAGTGAACATTTTGTAACAAAGTCAAACGCATTATGGCAACTTCCATATTCCTCATGCTTCATAATCAGTCTTATCCTAAAGAGCAAAATACATGTTGAAGGGGCATCTGCTTTAAGGTGGAAGAAGACTAGAAATATAAAGGCTTATGGATATATTTGTTATAAAGAGCTTTGAATGACAGATTTTTATATTTGATTTTGGAGATGATAGGAAGCTATTAGAGTTTATTGATTTAGGAGGTGATATAATCAAATCTGTGCCTTAGTAAGATCATTTTCACAACTCAGTGCAGCATGGACTGTTGTGGGGAGAAACTCGTGTCCAAATGAACAACTAGTAGAACACATAAAACAAGCTATTTTGCCTAGAATCCCGTTTTAAAAAAAAATAGGAGAGGGTATATGAAAGAAGTATACAATGGTTTTTATGTTTGCTCTTTTGCACAGTTAATCATTTCACCTTCTAGCATGGAGCAACTTGGGGATAATATTACTTTTATAGATATCTTGAAGAGAGACCTCTGTTTTCTCTTCAGGATTAGGAATATTTAATAATTCAACATATATTTATAGAACATCTAACATGAAACAATCAGTCTGCATTGTTAGGTTACAAAAAGAAAAAGATAAAATCACAATGAGATTTTTCTCCTCAGAACAGGTAGGTGCTATTACAAATCGTAAACCTCTTGCATTCCTTAGTATAGGTAAACCTTTTTCAATGTTTGAATTTTTCATTTAAAAATTTTGCCTAGGGGCAGCTAGGTGGCTCAGCGGATAGAGCACTGACCCTGGAGTCAGGAATACCTGAGTTCAAATCTGGCCTCAGACACTTAATAATTACATAGCTGTTTGGTGTTGGGCAAGCCACTTAACCCTGTTTGCCTTACAAAAAAAAACCTAAAAAAATTTTGCCTGTTTAAGAAAAAATAATTTTGTTTACTTGGCATGTTTTGCTGTTAAAAATACTGGGGTCTTTCAGTTTTGAAGAAATGTGAATATTAGGGTATAATATGCCCAAGGGAAGACAAATTGAGGAGAGGGAAAATAAATAATACAGTTATCTTAGATTCCCTCCTGGTTTTCTTCCTGTATATCTGACCTTTCTTCAATCTCCTTTGCTAGATCTTCATCTGTTTCATACCCACTAACTATAGGTGTCCTTCAGAATCTTAAGTACTCTTCTCTTCTTCTTCTATACTGTATCATTTGATAATTTCATCAGTTCATGGATTTAATTATCTTCTCTATGCTAATGACTCTCACATCTACTTACTGACCTCTCTATTGGCCTCCAGTGTCATATGTCCAATTGTTTACTGAACATCTTCAGTTTAAGATGGCTGAATCTTGTCTAAAACAGAATCTATTATCTTTACTTGCCCCTCTTCCAAACTTCATTATTATTATTCAAGGTATCACCATCCTCTCAGTCATTCAGGCTCACAACATAGGTGGCACCCTCAATGCCTCACCTTTTATCAGTTTCCTATATCCAATTTATTGCCAAGACACTTTCTTCATATTTCTCATATTTATCTCCTTTTTTCCTCTGATTGACATCACCATAGTTCAGGTCTTCATCTAGACTTTAGTCCTGAAATATTATAGTAGCCTGCTAGTTGTTCTCTTCACCATGAGTTTCTCCCCACACCAGTCCATCCTTCATTCAGTTGTGAAAATGATCTTCATAAGGCATAGATCTGACAATATCACCTCCTAACTCAATATATACCAATAGCTTCCTATAATCTCCAAGATAAGATACAAAATCTCTATCATCCAAAGCTCTTTATAACATACATACATAAATACATACATACACATGTATATTTCTAGTCTTCTTAAATCTTAAATCCCACCATGTACACTGTAAATCCAGTGATCCTGTTATTACTCAAGCAACACACGCCATTTCTGGTTGGTAATTCTCTCTGGCACAATATGGTTTTCCTCCTCATCTCTACCTCCTCACTCATGGTTTCCCTGGTTTCTATTCTCAATGGTTAACATAAAATAGGTATTTGCAAAATTTGGATTGAATGGTTGACTTAGTAAATTAGTTAATGAATGAAATCAAAAGTATATCACGTTTCATGTTTCAATTTATTGAGAATTTTATGTTTTGCTGGAATTTGACTATATCAACAATGGTGATTGTTCACATAGCTTTTAAATTTTGGCTGGTTTTCATATTCTGTTTCAACTTCTTAATATACCATCAGGTTTTTCTAAAGTATGATATAAATAAAGAAATAATAAGCAATATAATTTAGTTGATAAAATGATCAACTGGAAGTCAGTTGTCTCCAAAACTCCAAAACTTTTTCCCTAAAGAGTTCTTTACCTGAGAACTATGATTGAATAGATATTTCCTTTCAACTCTAAAGCAAATAGCAAATAGTAAAATTGATGTTATGTGCTAACATACTAAAGAGTCATGACCTACAAAGATTTTTGGACATATCCAACATGTTTCCAATAATCTTTTATTTATTTTTTTAATTTTTATATTCCATCCCCCTATTTTACCCATGTTGAAAATGCAGGAACCTATACTGAGCAAGCCTTGATCACTCTTACGTGGCCTAGTGGTATCCCCTCTCAGGGGCTAACCATATAACTGTTGAACTTAGTAATTAACACCGGTCAGCAAACAGTGCCATTCAGAATACCTGAGAGAGATCTGCTAGTTGCAGTCTCTCAGGCAGTAGGTTTTACAGGCATGGATCACCTTACCCAGAACATGTTTCCAGTAGTCTTTAAGAGAAGTATTGAAATCCTTTTAAAAGTCTCAAAACAAAATTAATATGAGAGATTTAGAGTTGTAGGGACCTTAGATGAGAAAGATGAAGCCCAGAGAGGTTAGTTGATTCAAAATGTAGTATCCTTTTCCTTTGTACAGTTCATATAAATATATATATATATATAATTATTAATAAGGTTCTACATATATAAATATATATATATATATATATGTATGTGGTATGTGCATGTGTGTATATATATACATGGAGTAAGACTTTAGGCCCATGTTGAATATCACTGTAATTTTAATATTATTTCATTGAACAATCATAACTTACATGTGGGTCAGATACTATAAGAATACTATCCTCATTTTGCCAATGAGGAAACAGTCTCAGAGAGGTTGTTACTTACCTCTTATTCTAGATCTCATCAATATTAGAAGCAAATTTTCTAAGTAGTAGGTCTTCCTGGTACCCTATCCAGGATTTTATCTATTATCCTAAGCTAAATCACCCCAACCCCTAACTTTTAGCTATTTCATTTCTTAGAAAAGGTGTAACAATTTTAGAAAATGGAATATATTGCAAAATCAGATCCAGTTGTCAAAAATTTATTAATTACCCCTGTAGGTAAAAATCAACTGAAAATATAAATTTCACATTGCACCATATATTTTACTGAGGGGTGACAGAGTTCTTCAACACTGATATCTTTCAGATTAGATTTCATTCGTTTTATTATGTAATTAAACATTCAATCAGTATTTCTTTAAAATCTACTGTGTTTTAGGCATTTGTAGGACTTTCCCTCAAGGTGGTTACTTACCATTCAAGAGAGATAACATGCCCACAGATAAATAGATACTAGTAATTTGATTGGAAAGGGAGAGAGGGAAGACAGAAATAACTGAGGAGTAAAATATGGGCAAAGACTTTGAGCTGAGATTTGAAGGAAGCTAGGAATATTAAAAATCTAAGTTACTCAGGGAGTGCTTTCCAGAAATTGAGTAAACCTGTGCAGACGCAGTGAAAGGAAGAGGGATGGGGTGGCTAGGTGGTGCAGTGGATAAAGCACCGGCCCTGGAGTCAGGAGTATCTGGGTTCAAATCCGATCTCAGACACTTAATAATAACCTAGCTGTGTGGCCTGGGGCAAGCCACTTAACCCCATTTGCCTTGCAAAAACCTAAAAAAAAAAAAAAGGAAGAGGGATTTGAGTACCAGGAAGTCAAAGAGTTGCTTAGAATAGAATATAGCATATCAGAATATAAATCATAGCTCTGGCACTATAAAGGACTCCAGAGGTTATCTATCCCAACCCTCTCTTTGAGCCCAAATAAGAAACTGGGACCCAGATAGGTTATTTGTTCAAGACAGCACATCAGAGACTGAATATAAACTGAAATCCTATGACATCCAAATCATTACTCTTTACATTGTTCCAAACTATGAAGATGATATGTCCAATATGCCTTGATAGATAACCTGGACACAAATTAGAAAGTGCTTTAGATATCAAAAGCATTTGAATTTTATTCAAGAAGCAAGAGAAAACAGAGAATGATATAAACATACTTGGACTTTCATGTTATCAGTTCGGCAACTGCATATAATCTGAATGGGAGAACATAGAGAATTTAGGTAGCTAAATCAATTTAGATGGAAGTTTCAAAAGTCTAAGGGTAAAATAGTGGTGGACTTAGTGAAAGCTTATAGGTTGAGAGAAGGGGGTAGATATCAAAGATTCCATAGAAGAATGTTGTACAAGAACTGACAACTGTTTAGATATGAAAAGAGAAAGTCACAGATATTTCTTAACCTCACATTCAAGTGATAGACTTTAAATGTATCCTTAGAAACCCTATATTTTGTTATCAGTGTATTCATTCCTTCATACATTCATTTATTCATCCATTCATTTGTGCACTCATACGAAGATGCTTGAGTTCATTATACCAAAGTTATATTCAGTTTCTAGAATGACAGAAAGTGAAAGTTTGTCTGAGAAACCATCATTTATTTTAGAGCTAATGACAGTTTGCCAGGGCTGCCTTTATAGGCCCCAAGGATGAATTGGAGCTTTAATAATCCAAATATTGGCAGTTTTTGATATATGCAATATAAAGAAGATATAAAGGAATAATTAAATGTATCAAAGTGCTCTACACAATTCACTTAACAGACATCACTAACCCTTGTTACAAACACAGCAGTCAATAGATGGAAGAGGGGAAGGCTGACTGAATCTCAAAGTGCTCCTAACAGACTTCTCTTTCAAAGATGCCCCTTGTTATCTATTATTTTTCTCTTGGGAGCTTCTAGTGTAAAGACTGTAAAACTAAGCAGGTAATTGGATCCTCTTACATGCTTTATATCCAGTCCCAGTTGACTGTAGGGTAGCCTAGCCATGATTTGCCTAACTAGGCACTCCATAAATGTGACGCTGAAACCAATGGAACATTGGTAGGTATTCTCTAGTCCTCAATCTTTAATAGACAGACTGGGCTTTCATAAATCATATATAGGTGGGAGTATTTTTTCAACTTAAAGGTTCCTTGCTAAATTCAAATTAGTACTGGATAATCTATTCATACACAAAGGATATCTTTGTTGGGATGAAAAGTCAAAGAGCTAACAAGCAGTGGTGGTGGTGAGAGACTGGGATCACTCCACAGTACATCAAGAACCATTATTTGATTATAGAAAGAGTAAGACACACCATTATCGATGTCTAAGATACCAAAAGGATTCCTTCAGTTTTTGCCCGAAATAGAAGATATGTTGATAGCATTGTAACAATTATGAACTTAACCATATCCATTAATCTGACCTACTAGAAGTTAGAATATTAGAATACTAATCAAAGAAGGTGAGTGAATGAGTTAAATTCATTTTTTTTTTTTTTGTGAGTCAAATTCTTATTGAGCACTGGTCTTGCAGTTTTGCTTTCCTGTGAAGTTTTGGATCAACTTGTGATGTGAGATTCAACTTGTTTAAAACAATGGTGAAGTTAGCATGGGTAATATAAGTGATAATGAGAATTCTTCTGAGATAGATGATATATGCATACATACATACATATAACCATACACACACACACACACACACACACACACACACATATATATATATATATATATATATATATATATACAAACATTGCTGGTGCTTGCTTAATCTATCTAGCTACTTATATTAAGAAAATTATCTTACATTTATAGATTCCTACATATAATATATTTTACATTATCCTCACAAAAACCTTTGAGATATGTGATATAACCATACAAAAATATCTCTATTTTGAAGATAAGGAAACTAAATTAAGAGAGGTTAAGATTCTGAGATCACATAACTAAGAAGTAGCAGAGATATAAGAACACTGAAATGATTGGTTTGCTTAGAGACACCTTCCATTTTCAAGATACCATCTAAATGAGTTAATATACCAGCTACCTCAGTATTCTCATTGGAACAATGATTCTTATTGCCTCTTCTGATTTTCTCATTTTATTTATGCAGCAATTTTCCCTAAAGGAGAAATTTTCTAGATATCCCCTCAGCAGTTCTAATAATAGCTGTTAAAGTCAGCATAATGTCTTAGGTATGATTCTCTAGGCAACTAGTGAATTCATTTAACAATTTGGGTGCAGGATAGGGTCACATTAGACCAGTCCTCCAGTCAAAGCTTGTCAGGGAAAGAAAGAGGGATGAAAATAGTCACTACCATTACTTTGATGAGAAATGGCTATGAAACTTAATAATTGATAATTATATTGTGTTTTAAAGTTTGTGAAGTCTTTTAAACAGTATGCTCTCTGGTTGTTGTTATTGCTCAACAGTTTCAGTAATCTTCAATTCTTTATGATTCCATTTGAGGTTTTATTAGCAAACATACTACAGTGGTTTGCCATTTCCTTCTCTAGATCATTTTACAAATGAAGAAACTTAGACAGAGTTAATTGACTTGCCCAGAGTCACACTCATTTAGTTACAACCTCATAAGTGTCTGAGGCTAGATTCTTCCTTTCTCCAGATTCTATCTACTTTGTCACCTATCTACCCCAAAATTATCTGCACTTCACAACAATTCTAACAGAATATTTCTACTGATATGATTATCTCCATTCTCCTGATGAGATACTTACCCATAATCATACAAGTAGTATCAGAAAAGGGATGGAAATCTGAGTCTTTCTGATTCCAAGTCAAGAATTGGCATTGCTGCCTACTATAATAACCAATTATTTGTTATTTGATTATACAGGCAGTCCACTGATATTTAAGCTATCTCTTCTGAATCTGTTTTTTGGCTCACTTTGAAAAAATATTAAATTTCTTAAATTTTCTCCTATTTTTAATCTTTTATTTTGTTTTTAATGTTTATTAGCTCATTGATAAATTATTTTCTCTGCATTTATTCCCATTTTAATGAGTAATGTTTACCACTACCTGTTCAAAAGTACTACTTCTTTCAAGCATTTCTGTTCTAGCTCTTCCATTTTATATAATTTGCTTCATTTATCCCAGCTATTTATGTAGTACTTGTGGTCAAGACATTCTTTTCTCAACAGGCTTTACTTGAACTTATTAATAGTTATTCTCTTCTTCTAACTTTATTCCTTGGGCATCCCCAAGGGTTTAATATGATGTTCTGTTTACTCATATCTCTGTTTCATTTTCTAGATCAGAAGTTTGTTCTTAGCTTAAATTCCATTCCCATATACTTGGATAGTATGGGCAGAACTGGTTTAGTGGCCAGGACAAAAAAAATTATTTTTTTCTGTCTCCTTATCAAATGTCAGTGGTTAAGAAGCTTGACTGTGTCTGGGCTGATTGGATGCTGGGTTAGATGTAGGCTGACTAGAAACTGCTCCTCATATATCTCCTCCTATCACTGGGGCACAGGGATATTCTCTGCTTGATGCTTCTAGTCTTGTCTCTTGTGCCTCTGTGAATTCCCATTTATTGCATTGAACCATAGGGTCAAAAGTTCCTGAACTGGCTCTGGATCTGTATCCTTCAAGAGAATTTGACTTTATTCTAATCCATTTATTCTAATTTATCTCTTTTCAAGAATTCTGCAAATTTCCATTTTTTCCTATTTCTGGAATGGATATGGAGTTTAGAGTTGACTTTATCTTTTCAGCACCCCTATCACTGGGTCCCCATCTTTTCTCTGATTAGAGACTTTGAGGTTAGACATCTGGGAGCTCCTCCCCAATCCTTCACAATTTAAACTGAGCACCCAGGGAATTCTTCATATCATATTCTATCCAACTGCTTTCCTGGATTTAATTATATCCAAAAATTCAATGTTATGAAAAATAAAATAGACCTTGAAACTCTCGATTCCTCAGGTCCCTTCTCACACACATCTAGGACTCCATGTGCCCTTCTCCCTCTTCTACTCATAGAGTAACCTCTACTCTGCCATATTTTTGCAGCTTCTTTCTATATATTGTTCCCCCTATTAGGGTGTGAGTTCCTTGAGGACAAGGAATATATAATACCTTTTTTCTTTTGTTTTTGTTTCCCAGCACTTAACATAGTGCCTGAAACATGGTAATTGTATAATAAATTTTATTAAATGAATAAATTATTATCATTGCTCTCTGAATCATTGATCTCTGGTATGTATTTGAAGCTTTACTGTGTTGTTTGTGGGAGACTCAGCATGTAATTATCTTCCCTCAAAATTCCCATGTTGTGATTATGCTATGCATTCTTTTCTGAAACTTCCAAGGAAATCCATGCAGGCCAAAGTGACCATATCTATGATGCATGATTAATTCAACCAGAATGTAATATGATTTAACAAGTTTGTGTACCTCTTTGCACCAGAAATCTCCATTCACTGAATTTCCAGGAACTACTTGGAATGCTAAAGGACTTATTCCTTTCAGTTTAGCTTTAGTAAACCTTGGAATTCTAATAAAAAGCATAATATATATTATCATAGTCACCAACCCTTTAAGGGAGCAGTTATTTGACTTCAAGAGAGATTGACATATACTAGATAGATAAGTATTTGTAAGAAAGCTAATGCCAGATAAGATTAAGGGTATGGAGTGATGCCCATTGTATAATAAAAATATATTAATACTTTGTAAGTGTCTTGGATAGACAAGTGGTTATCTGGGAAAAAGGGAAACAAGAGGTACAAAAGGGAGGCAGAGAAGTTAAATTTTACTAAAAAAATATTCCTATGTTGCTGTGTGAATCAGATTGACCATATTAGCACAGCTCTTAGTACATAGTAGGTTCTAAATAAATTATTTATTCAAGTGAATTAAATCATGTGGCAGAAGGAGCACCAGCCTGGAATTCAGGAAGCAAGCTGAAATTCCAACTGTCATCAATTTCTTGAATGACCTTCAACCAATAAGTTTACTTCCCTAGTCCTCAGTGTTCCTTTAAGTAAAATTGAAATGACTTCTATATTCTGCTGCAGCTCACAAATTATATTGTCTATGAGGCTAAAAATCTGTACTAAGAAAGTAAAGAAAAAAATTGGAAATTTGCCATAACATTAAAATGGGACCCAGAACACATCTAGGTTTAGCCAGTTGTAGCTACAGGAAAAAGAATAACAATATTTTAAAAGTTTAATTATAAGGAAGTCTCCAAAGTAGTAGACAAAGGGAAGCATCATTTCAAAAGTGCCTACTCTATGCTAGGTACTGTGCTAAACTCTTTACAAATATCTCATTTGAGCCTCATAACACCCTTACAAGATGTATGCTTATAAGGTGTCCCCAGACCTTGAATCTCAAGGACACTGATTGTGAGGACCCAATTTATTATTCTAAAGGCAGGTCAAATAAACTCTGAATACTTGGGTTCTGTCAGATTCTGTGCCAGCACTTTCAAAGCCATTGATCTATATCCACATTATCAAACTACACAGATTTAATAGCCTTGGATTCAAATGACAAAATGGCTAAAAGTCAGCAACATCTTTTAATGGAAAAACAACCTATTAAGTGGATTATGTGGTCAAAATCCATACTATACATAATTTGAGATACATTTTTTAACAGAACTGTTGCCTGAGGTGTCCAGATGACCTACCTAGATTTTCTACCTGCAATTTCACTAACTGTATAATTGTTTATATATAAAGAGTCCAGATTTAATTTTCCCTCTTGCTTTTTTCCCATCATTATCTCTGATTGGTATTATTACTGTGGTAATTATTATTATTAATAATAGTAATTACAACTGTTGTAAGCTGTTCCATCAGTTTCCATGGGAATAGGTAATTGGGAGGAAGAATAGAAGAAAGGGAAAAAAAGAAGAGAAAAAAGTGAGAAAGCTTGATGAATAAGACTTTCACTCTGCACACGTATCTGTCTCTTTGCCTGGTATGAAAACTGCAATTTTTCTATCACAATGCTTAGATGGAAGGGAAGTCTACAGATTGTCAATATCCAGTTTAATTGAACTTAAATCACTGTGGGGAGCCACTTACAGCCCTTTCAGAAGTGTGCCAAACCACTTATATTCCTATTGTAATAAAACAAGTCTACATCAAGGTCCCGGAGGTAATTTTCAGATCCAGTTGCCTAAGCAGACAACTGTGAATTTTCCACATCAGGGTTGATAGGAACCCTGTACTCATACCACTGACTGTCTATACTACTCATTTGATCATTAATCATAAACTGCCTTATAAAATCTGGTTTATTATTGCATTTATTGTATAATCTTGTATTATTTAACTTTCTTCCTCTTTCTGTTCAGTCACACCAACTAGACTATAATCTACTTGATGGGCTAGGCATGTCTATAAATCAGTCAAACATTTATTCAAAGCCTACTATGTACAAAGTATTAGATGTTGCAAAAAAAAAGTCTGGTACATAGAGGCTTTATAGTCTGTTAGATTAGATACAGACAAAAATACAAATTACTTTCATCAAGTTTAGAATACAAGCAATGAATCATGCAAACTTTAAAGGAGATTGTGCTTCTTTTTGTAGGAGTTCTACAGGTATCATAGAATGTTTCTTGGGGAAAAAAGCAACACCTGAAAAATTTTTGACTAGGGTTACATTTCAAGGAAAATAAGGTATGACAAGGGTAAATACCAAGAAATAGAAAATGACAAGGAAAATTCGAGGACATAGACTAAATCAGTTTGCTTGGAAAAAAGTAGAAAGTAAAAATGGGAGAGAACCAGATTGTGAAAGACCTTTAAATATAAGAAAGGCTGAGAATTTAAGCCATTATTAGTCAGACAGGTAAAAACACAAAAACATTTGGAGCCAGAGAAAATTATCCCTTAATAAGATTATTCTGGCAATGGTTGAAGCAGATGAATTAGGAGTCCAGAGCAGCAGAGCAGATAGGTGAGGTAATCAGTTGGAGCAATGACTCCACCACTGGACCTAAAGTCAGGAAAACTTAAGTTCAGACATATCTCCAGACACTTAATTTCTGTGTGACCTTGGTCAATTCATTTAAATTTTGTTTGATTTAGTTTCTTCGACTACAAAATGAGAATGATGATAATAATAGCATCTACTTCCAAGAGTTCTTACAAAGATAAAATGATATTCTATTTGAAAGCACATTGTCAGCCACAAATCAAATACTAGATTAATGATAGCTATTATTATTTACAGCATATTAGAGTTGATGTGGGCTTTACTTGAGAAAAGAATCTTGAGAATTGAAGAGATGGAAGAAATATTACAGAAATAGTCAAGATTTAATGAATAAGGAGATACTTCTGGTTTTATTATAGTCATTTTGCATGTAAGGAAAATGGAGTTCAGAAAGGCTAAGTGATTGGTTGATGGTGACACATTTAAGTCAATAGAACATGTAGGATTTGAACTCTCACATTCCTGATTTCAAGTTCAGCATTCAAGTATTATTCCAAAGACAGAACTAGTAGAGAAGGAGTAATTGAAGATACATGAGAGAAGAGATGAGCATTGGAGTAAAGTCTTACAGGAGAATAAGAAATTAAATCACACCAAGTAGTTTGTTAAGAAAAATTCACTTTTGTCTACAATTTAAAGGAAGAAGAAAGGGTGAAATTGAAGTCAAGTTTTGAGAATTAGAAAAAAAAGAGTTTAGGAAAAAAAATCACATCAAATGGATTCATTTACCTAAGGAGGAAAAAAAAGGTGCATGGGGGGAGGTGGGGAAGGCACTAAATAACCTAAGGATATGAACAGGAACAGCATAAAAAGATTAATTTGTGGCCACAAGGGAATTTGTAGTGGATATACTTTGTTAGACCAGTATAGAATATTAAAAGAGAGATTCTATAGAGTTATTGAGTGCAAGATTAAAAAATTTAGTCATGGTTAGAGAGAGAAATAGAATAGAACAGAGCAAGAGAATAATAAGCAAGAAAAGAAGAAGAAAAAAATGTGTGTTGTAGTTACTAATAACTGTATAGGAGTGATATTATAGAAAAAAGATAAAAGGAGAAGACAATGTGATGTGGGAAACATTTGCTGGATTGAAAGTCCTTGGATGTTCTACTCTGGTTTCCACTATTCTTTCTGTGACCTTTTTTTCAATTTAGTCCATCTTAGAGGACCTTGCTTCCAAAGTTTATGACATAAGGCAGTTGGGATATATCATATAGAAGGTCATTTCCAATACTATGTTTCTGAGATTGTAGTGAAAAAAAAGGCATTTTATTTCAAGTAGATATTACAAGTAGAAAAATTTTATTACAAGAAGCTATTACAAGTTAGAAAAATTCCAAGAAATGACAAGGGTTAGGGTACACTCATGAAAACATAAGAGATTTCAATGAAGTAATTGAAAGAATAAGGGTTAGAAAAGTTTGCTCCTCATGTCAATAGTATAAGGAACACTTATTATGGAATCTCCATCTAACAATGCAGGTCTGTAATTGCTGTTCAATTCATAGAATTATAGGATTTTCTTGGGGGGGCTCTGAAAGATTAGCCATTATGTGCATAGTCACAGAAACTGGATTAGGAGTCAATCCTGACGTTTGCTATCTTTGTGAACAGGAGCAAGGTAATGCACCTCCTTGTTCCTCAGTTTCCTCATGTAAAATGTAGAGTTGGACTAAATGACCTATGACATCCCTTCTATCTAAATATGGACACATAAAAATTTAGTGTTTTATGATTATGTTTTAGACTTGTGCTAATTACAGGGGGTAACATACACAGGTAAGAAAGTCCCCTGACCTCAAGGATTCAAGTATCTTTTATTCTAAAAGGAATAATATATATATATATATATATATATATATATATATATACACATACATATATATATATGTAAAATTGTCTTTATAGATAAAATATCTATATAGATAAAATTTACCTGAATAGATATAAAATGTGTGTATATACAAACACATACAAAGGTTTATATGTGTACATGTGTTTACTTAGCAAGTCAGAGGAAGGAGGATGTGATTCATAAGATATTCACATAATAGTTTTTCAGAAGCAATGATAGTACTGATTTAATTTCTATTCCCAGAGCAAAAAGTGAGGAATGAAAACATACAGCATTTGTATGTCGATTTGTAGTGGATATACTTTATTAGACCAGCATAGAATATTAAAAAAGAGATTCTAGAGAGTTGAGTGAACAGTTGGATGTGAAACATAATGTGATAGCCTGGTTTGGAGTCTGAGACTAACAAAGTATAGTGAGTTAGTTGAATCCAAGATGAAACCTGATCCAGATTATCCTGTTTTTGAAACCTCTTCTCTTTCTAGAAATATCCACAAGTCAAACTCCTCTATAGAAAAACTAGGAACATGAATATTAATGACTTGGAGGAACATAGTATGGGTTAGTGTTGAAGGAAAAACTATAGGCTACATTCTAAAAAGCATCTAGGAAAGTTGAAGAATATACTGAATATCATAGAATATTACATTGTCAAGGATGTGTTAAAAAACTGCATAAAAGAATGGCAGGAACTTAAAAGAAAGCTTTTTTTTTATAATTACACAAGTGAAAGGAGAAGTTAGTGAGTTGAAATGAGCATAGAGAAGATCTTAAAGCAGTCCTGGAGAGTAAGAAATATATTGACCGCTCCTTCTAGAGTAGGTGAAGAGATGATCAAGCTCCACCAAAGAGATATGATTGGTTATGATATCCTCAAGGAAAAGCCAGATTTTAGTTCTAGTCAAAAGTAGGAAGGATGCAAGAAACACGGATAAACTAGGTGGTACAGTGGATAGAATGCTGGGCCTGGAGTCAGAAAGACTCATCTTTCTGAGTTCCAATATGGCTGTAGACACTAAATGGCAAACATTCAGTATCCCTGCCAAGAAACCCCCAAATTGGCTCACAAAGAATCATACATGAGTTAAATAATAACAACAATGCAAGAAGAAAGATTAACAATGAAAATAAGTTTGTTTATAATAGAATAAAACTTCTAGACTGGATAGGTGGAGAGATAAGCAACGTGCCTTACTAAGTTAAGAGGGAAGAAAGAATGCAGAATAGGCAGAGAAAGTATAGGAGTTTTGAACCTAAACATCTCATGTTTTAATTAGCTTATCCCATATTTCCTAATGTGCCAATTCAATTCAATTTGCCAAGTAAAATCATCAACCACTCACCATGTGCAAGTTGTTATCTTAGAAAGCATTATCTGGCACTTTGAGTTATCAATATTTTCCCCTTCCAATTACCTTCATACATTCTGTTTATATCTTGTATGTAGCTAGATAGTTGCATTTTTCCCCAACTAGAATGCATGGTCCTTGAGAGCAGGGGCTAAGTTTTATATATCCTTGATGCTGAGTATCATTGCCTCACACAAAGTAAACATTGACAAATTCTTGTTGACTGACAGATTGAATAACTAGGCAAAAATGACGAAAGTTAGAGACAAATGAAAAACATCCTCTGCCATCCAAGAGTTTACATTCTAATTGGGAATACAAAGAAGTAAATTGGAAAATGCAAGTTAATATGAAGAAGGAAAACACAATGTTTCATACTGGCTTTAAATATCTCACACATTCTATTTTGTGGATTCAGATCTATTTATGTCATTTCTACAGCATGCTTTCTTGTAAGTGGTCAGTACTCATAGAAAATTCATGTTACTTTTAAAAATTAATTTTGAAATTAAATATATAACTAGGGTAGGTAACCTGTACTTTGCACATGAACAGAAATTTTAATAAGGCACTTTCATCCCTTTCTGTCCCACATATGTTAGTGGGATAACTGGAATGATTCTTACATTTTCTTCCTTCAGCTGTAATCCTCCCAAGTAGACATTCCCATCACCTTTCTCAACTTTGTTTATTCAGAAGTACAGATATTGCTCATTAGAGCACTGCTTTGAAGGAACAATATTCCCAAAGGGACTATTTTCCCTTGGATCCATGGATTCACTCAGTGGTTCATTTGACCTTCCATTGAAGAGTCCAAACGAGACTAAAAAACTGAAAAAACTGCCATCTCTATTGCTTGCTTTATTTCTCTATTTCTGTACTTCAGGACAAAAAGTTTAGGATTTAAAACTCCTTCTATGATCGTTTTCTACCTTGTATTAACTTTCTCTCTCTCTCTCTCTCTCTCTCTCTCTCTCTCTCTCTCTCTCTCTCTCTCTCTCACACACACACACACACACACACACACACACACACACACACACACATATACACATACACATTCATGCACCACAGGACAAATATGTACACAGAAAAAAAAAACTATCTCAAAGCATCTCACCCATCAATTCCAGCTTTTCCACCTGCCTGCCTGGTCTACACTTTATGACTTACTGACAACATACTTGACTGTGATTTATTGCTGTGCTTCAGTTGAGGCTTTATTTTTTTATATCCTTCAGTGTGGGTGTAGGTGGTTTGTTTTTCTTGTTTCTTGTTTTAAAGTAGGCAGCATAATCACAAAGTGGGAAGTTTCCTTATTTGTCTGAAGAAGGCTGGATTCCTACATAAAAGTTTGGTGGCTGATTTAATTTAGCCTAATATAGTGTGTAATATTCATTTTTTTTCCCCTAGGCCCTCCAGATCTTTGTATATGTTGCTTAATACTGATTAACATCCATAGAGTTATTGAATAGGTAGGTGGCACAGTGGATAGAGTGCTGAGAGTAGTGTCTAGAAGACTCATCTTCCTGAGTTCAAATCTGGTGTCAGACACATGTTATGTGACACTGGGAAAGTTACCTAATCCTGTTTGCCTCAGTTTTCTTGTCTACAGAATGAGCCAGAGAAGAAAATGGTTCACGATGGTGTCGTGAAAAGTCAAAAACAACTGAAAATGTCTGAACAACAAAAAATACTCAGTAGCTACAAGTAGCTACATTTGGTGGTATGCAAAAACAATAGGTGGGGTCAATATTCAACAGGGTCTTAAAGCATTGTTGTAGAAATTAATGTGAATGTATATATCTCTAGATACAATAAAGCATTGTTTTGAAGTTCTATATGGTATAGAAGTGTAGTTTAAGGTTTTTGTCAATGGAGTCTAAGTTTTGGCAGGTGTTAGGAAGCTAAATTTTCCTTATTTGCCCTTTGTTTTCAAAGAGAACCATCACAGGTGATATCCTGACTTGCACATGTATTGAATTTATGTGAAGAAGAGTTATACAAAGTTCTTAGTCTCACTCTCTCTTCCACTCATCAAAGTCTAGGGATGAGCTAAAAGGCAAGATGAATGGCAATGGCCTGGGATGTAATGGATGACCTTGTTCTTTGATGCCTGATTAAGCTCAAAGCTCACCACAGTACTTGTATCAGCCTCCTTCATGGTCATGGAACAAAGTTTTCTTTTCCACCCTTTCCACCACATACTTCAAGGCATTGCCCTAACTCACCAAGAGTTTTGAGGCTCATTGGTTACCCTCAGTCTAGTTTAGTCCATCTGTTGAGGTATGACCACTGTGTATGTTATAGCTTCTTAGAGCCACAAGGGAAAGTTGGTTGACAGATGGACACCAAAGGTAGATGAGCATCCCAAAAAGGGCTCAGCAAGCTCTTGCAATAGAAATTTTAGTCCTCCTTAAATCCCAATATCCCTTAGATAAAATTCAAATAGAAGCCAATCTGTAACTGGAATGATATTCTTGGTATTTTGCCATACCTGGAAGAGAAGGCTTTTTATTAATTTTTTTAAAATACCCATATCTTACCCCTAAGAATTCTCTAATAGTCTGCAGCTTTCTGGAGACTGGGTAAGAAGAAGATCCCCAAGAAAAGTTGAGGGTGTGGGGTGATTGGTGAAAGAAATCAGAGGAAATAAGAGATAACCTAACCCAATTCCTACCACAACTAGATAGGCCCACAAATCAGTCAAAGTTGTAAAGAAATATGAATTAAGGATTGAGGAATAGGAAATATTAGAAGAAAATGTGGCTATCTCCTCCCTACCCAGCACAGAATCTGTATTTTGGATATTTTTTTCTCCTAGGTTCAAAGCCCTTTGCTGGATTCTCTGGGGTGTATGATTCTCTCCTTCTTCCCACTGTGCATAACTGAAACAGTCCTATTGACAAGAATTTTTAGTATAAGTTCTGATGTAGGCAACAAGTAATAGTATATGTCTATCAATTAAGGACCAGACTAGTTGAGTTTGGAAGAGATTTTTAGTGGAGGGTAAACCACCAGGTAATGATTTTTTTTCCAAAAGAGAAAATTGCATAGATATTCTTTTAAGGTAAAAACAGAATATTTGGATTTGTGTCATGGAGCCTTACTAATAATATTTAAATTACAGATATTTGAAATGCTAAAGTACATGTAATCAATAAACATTTATTAAGCCTCTACTGTGACAGGCACTGTGCTGAGCAATATATACAAATATGAATAATAAGGACACAATCCATGCCATTAAGAAGCCTACAATCTGGGGTATCGAGATGGCACCAGCCCTGGAGTCAGGAGGACCTGAGTTCAAATCTGATCTCAGACTTTTAATACTAGCAAAGTGACCTTGGGGAAGTTATTTAACCCCATTGTACCTCAAAAAAAGAAGAAGAAAAAAGAACAATAAGAAGAAGCTTATAATCTAACTGGAGAAATGGAAGAAGGAAACTGAAAAGATGGATGGGGGTGGGAGGAAGAGAACCCACCCCAGGCAGGAGCATGATGGAGATAGCCAAGGTAAGGCAGATGGTTAATGAATGAAGAGATGAATGACTTGAGATCTCTCCATTCAGATGATCTTTTTTGTTCTTCCCTCAAACTAGAGAGATAGAAAGAACAGATATTTCTAATGACATTTCAGGACGATGGTTGCTGTAATTTTAAAGAATGATGAAGTTACTGGAGTTATGATGGAGAAGTCTAAGGGAAGTAAACTAAGTGGGGAGAGAATGAAGGAGAGAAAGAGATCCTTAGAAAAATATCTTTAGATAAAGCCATCTGTCTTTAGATATATACATATATATATATATATTTATATATATGTAATATATAGATACATATGAATCTCTAGATAGCAATCTACAGAGACTGTAGGCATCATATATATATATATATATATATATATAATATATATATAAATAAATATATATAGTCATCTGTCCTTAGGTATATATATATATATAACATATATATATATACATATGAATCTCTCTCTTGATAGCTTTTATAGATACTGTAGGCATCATATATATATATAGTCATCTATCACACTATAGAAATATCAATCTGTCTATATTTAATATGCTTTATCTGGGGTCACTGAATTTTTATTTGTTCTATTTTAGAAATGCTATTTAATCAGAATGAGGAACTTTTGGTGTGAAAATTTTCTTCCCCAATGCAGATTGTAAAGTCATGTGTAATTTACAATATAAGAAAGTTGTCTAAGTCACTTAGAGGTTTAAGTAACTTGTCCATTTTCATTTTTTTTCAGTTATTCAGAAATGGGGGAAAAAGTTTTTCTGGACAGAAAGGCTACCCCTCTATTCTCTATTAATGCTTCTTTATTAGCTAATCCATTCATTTTGCCAAGACCCAGGGATAGACTAAAAGAAAGCTCAAACATAAAGACATTTCTAGTCACTAATCATTTGTGATATATGCCTTTGAGTTGTTCTTCCAGTAGAATAGATGGACTTGTGCAGTTTCACTCCTTATTCTGTTGTCCCATACTCTCTATGACCAAAAACACTACTTTGCAAGATTGTGGTCAGGTTACAAGTTATAAGCATGGCACTAAGCAAAGCTAATTGGTTCCTGAGTGGATTGAATGAAGCTCTTGGATTAGACAACACTTCAGAGTTCTAACCAACTGAATGAAGAATGTTGAAGCCTACATTGACCTTGACTGAAATGTAGCCTGCCTGAATTGGTTATCTCAGATGATTGACTGCATAGCATCTTATGGCTTATTTTGAAAACTGACATAAATATAACATATTCAAAGACCCAAGAGAAGAGAAGAACAAGTTGATTAGTGCTCCTGTGACATGAGTACAAAGAAGCAGAATAATCATGAAGAAAAAGGATCATTTCATAAATGGCTTCTCTACTCTCCTTCAAAGAGAATGAGAATCAAAAATTGTTTGTCCATTCTGGAAGTTCCTATGCTGATTTCTACTCACCAGCTCTTCATAAAATCAGGGCCTATAAGAGAGGGCAAGTGCAAACATGCAATTGCTTTGTGGGACAAGAGTTAAGTTTAACTCTGTTCTTTTGTTCTTTGGTACAAGCTAGAACCAAGTGCAGACTTTGGCTACTATGTAGATTCTTAGCTTTCTTGTAGTCCCATAAGCTGTACAAGACTGATCCATACTAATCTGTACCCCTCTTCCTTTATTTTTGTTGTTCCCTTCTCTATTCTTGCTACTCATATCCTTAGTGTCCTATAATACACAGTCAAATACCACCTCCTCCAGGAAATTATTACCATATTAATCATTTCCTCCTTTAAATCTTAGAATCTTATTCAAATTGATTTTACTGGTCTGTTTTATTTTTCTTTTCTCTATCTCTATCTCTGTTTCTATTTCTCTGTTTCTGTCTCTTTGTCTGTCTCTCTGTCTCTCTCTCTGTCTCTCTCTCTGTCTCTCTCTCTGTCTGTCTGTCTCTCTCTCTCTCTCTCTCTCTCTCTCTCTCTCTCTCTCTCTCTCCCTCTTGCTCTCACTCTCACTCTGTCTCTTGCTCTGTCTCCCTCTCTCCCCTCTGTTACAAGGTATGGATTATGGTATAGATGAGGTCTTTGAGAGTGGAGAGACACTACAAAATATATCTATAAAATTAAGTTGAAAAACAAATTAATAAAAAAAATACCTAGACCACAGAGCCAGAGCCTGGCACACTTAGAGCTTAAACTAAATAACAATCAATATTTTATTCTCTTTCATCATTAGATACTCTGAATGTAGCATACTTCGCTGATGCACCAAACAGAAGTCTTTATTGACAAACGTCAGTCAGTACCCTTTTTTCATTAAAATATAGTTAGCAATATGTTGAAGAGTAATTAGGAAATTTGAAGTTATTAATTTCTTTTAAATTAAGAATATATATTATTTTTATGAATCACAGTGGTTACATAGTACTTTAATATTATTATCTAGTGTTATAAATTCAAATGTACAATATATAAGACAAGACTGAATTTGAAAAGAACAATATATCTCTATTTGCTGAACAGAAAGGGTGATGGGGGAAGAAGAGATAAACATTTTGTAATGAGGTCAAGTGAAGGAGACAGCATGCCTGAGCTTGTTGAAACAGACCTTGCTTCTCATTTCACACTCTGTCTTAGCTTCAAGGTGAAAATATCCAATACACCAAGGGATGCAAGACTTTGGACAGGTTTGCTGGTATTGTCTGTTGGGGTTTGTATCAATGGATAACAGCTTAAGGGTAGACAGAAGGAATCGTAAGATCAAGTTTTATTTACTTTATAACAAAGGATTCCTCTTTTTTGATGTGTACTTGCTTTATCTCCTTGATTATAACTAGGATCATATCTTTTCTATCTCTTGTCATCTTCTTGCCACCTGCCCTTTGCTGCTCTGGATCACTAAGGCAACCTATATCCCCTTTTACTGATACTTCCATAGGATCTTACGTTTCTTAGCTCTAGAACTCTGATCTAGGGTCACCTATTTGGGACATATGGCTCTATTGTTGTTTCTCCAAAAAAGGAAAAACAAAATCCCTGCATAGGTAAATCACTACTTCATCTCCAGAAAGGTACAACACCTCTTACATACCAGAGCTACAGTCAACCAGTAGTGGGAAGCTGGTATACGAAAGGAACATCCCTAAGTACCTCTTAAACTGCTTGGCCATGCAAAGGTGACAATGCTTTAATTTCAGGGTAATGCTATAGCTTTATGACTTAGTAGTTTTATTTAATGACCCAATTTAGAGAGAGATTATGCTGTCTGCAGTTAGTCCAGAGAGACCTGAAGTCCATAGAATTTCCCTAATGCAGTTCAATTCAAATTCCCCTCTACTGCTTGACCTACAACTCCCTCTTTTCTCTGAAAACCTTTTGTCAAGACCAAGCCACCCTTGACAATGCAATAAATTAAGCCCAGGGAGGGAGACTCTGAAAACTTTCCCCTTTTTCTGTACTATCTAATTTTCTTCCTTATTCTTCAGGCTGAAATACACCTCAGGAAAACACTTCACCTGTGGAAAGCAAATTGGCCCTCTGAAATATAAGCAGTTGGTCCTAGGACAAGAGTATTATTCCATCTGATTAAACTGCCAGTGAGCCAAAACATATATGCTACACATGAATGGATGCAAGTCAGGATATAATGCATTGGCTCCAAGGGGAAATGGATTATGCCTCCACCCTAGGTCTACCTAAGCTCTTTCTACTGGAGATAATGGGCATTCTTTTAAGTGTCAAAGTGGATTCTAGTCCCAAATCTTCTACTAACCAGATGTGTAAAGCTTCAAAAGTCAATTAAACTCCCTGGGCTACAGTTTGCTCACCTGTGAAATGGAAATAAAAATGCTTACCCACTGCACTGGTGACTCAGTGGATAGAGTTCTGGATCTCAAATTAGGAAGACCTTAATTCAAATATGATCTCATTCAGTTGCTAGCTTTGTGACTCTACTTGCCTCCTTTCCTCAAATATGAAATGAAATAATTATAGCAACTGCCTTGCAGGATTTTGGTGAAGATCAAATGAGATAATTGTTAAAAGCACTTTGGCATAGTGTCTAGGATATAGTCAAAACTATATATAAATGCATAGTGCCAACCTTTTCCCCTGCACTTCCTTGTATACCATAGATATATTTATTTCAAGAATTAAATGAAATATCTAGTACTCAAATGAATATGAGCTCATAAATTCTCTTCAAGTCATCATTTCCAAAATGAAGTATAATTTGCACTCATGTGCTCCCTTGGGTTCAAGTACATCACCCAGTGTACTGGGGGACTTGCTGACTTTGTCAACATTTTAAAACTGACATTGAAACACATGGCTTGTTCATTGGGCATCATTTCTCTTATCAGATGACTGCTTCCTCTTTTTTGCTAATACATCTCTTGCCTGACAATATATTTTAAAAAGTATATAAAATATATAAAGTATAAGTATAAAAATATAAAAGTGTATAACACTCTACAAATATATTATGTTTTTTTTTTATTTCTACTACTTCTTAGAATAACTGAGGGCACACTCTAGAAAGGATTTAGAACTGGAAGAGAAAACCAAGGTATTATTTAAGCCAAGCACCTCATTTTACAGAAGAGGACATAGAGACCCATAAAAAGAGAAGTGATATAATAATAGTCAATGGTTATATAACACTTTAAAGTTGATAAAGTGATCAAATACGACAGCTAGATAGTACAGTAGGTAAAGTGCCATCCCTGAGGTCAGGAGGACCTGAGTTCAAATTTGACTTCTGACACTTACTAATTGTATGACCTTGGATAAGTTCCTTAACTCTGCCTCCTATTCAGGACTATCTCCAATTCATATCTGGCCCTGGACCCGGATGACTTTGGGGGGGTGGGGAGTGAAGTTGGAGAGTTAGCATAGCACTCCCCTCACTCAAATTCAATTCACATGCACGTCATGGCATCATCCAATGTCATGGTTTTCTTCAGGAATGCAGGGTAAACATCAGAATCACTAGTTGTGCAACCCTGGACAAGTCACTTAATTCTGTTTGCCTCAGTCCCTAATCTGTAAATACATATATACCTATATATATGTATGTATGTATGTATGCATAGATGAGTTGGAGAAGAAAAGGATTATAGAATCTTTTTTTTAGGTTTTTTTGGCAAGGCAAATGGGGTTAAGTGGCTTGCCCAAGGCCACACAGCTAGGTAATTATTAAGTGTCTGAGACCGGATTTGAACCCAGGTACTCCTGACTCCAAGCCGGTGCTTTATCCACTACGCCACCTAGCGGCCCCAGGATTATAGAATCTTTAGGAAGAAAATCTCAAATGAAGTCATGTGGATACAATTCAAACAATAAACCACAAAAGTGATTTAGAGGAGTTAAATTCTTTCTCTGTCATATGCTTTCTGGGTAACACTAGATGATTCATTGAACTTCTGTAAACCTTATATAATATGATGAAACAATTATGTATAGTATCTGCCTGGGAATGTTGCTGTGAATCATGAGATATATACTGGAAAAGCTATGTAGGTGTCAGTTGTCTTGGATTATCATTATGATAATTGTCATCTAATGTGAGTTCTCATCTCTCACCTTCCTGCAGTACTTTGAGACTTGCACTAGGAATCTCTCCATTGGAAACCTCAACATCCTGTTGATTTGAATAAATCTTGTTACCACTCCTCAACATTATCTTCTGCTTCTCTGATTGTGTGATAGGTCCATGAACTCAAAAAAACCCCTGTATTTAAGGGGGGCTCAGGAAATTCTCCTCATTTCCCACCTGCTTGAACTATGTTGGGACTTCTCTGACATACACCTAGCCCTAAATCAGGCACCTTCGCATACCTGATCTTGGTTCTCAATTTCTTTTTGTGAGTTGTTTTTTTCCCATAAGAATGATTATGATGATGATGACAATGATGATAATGAGGTCTGTCCTTCCTTCTTGAAGAAGAGAAAGTGATGCCCTGACAGGCACATGAACTGAATTTGAGCAAGGGGGATGCTGTCCTAAGTCACCAGCCTCACTTTCTCCCTAAGAGTCAGCAGGGTCCAGGGGACAGATATGAATCCCAGGGTCACTCGGGTAGTTAGTATCTAGTGTCTAAGACTGGATTCCAACTCCTGTCCTCCTGACTCTAAGACCAGTGTTCTATCCACTGTGCCACCCAGTTGCCCACCTGTTAGAATATAAGGTGAAGAGTTGAATACAATTCAAACAATAAACCACAAAAGTGAAGGGAGGATCTTTTATTTAGCACAATGACTGGTACATAGCAGTTGCTTAATAAATGTTTATTGATTCATGGCCATTAACATCCAATGAGGATAAATAGCTTTTGTTATTGTTGTTCAGTCATTTCAGTCATCTTTAACTCTTTGTGATCCCATTTTGGAGTTTTCTTGACAAAGACACAGAGTGGTTTGCCATTTCCTCCTCCAACTAATTTTACAGATGAGGGACTGAAGCAAAGAGGGTTAAGTAAGTGACTAGACCAGGGAATCACACAGCTAATAAGTGGTTGAGGTCAAATTTGAACTGTTGAAGAATGTAAAACTTACACATGCAAGAAGCTTGCTAAAGTGCCACAGCAATTAAGTTTCAGAATTGGAATTCAAACTCAGATATTTTTCTAACCATATATTCAAATTTCTTTCAACTAAACTTCTACAACATACTGTACAAGATGTCACTGATTTCAATTAGCAGATCTGTTATTCAAATTCATATTACCTAACTCTAAAACTGATGGGTCTCTTGAATTTAATGTAATAAATCTACAAGTAAATAATTTCCATGCAGGTTAACTTGAAGGGTTGAAAAGAAAAAACATCAGCCTCTCCTCTTGTCAGGAAGGAGTCTATCAGTCTATCTTAATAATAATACTACCTCAAACTCTAGTCTAAAATTTTCACTTTGTGTTATTCTCTTGGATCAAACAACTCCATATGTAGTACAGAGTTCCTCAGTTTCTTCTGACTCCATTAAAATTGATTAATTTAATAAAATTTACCATTTGATTTATTAGGAAGGTAAAGTGATACTAAATCTTAGGAAAGATAATTGAAGTCTATTGAAGGCTACTAAAAACCAAAGCAATGTAGGTAGTAAGCACATGGATGGTCTGCCAGGAGGGCTATGAGAGGTAGGTCAGGAATGGCAAAGATTAAAATAAGTGGAACCCACAGACAAACTTTCTAAATTTCCAGATAATGAAAGAGAGCTTTAAAGGTGAAGTTATTTGTCCAAGACCACACAATTAATTGGTGTGTAATCTAGGAAAAAAGATTTTCATGTCTGAATTTCCAACTAGTGTTCATTCCACTCATGGCATAAAGAGATAATACATCTTCCTCTTGGTTTCCCCATTTTCCTTAATAACAGCTCAACTTCTGCCCTCTTCAAAAGGTTTTTCCTAAGTACCATCTTACCCCAGTTAATATGTTGAATGCATTCTCTCTGAGATTCTCTCTCATTTGCCACAAAGAGTCAAAGGGAGACAGAAGGAGAGGGGGGAGAGAGAAGAGTAAGAGAGGGAAAGAAGGAGAAAGAGAAAAACAAAGACATACAGAGAGAGAGAGATGGAGAAGAGAGAAAGACAGAGGGTAGAAAAAGGTAGAGAGAGAGGGTGAAGAGAGGAATGATAAAGATGGAGAGGGAGAAAGAAAGAGAGAGACAGAGGAGAGAGACAAAGTATATAAGTGTATATATGAGTAGCTATGACCTTCCTATTGAAATATGAGCTCTTGTGGGTAGGGAACATGTTTATGTCTTTGCAAATCTAGCACTTTGTTCATTTCCAAGAAAGTAGTAGTAAGTATTTAATAAATTCTTGTTTACTAAATTATTGACACAAAAAGTCACATATTTTTAGAATCAGGCTCATCTCAATCCTAAGAGGAATCTTGCTCTAATTCTTAAAAATCATGCATAATGATTCTTCGCACTCCCATCAAGATTACCAGAATAAAAAGGAAAGAAAGAAATTAAGTAGTATATTTGGTCAAAGAAACTCAAGGAAGCTACCTGAGACTGTCATAGGGTCAAAGGATAGTCATCAAAGGTGTTAGGGCTGGATATTAGGTGTTGTTAGAAATAAACATATGATAGTTTTGGTGAAGAAAATAAACTATACAAGGATGGTCTGAAGCAAGAACACAGGAAAAGGAGGCAAGAATCACATATATTCAAAACAATTTCATAATTCATCATGTGGAATTAATATAAATATACAACCTAATAACAAGCATATGAAAAATTACTCTCAGTCACCAAATGATCAAAAATAACACTAAGGTTTCAAAATATACCTAGTAAATGAGCAGATAAGATGGAAACAATTAACTTTAAAGGGATTACCTGAGGATAGGCACAATAATACACTGCTCTAATGGTCTAATCAGTCTGGGAAGCAATTTAGAATTCAATGAAGAAAATCATCAAAATTTTCATATACTTTCACCCAGAGATCTAACTCTTAGGCATTTGTCTCATATATACTAGACATAGAAAGGAACCATACATACCAAAAGAGACATACATACCAAAATACTGACAACTTTTTTTAAGAGTAGTTCCTCTAACAATTTTCTATCCTTTTGATAGTCTACCAGTTTCCTTGGTTACCTTGTATCCTCCGAGCCAGGTGTCACTGAGTTTGTCTATATTCTATGAGAAAGGCACCCATAAATATCTCCCCCCAAAAGTTCAATGTACTCTAAATTCATCAGATTTATTATGGAACTCATCATTTGATCAGATGCCACTGACAATCACAAGCATATGTAACACACAAATATGAGTATAGGGGTAAGTGTACAAATAAACATGAGTGTGTTATATGTACAGTACAGTATATCTATATGCTACAGATACATGGATGTGTGTCCTTATACATGTGCAAATAGTGTCTCAAAACTCTTACAGCAGAATCTACATATGTGTAAAATGTGTGACATAAATGTATTAATACATATTTACATAAATTGTGTTATAATAATTATATATTGATTAATATAATGTTTTACATAATAATATATAAATTACATGCATGTTTCACTATAAAATCTGCTCTAAGACTTTGGGGGACAACTTTTATGTGTACACACATATTCACATGCCTATAGACATATATTTCTATATATATATATATTTATTCATGCATGCATATGTGTATATTCATACCTATACCCATATTTGTGTGTCTGTCTGTTTATTCACAGAATATAATCAAGTAATGCTCAATAAATTTAATGTGACTACAATTTTTTAATCTTTTTTGAGATAGGAGAGTCACTGAAGGTTTCCTTTTGATACAGTGTTGATGAGTTCACTTGCCACAAGAGGATACAAGGTAATTTAGGACACTGGAAGATAAGTTCAAGATGACAGAAGCTTGTTAGAAGAAGTACCATAGGGGAAAAAATTTTTTTTTAATATTTTGGTATGTATAACACCATATTAAGCTTGATAATGATATAAATTATATACATATGGAAATGTAAATCCTACTCTAATAGTTTTTCTATATACTCACAGAGAATATATATATATGCATAAATATCACATATAAGTTCAAATTTGTGTTTTAAGATGAAATAAGAATAAATATAAAAAGGCATAAAGCATGATGTAAGAAGGTCATCTTTTCTCCCTGTTTTAAAAAAATTCAGTGATCTGCTCTGGAGATACTCTTCTAATAAAGGCCTGAAAATACAGAGTACAAAGAAATAATTTTTTTTCCTCAGTCTTACTTTTCACATTCTTTTTAATGCAATCCAATAGCATGAAAACTTTTCCCCAAAAAACAGCATTTTTAATAATGACTGGTTCAACTTAGTGTCAAAAAGAACACAAACTCCTTTTCTTTGGACCTTGTACCCACAAAGTCATGTGTATGGTAGAGTAATCACTTCCCTTTAAGATATTCTGTGTAGGGGTGGCTAGGTGGTGTAGTGGATAAAGCAGCGGCCTTGGAGTCACGAGTATCTGGGTTTAAATCTGGTCTCAGACACTTAATAATTACCTAGCTGTGTGGCCTTGGGAAAGCCACTTAACCGCATTTGCCTTACAAAAAAAAATCTAAAAAAATAAAAAATAAAAGATATTCTGTGTAAAAAATGGAACATTAGAGCAGTGTTGTCAAAGTCAAAGGAGAAATGGAACTTTGTGGTCACACGTTGACTTAGAAGCCTATAAATTAATAGTATCTTTGTTTTATTGTATTTTTCATTTTGCTAAACATTCCCAATTATATAGTGATCTGTTCAGGTCACCCTGAAGAATTTTGTCAGTTATCATGAATTTGACATAAAAAATAATTTGACATAAAAAATAATAAAATAAAAGTGATAATGTAGTTTTCTTGGTGTCTCATGTCTAACCCTGCACTCAAAAACTACATATTTAAATTTTGCAAAATGCAATATGCCAATTCTTACTTAACTACTTTTCTAAAATTCACTCCTTAATACTGAAATTTTATTTAGATCCTTAGGTGGATCAATGGTTAGAGTGGTGGGATTGATTTTGGGTAAGTCATTTAGTCACTCAGAATTCTGATCTGATCACATAGCTAAAGGGCCTACTTCACAAGCTTGTCGTGAAAATCAAACGAGATCATAATGTTAAAGCAATTAGTATAGTACCTGGCATACAATAAGCACAATATAAATATTAGATGGTGGTATTAGTCATAATAGTACTAATAGTAATAGTAGGAGTAGGAGTACTCCTCCTCCTCCTTCTCCTCCTCCTCCTAGTACTTGTAGTACTACTAGTGCTCGAAGTACTTGTACTCTTAGTACTAGTACTACTAGTGCTGGTAGTACTATGACCATTAGTGGTACCACTCCTAGTACTAGTAGTAATAGTTGCTTTTTCTTGTTATAGTTGATCTTCATTTTGGAAGAGGGCCAAGGACATCATGTGGATGATGTATTGACTTGTGAGTGAATTCAATTTAAATGAGGCAGTTTCATAAAGTTGTCAGGCACACTCACTCTTCTACAGTCAACCAAGTTTTGTGGCAAGATAAATGTCAAAAAAGGTGCCAATGACCCAGGATGGATGGCCTGGGCATCTTTGCTATCTGACAAATCTCTAAGCACTCATAATTCCTACTTCAGCGTCTTTCAAGGTTGTTGGAACAAACTGTTCTTGTCTGCCTATTCTCCCTGGAGAAGTTTACACATGCTTAAGGCAGACATTTCCCAAATCTCTAATGGATTTGAAACCTGTCAGTTAACCCCTCTTCCCAGACAGTTTTAGGTAGTATAACCACTGCAAATGCTACAGCATTTTAGAACAAATGAGAGATAGATGACAGATGGACAACAAATATCGATGAGCAGTCCTGCAAAGGGCTTGACATGTCCTCAAACCAGAAATGTTAGTCTTCCTTGAATAGTTTTGGTTGAAAAAAATCATACAATTGTTGCTTTAGAGATAAAAGGGAGGTCATTTGATCCAATCCGTTCATTACACAGATGTGGAAATTTCATCAAGAGATGTTAAGTGACTTAGCCAAGGTCATACACATCATAAGTAATAGAGCTGAGATCTGAGTTCAGAATAATTATACTCATCAATTTGACTCCAATGGAACCTAGGAGGTATCTTCCTAGAAGGAATATTTAAGAGATCTGTCTTTCAATCAGATCATATATCTAGAAAAATCTTTTTCTCCCTTTTTTAAAAAAATTCAGTGACCTGCTCCGGGGATACTCTTCTAATGAAGGTTTGAAAATACAGAGTACAAAGAAATAATTTTTTTCTCAGTCTTACTTTTCACATTCTTTTTAATGAAACTTTTCCCCAAAAATGTCATTTTTAATAATGACTGATTCAACTTAGTGTCAAAAAGAACACAAACTCCTTTTCTTTGGACCTTGTACCCACAAAATCCTCTTCCTGCTTGTAACGCTTCGTTTAACAACTTAGAGTAAGGAAGATGATCTTATACCCTGAACTCAGTTTCCCCTTTCATAGCTTGGCAGCCTGTAACAATATTATCTCAGGAACAAAAGAAAGGAGGACATTTCCCCTGTACCACTTTGCATTTGTCTCAAAGGAATTTTATTTTGTTTGCAAAAACAATTTTTTTTTCCAATTTGCCAAAATATTCAGATCCTGTTTGTTGCCTCCCACAATATTATCTCATCATATTTGATGAACATATCTTTAAATTCTAGAGGAATTTTTCAATGCTTTGATTTCCTGACACTTCTATTAAGTTTTTATTAAGTAAATTTAGCAGGTAATACATCTAGTTCTGAAGTTCTTTTTAGGGCATGAAGGAAAGAGTTAATTTGACTAATGATTATCTAGCAAGTCAAAATGAGTGTTCCAAGGGCCTCCCAAACACTTGATGCCATCCCCTTTGTACATCCTCTCCTTGGACCAAAATTCCAATTATGCCAATAGCCACAATTCAAGGTCAACAAAATTATTTCAACATTTGGGAATGAGACATCCAGCTATTAAAGCTAAATTAGATTGACATATTTCTTTGCCAACTTATAATAACTTATTGTCATATCAGCTTCACAATTAGAGGATAATCTATTACCTTCAATCACACCTAATAATTATACATTAGGAATCTTCTGGCTGCAATATTGGAATACCTCAATTTTGGTCTCTATAACTATTCCATTATGTATGCTTTGATGAGTTTTAATGAAAATAGAGCATACTAATGAGAGGGGCGGAAGAGGAGGAGGAGGAAGAGGAGGAGGAAGAGGAGGAGGAGGAGGAGGAGGAAGAGAGAGAGAGAGAGAGAGAGAGAGAGAGAGAGAGAGAGAGAGAGAGAGAATAGCACAATAGTAAGAGTGATAAGAGAGGAAAATTGTAAGTGGTTTTAGAAATGGTTTATGGACTATTTTCACATGGATAACAAGCTTCAGTTTAGATTTTTATCAAACCACTCACTGCAGTTTCTCTCTGAATAGATGATAACTACATTCATATACACAAAAAAATGTATATTGTGTTTGAAAACATGAAATAAGTTTGTTTTTTGTCAGAGGCCTTAGACAAACAATATTTGCATTTCAATATACAATTATAATATGTAGGAAGAGAAATATTGCCTGGCTATGAAAGATTTCTTCTGTAAAATGACGAATTCTTTTCTTAGCTTTAGAAGGGTCAGGCATAATCTAAGAACTAAAGGCTTAAATGCCAACATCTAAAACAAAACAAGGCAAAGGATCTCTACTACCCTTTACTCCTCTTCTTCCTTTTTCCCTGGGATCTTATCTTTGCAGGAGTATATCTGTGAACACAGAATTAATATGTAGAAAATTTGAATTTGGAAAAAAAAGAGAAATTTGACAAAGGATAAGAAAAAAGAGTGGAACAAGTAGTCATAGAGGCAACAGAAAATAAACAATCTTCATGTCCTATTTACAAAAAAAATTATAAATGATGGACAAATTCAAAAGCCAGTGAAAATTAAACATTGATCTTGTAACACACACTTCTAAGTGTTATTGATTTGATGGAACAAGGCCTATGTGCAAGGAAAATACATTATTGTTGGAGGGGAAAGAAAGAGAGCTATGATAATGTGTCTGTGTTGTAAAAAGATCTTTCAGACTTCAATTTGAAGTTGTCTTCATGTAAGGTATTTTTTTCCACATTTTCTTAATCAATAGAAGAAATAAGCATAGAATCATAGGTGAGCAGGCACTTTTTAGCCTCCATCACTGGTAATAATTCATTATCTAGATGCCCTTCCCTGGATCCTTGCTAATTAATCACAGTTCCTCTTAAACTGTGGTACCTAAAACTGAGTATAGCACCCCAGGGTAATTTAACCAGGTCAAAATAGAATGGCACTAGCATCCTTATTCCTAGAAACTATGCCTTCCTTAATGCAGCCCGAAGACACATTAACTTTTTTCTCATATGACTATGCTGAATTCATATATCAAGATGAGATTCATAAACAAAACCACCAATGGCTCATTTAGTTTTCTAATAAAAATTTAAAGGAAAGCATAGCTTAGTTTTGCTAAGTAATCACATAGGGTTTTGTCATTTATCAATTAGCTAGCATTATTTTAAGTCAAGATAAATGTCAATTTGAAATGAGTTTCAAAAAAGTAGGAGAGCAATTTTGTGAAGTGTACTTTCTATTTGTCCTAAAACCAATCTGATCAACTAAAAAATATTTATTTTAATATGTTTCTACTTTGTGAATAATTCAATTTTAACTCATTTATTATTTTCATAGAATTTGATAATTTCAAGGCAAAAAACTGCATATTATGTCTGCATGTATTTTAAGTGTACTGATACTGTTCTTTTTTATCTATTTGTTTAATTCTCTGAATCTTTTCTCATTTCAGTATCTCAGTCATTCAAAAGATCTGTAATTTCAACACCAACTCCTTGCACCTAAATATTGTAATTCAATAAAATTATTTTGTTAAGTATCTCCTATTTGTCAGGTACTATATTAGGCAATAAATTACAGAGAAAAAAAATGAATTTTTTACTTTTTTCAAGGGAAACAATATATACACAGAAAAGCAAATAAAAGGCAGAATGAAAGAGACAGAATCAGTCAGACAGATAGATAGAAAGATAGATAATAGATATGTGCATAAACGCATACTATATATACATACATACATATTTCTATACACAGAAATATAAAGGTACATATTACAGTATTTGGAACTGTGGTTAAATTCCATCTGTAACATAATGACTGCATAACCCTAGTTACTTAACATTGTAATGCTTTTCCTCCTTCTAAAAACAACAAACAACTCTGAAACTACCACCTGCAGAATAATTGCTGATCTACTTTGTTAGCATAAATTTCCTAAACAGGAGGAATTCCTTACACTGATGAAGTCACAAGTACAGATTCCACTTTCTCTTTTGAAAAAAAACAACAACAAAGTATTTTCAGTGAGCAGGGCACTAACAACATTGGGTGGATTAGTAAAAAGACTTATAAGGAGGTTTCCCTTGATCTGGGACTTGAAGGGAACCATGGGTTCCAAAAGGTAGATAGGAAAAATAGTGTAAGCTTTAGGGGCTGATCTGGCAAAGGCAAGGATGAATGAAATGGAAACTTGCGTATGAGGAGCATCAGGAGACCAGACTGCCTGTAGCAAAGTAAGGTAGGGAAGAGGACTATAAAATCAGTCTGGAAGGTCAGGACCGAACTAGAAAATGAAAGCATTTTAAAAGTTCAACAGAAAAGTTCATTCTAATCCTTTGGACCTTTTTAGAAGGGTAACTAGGAGACTAAGTGGAGAGAGCACCAGACCTGACATCAAGTTGTTATTGTCCATCATTTACAGCTATGTCTGACTCTTTTGAGGGATTTTCTTGGCAAAGATACTAGTGGGGTCCACTGGGTTACATAGCCTAGAGGAGCCAGGAAGTTGAGCTCAAATCTGGTCTCCTACACTTGCATTAGCCATGTAACCATGGACAAGTCACTTAAGCCTATTTGTCTTAGTGTCCTGACCTTTAAAATGAGTTAGGGGAGGAAATAGCAAGCCACTCTAGTATCTTTCCCGAGAAAACTTCAGATGGGCTCATTACACAATTAAAATAACTGTAATAATAACAAGAATAACAATGAATTGTGAAGAGAATAAAATCCTTAACCTGTGATCAAACTAGTGATATCTCTCCAAACCTACCTAATCAGTAACTTGAGTGATAGATATACATTTATACATGAAAGTTCTTTAATCAACAGGATTTGCCAAAGCTTGAGCAGTTGTAGCATTGTGAATGACATAGTATTCATCTGCTGACTTTTAATAATGTGCTATTCAATAAGTCATTTAATCCATTAAAATGTGAAATCCTTAAGATCATATACTGTAAGGAGCAGCTAGGTGGTGTAGTGGATAGAGCACTGGCCTTGGAGTCAGGAGTACTTGAGTTCAAATTCGGCCTCAGACACTTAATAATTACCTAGCCGTGTGGCCTTGGGCAAACCACTTAACCCCATTGCCTTGCAAAAACTAAAAAAATAAATAAATAAAAATAAAAACCTAAAAAACAAAGATCATATACTGTCTTTTCCCCTTCTTTCCCTTAAAAAAAATGTTGCCTTGTACACAATAGTTTCTTTTTTCTCTAATTTTAAGAGTTCAGTGATTTTTTTGATAATGTATGTCTTGATCTTCCTCAGGGTATGAAACTATGACTCACAGATCTAATGATCTGATTCCGTTCAGGTTTCCTTTTTAATGAAAGTGAATCACATTTATAACTAATTCTTCAATATTTCAGAAAATTTTTCAAGATTTCCTTCTACCTCATTTTCTATACTTAAAACTATTAATTAAATCATAAAGATGGAAGGGACCTTAGAGATCATCTAGTGTATTTTATAAAAGAAAAAAAGATAAGGTACATAGAATTTCATTGATTTGCCCAAGGTCAGACACTAATTTGGTTTAACATAGTTGGGACTAGAGTCAAGATTCTTAACAATTGTTCCAAGTAGTTTGCCAGAATTTTATGTTGATTTTCATGTGTTTCCACATACTACAACACTTATCAACTCAAGTTTCAAGGGATTTCATCATAGTTTCAGAAGTTTGTAGGAAGAAATCCAGCACAACATAACTACTATCAAATAATATGAATACTGAGAAAAATAAGAATTATCAGATGTAAATATTAAGATAGGTAGAATGGTATAAGCAATCATATACTGTAGAAATGCTACTAATTCTAAAGTCTTAGGACTTATATTTAATTCTTCTTCCAAAGACTAAAGGATAGATAGGAGGCACAGTGACCTGGAGTCATGTAGGCCTGAATTCCAATTCAGCCTCAAGTATTTAATAGTTATGTGATCTATCCTGGGCAAGTCACTTAACCTTATTTGCCCCAGTTTCCTCACCTATAAAATGAATTGAAGAAGGAAATAAATCATTCCAGTTCCTTTGCCAATAAAACCTCAAAAGGGGACAAAGAGTTGGTCATGACTGAAAAATAGCTGAACAATAAATCTAAAGATTAAAACTTCAGTGTTGTTAAACAAGTTATTTAATTTTCTTAGGTCTAGATGCTGTTTGAGGTACTTTTTATGCTCTTAGAACCATAAATAAAAGCAACATGAAACTGAGAGCCAGTTATTATATTATTAGATAAACACAACATAACTAGTATTTATATATAGTAGCTTAAGATTTATAAATTACTTTAAAATATCCTTATAATTGTAGATAGAAACTATTAATATGCCCACTAAAAAAGAGGAAAGTGATGAAGCTAAGAGTCTATATGATTCCTCCAAGGTCACAGCAATGAGTATCTGAGGTAACATTCAAACTCAAGTCTTCTTAGGTTCAACACTTTATCCTCTATGCCTCTGCTTCTTCTATAAACTTGAATGAATACTTGCCCATCTCTGGACCACAATTTCTTTTAGCAGACAAATGAGGGCAATAAACTAATGAAAGTTCATTCCCACATGAAAACTTCTTGTGAATCCTCTGTCTTTTCAGGTCATAGGCAGAGTTGTTTAATTTTGCTTTAAAAGGAGAAATATAAAGCACATCCAATGATATATGTCATCATTCTCCTTCCTCTAAACATATGGTATATAAGTATAGGAGACAAGCCATAAATAATAGGTCACATTGACACCCAAGCCAAAGTTAGTTTCTGCTATTTCTTTATGTAAGTATGTTATAATTTCTTTGTCTCCCAGCATATATCTTCTACACTCAACACTTTTTAATTTCTCTGGTTCATATTTCTAATTAAAGCATGAGCTGCTTTTATGCCAGCAACTGTGATACATATTTTTAGATTTACACATAATGAAAATAATTATGATGGGAAAATTCCTCAGGCAAAGACAGCAGCAAAATGTTCCATCTTTAAATGCACATATTGTTAATAGTTTCACTGACTCATTAACATTTTAAATATCTTCAATATTTTTAAACTGCATATGAATGTATAGAGGTCTATATTAAAGTTGATTATCATTAAGTACAATAATAACAACAATATTAATATCACTTATCATGTATATACTTATTTATAAAATAAGTATTATGCTTATTAATAAACCTTGTATCAGTTCAATATGAAGTTCATTGGAGTCAGGTTATGAATATATCTTTTCTCACTCTAAATAGTTGGCAGGAACTAATATTATACAAAATCTACTGATTCACCATACATATACACACAAATTAAAAGCAAGAAATAAATGCTCAAATAATCATAACCATACTTATTAAAATTTGATGCTAAAATCTTCAATGCATATTCTCCTTAGAATTGTCAACTGGGTAAAGTTGTTATTTTAAAGCTTTAAAATAATTTAAGAATCACTAAGACCCAAAGAAAATGATTTACTCTGCAATTCAATGTATTTTAAATGGAACTCATCTTCTTCCCTAATTTTACCCTTCCTACTAACTCTCTTACTTCCTTTCAAAATATTATCCTTCACTTCACTTAAATCTTTAACCTTAGATTCATCTTTTATTCTTGCCTCTCCCCATTCCTTAAATTCAATTAGTAGTTAAATCATGTATATTCCCCTTCCAAGCTTCTCTTTTTCCCTTTGCAAAAAGTGAAAAGCACTTTTGTAAAAATGTGTGATCACATAATCATTTCTTAGATTAGACTTTCTTCACCTCTCACCTGGACCATTAAAATATTTTCCGCACTACTCTTTTTTGTTCACAGTTCTCCCCTTTTGAATCCATCCACCAACTACTAGAGTCAATGTCACTTACCTGCTGAAAATTCTTCAGTTATGCCCTGATTCCTCTAGTATAACATTCCTTAACTTGGCTTCAAATCCCTCTACATTTGAACTCCAACCTAGCTTTTCATACTCCTCTTCATAAACTCTCCCTTTCTTTCTACTTCATAGTTGTTTCTACTTTTTACTTCATAAGTTGTCCATTTTTTTTCTACTCACACAGCCACCACCCTAGGTCAAGTCTCATTACCTCTTGGCTGGACAGCACTGAAATAGTCTCTTAATTGGTCTCCCAGCTCCAAGTTTCTATTCCAAAATATCCTCCACACACTGTTCATAAAACATAAATTTAGGCATACCACAAATCTCCCCCCCACACACACACATACACACACACTCTCAATAAGTCTCAGTGGTCACCTATATAAACTTCTCTGCTATTTAAAGTTTTTCATGATCTGGCAACAATCTACCTTTCTAGAATTATTATACATCACTGCCAATCACTCAAACTAAAGTTCATAAAAACTGCCCTTTATTGTTCCTCATATATGGCATATTTCTGTGTTTTTATACTGATTCTCCCCAATGCCTGAAAACACGTTTTAGCTGTTAGAAATCCCAATTTTGTTCAGAACTTGACTTTTCAATGTCAGTGTCTACAATGCTCACACACACACACACACACACACACACACACACACACAAACAGACAATAAAGTCTATCCACTTTGCATCTATTTTGTAAACATTGATATATGTATTTGTCTCCTCTGGCTAGATTGTAAGTTCCATGAAAACATAGGATTTTCACTTTTATTCTTAACATAGTACCTACCACATAGCTTTTGCATAATATTTTACTAATGGAGAAAATAATGCATATGTGATATTAAAAGTCATAGTGGATTAAACCATATAAGAGGCTCCTAGGATTTAGTTACTATAAACCATAATGATTATCTATTATTCTGTATATATATATATATATATATATATATATATATATATATATATATATTGTTGCTGTTGTTAGTCATTTTTCCTCAGACATATTTGACTCTTCAATAGACTATTTGGAGGTTTCTTGACAGATGACAAAATGATTAGCCATTTCATTCTTTAGCTTATTTTACAGATGAGGAACTAAAGCAAGTTACTTGCCTAGGGTCTCACAATATTAAACAATGGGGCAGAATTTGATCTCATGAAAATGAGTCTTCTGCCCCTTCAATCTCTAGGTGATGAAACTAAACTCCAGAAAAGATCATTTATTTGATCAAGGTCATATGGGCAGTAAGTGTCAGAACTTGAATTTGAATTTATGTAATCTGATTCCAATCTAGGCCTCTAGGCACTATGCCAGACTGCTTTTTACATTACTGGGGGTTTCATTTTCCTCATTTATAAAATGATAGGATTGAAGATCTCAAAGATCTCTCTATCCATAATAATTCATTATTTATGATGTTAATGTATATAATTTCAGTAATATCATTTGGTAGTCTTTATCCAATATAAGAAATATTTTAAAAAATGAAACCATTAATGAATATTATTAGTTATCATATTTATTAGATTATATATTAGATATTGTAGATATTATTAATCATATTTAAAAATAAAATCAGGAATCTTTTTCTTGTTTAGACAGTGCTAGACACAGGAAGTGTCAGATAGTAATCTGACTCCTTTAAAATGTATTTATGTGTCAAAACACTCTGAAAGACTACTTGGACCTTCCAGTGATCTCTTTGCCTCTATCCTAATTAAGGAAAATGTTTACCTATATATGTCCAACCTTCCTTTTTCTATATTTATCATTTATGATCCCAGGATGTTACAAGAGTCAATATAAAAATAGGGCAAAATGCATACAATTTTTTTCCTAAAATGAGAATTAAACTTTGGTGTTGTTTGCTCACTAATTCAAGTGTTCATG
The DNA here is from genome assembly GCF_037893015.1 of Macrotis lagotis. Taxonomy (NCBI): domain Eukaryota; kingdom Metazoa; phylum Chordata; class Mammalia; order Peramelemorphia; family Peramelidae; genus Macrotis; species Macrotis lagotis. Next base: position 604,176,528 of record NC_133658.1, read on the forward strand.
TGTTTCCAGATTCAGAAGTTTGTCATGATTTCTGGCACATGCTCTTTTATTCAAGATGGTTAAATGACTGCTCTTAACTGATCCCACATGACTACCTTAGTACAGGGTTTAATCTTTTGAAATTAGAAGTTCATCATTGTGAGGGTATTTATAATTTTATTGTAGTCATAATGCCCAATCTATCATTTAGCACATAGAAAATGTCTTGTTCATACTTATTTTATTGCTTAGGAGATTAAACCCTAGGGAACTGCTTAAATTACATAAAAGTTAAAAGATTTGACCAGGTATATATGATTAGTTAGTTTCAAAAGTAGAATTTGAAATTCAAATCTTCCTGATTTCAAACTCAACATTCTATTGACTCTATCATACTGCCAATATTTATTCATAGTTATCAATAAAAAATATGATTCTTTTGCCACTTTAAGTGTTATTCCTGCTGCTGGTGGTGGTGTGCCTTGTGTATGTGTGTGTGTGTGTGTGTGTGTGTGTGTGTGTGTGTGTGTGTTTTACACAGCCATATTCAGGTAGTTTGAGTATAGAAGTTATCAAATATGGAGAATGTAAAGTAGAAACTCCCATGACCACATGATCATATAAGTGATCTGGGGCAGAATTAGGTTTCTTGATTCAGTCCAATAATCTTGTTGCTTCAAGATATCTTGTTGTGATATCTCAATGATACTGATAGAGGATACCAGAATAATGACAATGTTAAATGCTATATTGCTGACAACATGACTTGATAAGTGTGTAATTCCATTTGATGATTAGCTGTTTTATGATATTCTATATTCTAAAGGCAAACAAAATATAGATTTTAATTATTAACATGACAGAACATTTTAAATTTTATGGTAAAATATAAGTAACAAGGGCAAAAGGTTTTAAAAATAATAGTAGATAATTAAAAATCATACTTTTAAATAATAAATGAAGATTTAATATTTTTATTTCCTCCATGATAAAAAACTTAGCTGCTATTTGTAAATTGACTCTAGAAATACTCTTTTCTGAAGTCATAAATTTTCATACTTATTTTTCAATATTTAAATTTTTTTCTAAAATTCTGTTTCTTCAAAATTAAATGTTTTCTATTATGTATTATTTAGCAAAAAATGCTAAATATGAATGAAAAATGATGAAACCTTACCTGTTATATTGCAGTAAACATAGAGAGGTTCAATGGGCCCACTTCCATCTGAATCAATGTGAAAAAAGCCAGACATGTTTCCCTTGTGTCGGTAGGCTTCACATGATTGCTCATAGATCGCTAAAAGGGAAACATAGAAAATAGGAGAAAACAGCTGTTTTTGTATTGATTTTAGTATGATCAGTCACTTTCTGTGCTATCAATTACCTTATTAGTATTTAATCTTCATCTGTTTAATACAATAATCTTACTTCATCAGTCTTAAACCCAGACTAATTGGTGAGCTATGACCATTAATATAATAGTATTTCATGGTCACAATGTTCAAGCAAGATATAAAAATTACAGCTTACATGAAGAGTGTCCACTCTTATGCAACAATATATAATGGTAGCTAAACTTCCTGTATCGAGAGGAAACATTTAAGGACTACATAACAAGTAGGCAACTACGCACAAGCATGAGAAGATCATAATGACTAAGATTGAAACAATCAAAGGGTAACCTTTTTTAAAAAAAAATCATTATTTATTTATTTATATTTATTTTTGTACAAATGATGGGGTGTTTTAAAGGGTGTTTTTGCAAGGTAAAATGGGGTTAAATGGCTTGAAGAAGGCCACACAGATAGTAATTATTAAGTGTCTCAGGCCATTTGAACTCAGGTACTCCTGACTCCAGGGTCGGTGCTCTACCCACTGTGCCACCTAGCTGCCCCAGTGATTTTATATATATATATATATATATATATATATATATATATATATATATATATATATAAAACTAAAATATTCTTGTTTAAGAGTAAACATAATATCCCCACCCCACCCCCCCAAAATAGACCCCCATAATAAATAAAGTAAAGGAAAGAGAAAAAGAATGTGCTTCAGTCTGTGTTCCAACACCACCAGCTCTGTCACAGGTGGATCACATTCTTTATGATAAGTCCATCACAAAAGTTACTTCCATATTTTTCCACTGTTGTCAATTGCAGCTTCCTCCATTCATACCTCCCCACTCTCATATACTATATTTTCTCTCTCTTTTCACTCTGTCCCTCTTCTAAAACATTCTGTAGGGTAGCTGAGTGGCATAGCAGACGAATCACCAAAGGCCCCAAGCCCACATACCACACCTAAGACCCAGCAACCACCCAGTCCTGGACAGGCCCCCCAATCTCAGCCCATTGCAAGAAGTAAAAAAGAAAATGTTTTATATCTAACCACTCTCCCCCATGATCCACCCTCTCCTCCATCACTCACATCCCCCCCTTCCCTCTGTCCCCATTCTTTCCTTTTTACTGTAGATGTCTATACACCATTGAGTGTATATGTTGTTTCTTCTCTGAGCCACCTCTGATGAAAGCAAAGGTTCCCCCATTCCCCCTCACATTCCCCCCTTCCATATCATTGCAATAGCTCATTGCAATAAAAAAAATCTTATTATATGAAATATCTTCACCTATTCTACCTCTCCTTTCTCTTACTCCCATTACGTTTCCCTTTTAGCCATTGACTCCATTTTTACACTATATTATCTCTTCAAATTCAGCTCTCTCCTGTACTTCATCTATAAAAACTCCTTCTACCTGTTCTATTAAATGAGAAGTTTTATATGAATATTATCAGTATCATTTTTCTATGCAGGAATACATGCAGTTCATCATCATTAAGTCGCTCATATTTTACTCTTTGCCTCCACTCTCTATGCTTCACTTGAGTCCTGTATTTAAAGATCAAATTTTCTGTTCAGCTCTGGTTGTTTCAACAGGAACATTTGAAATTCCCCTGATTCATTGAAAGTCCATCTTTTCCCCTGGAAGAGGACATTAAGTTTTGCTGGGTAGTTGATTCTTGGTTGCATTCCAAGCTTTTTTGCCTTCCAGAATATTATATTCCAAGCCCTAGGAGCCTTTAACATAGTTGCTGCTAAATCCTGTGTGATCCTGACTGCAGCTCCATGATATTTGAATTGCGTTCTTCTGGCTGCTTGTAATATTCTCTTTGATTTGGGAGTCCTGGAACTTGGCTATAATATTACTGGGGGTTGTTTTTTTTGGGGGGGGATCTCTTTCCAGGGGAGATTGGTGGATTCTCTCAATTTCTATTTTGCCCTCTGCTTCTAGGATATCAGAGCAATTTTCCTGTAGGAATTCTTTAAAAATGAGTTCAAGGTTCTTTTCTTGATTGGATTTTCAGATATCCCAATAATTTTTAAATTATCTTTCCTGAATTTGTTTTCCAGATTAGTTGCTTTTTCAATGAGATGTTTCACATTTTCTTCTAATTTTTCATTTTTTTGGTGAAGTATTATATCTTGATTTCTCATAAAGTCATCAGATTCCTTTAGCTCAGAGAGCTTTCTTATCTCTTTTTCCATCTGGCCAATTCTGCTTTTTAAAGCATTCTTCTCCTCAATAACTTTTTGAACTGTTTTATCCATTTGACCTATGCTGCTTTTTAACACATTTTTTTCTTTGTATTTTTTTTTTGGATTTCCTTGACTAAGCTGCTGACTTCTTTTTTCATGTTTTTCTTGCATCTCTATCATTTCTTTACCCAATTGTTCTTCTATCTCCCTTACCTGATTTTCAAAATCTTATGATTTTCACAATTTCACAGCCCAATTTCTGTTTTTCTTAGTCTTTAGATGCAGGAGCTTATACTACCTCATCTTCAAATTGAGTATTTTGATCCTTCTTGTGATCATAGACGATGAATTTCTCAATGGTATTCCTCTTTTTTCTCTGTTTACTCATTTCTCCAGCCTGTGTCTGGTTTGGGGGTGCTTCCTGAGCTTTTGAGTATTATTGGGACACCCACACACACACACACACACAAGTATCTCAGTATGTGAAGCTCTGACTTCCTTCCTGGTCTGTGAATGACCACAAGTGCACTCTTCTGTCAAGGGACTGGGGCCCTTTTCTATGGGGGTCCTAGACTGTGATCAGGATCTGAATGTGGTCGAGAGTCCTGTTCTTCCAGGTACAGAGGAAAGACGTTGGAAGTCTCTCTCCATTCCCCTACCTTCAGTGGGCTGAGCATTCAAGGCTCAGTTGCCTGGGGCTGACTCCATGCCTGCTTCTGTTCCTGGATCTGGGCTGCCAGAAAGCTGCCACTGTTGACCTGACTGTGCTGACTGCTGCAACTGCCCTGAGGGCCTGGGCTTCTTGCATTTGCTCTGGCAGAGGTCCCCTCTGCTGATCCTCCAATTTGTGCCTGGTGCTACCCTGGGTGTAGATCAGGAAACTCCCCCTGCTGTGGTGAGCTGTAACTCCCAGGTGCCCTGGAGCTGTCTCCAGGAGGCTGAAGTTTCTTTACTCTGGCGGGCTGCTCCTCTAATCCCATGAAGCAGAGCTTTTCCACTATTTTCCAGGTTACCTTGGTCTGGAGAATTGCCTCACTGGATCTTTCTGTGGGTTCTGTTTCTTGAAAATTTAGTTAGAGTCATAATTTTAAGATTTTTGAAATATTATGGGGAGAACACCTAGGAAAGACTCTTCTCCTGTCACCATCTTGGCTCTGTCTCCAAAGGGTAACTTTAATGACATTAGGAAAGTGATCTCATGATCTTGCTCTCTTTAAATAAATTAATAAATATTTTCTGAGTACAAACTTCAAGTCTAGAACTATGCTAGTCAATGAGAAACATTAAGAAAGAATTATTAGATATGGTCCAAGAATGAGCTTCACTTATATCTATAATTGGGAAGGTGAAACTAACACATATGAAGCATAAATGCTATTGAAACATATACTTAACATTCTTAGAGTAGATAGGGGTTTTACAAGTGAGATCAGATAAGCAGATAAGTCTCAGCCAAATTGAGTTAATAGCTTCAAACAAAGAGAAATCCTTTTAAGTATATTATGTATATGAGGTGTATTTTGAACAAATATTTTCTTATTATAAGGAAATATCTTTAACAAAGCCCTCTTCCATATTAATAACTTTCTTCAAACTATTTACTACACCTGGACTATCTTTTCTCCTTTTTTTTATCTACTGGATTCCTATACATATTTTAGGACTCAACCAAATGCCACCTTCTCCATAAATCCATTGCTAGGAATGATCTTTATATTCTTTTTGTTTCTGTTTTCTATATCTCTATGGAATTTATTATTCAAAATTGTCTAATTGGGTATCCTCCTTTTGTATATTCCAGACTATGAACAATATGAATTCTGGGACCCTACTGTATCTGAGAAATTTTTCCCCCAGCAATAATGATAATATTGAAAATAGTAATGAAAATAGTAATAGTTAGAATGTTTAGTATCTCAAGTTTTGCAAAGTACTTTCATATGTAGCATCTTGTTTGAACCAAACAATATATCTGGGAAGTAGCTATTATTATTATTATTATTTTATTATTATTATTATTATTACTATTATTTATTACCTTTTTACAGATGAACAAACAGAATATGGGAGATGTTAAGTGACTGGTCCAGGATCATACTGATATTAAGTATTATAGGCAGGATTGGAACTCACATCTTCCTAGAAATCTATCCATAATAAAATTTAGATTTCTCACACAGTCTTTAGTATAATAATATAAAAAATATTAAGAACTTAGTAATTATTTATTGAATTGAGCTTAACAAAATCAATGATAGATAATGTATTTTTGACATTATTTTTTATTTCCCTGTCAATGTAAATTATATTCCAAGAAGACTAGTACCTCTGGTGTTAAGGGCTGTCTTCTCTTTTTCAAGGTTGCTTTCCACCTGTGATGTCCACCTGAACCATCTAACTCTCACCTGTGGCTCCAAGAAGTTGTAGTGTAGCCAGCAGCAACACCACAGTAAATCGTGTTGGTAGACAGGTTACACCAGGTTGAGGCTAACTGAAGGGTCTCAAAACCAACTATGAGTCTACTCAAAGCATATGAATTCTTCCACTGAAAGAATGACCAGATGAGAACAATTTATTCCAATGGTCATGAAGGCAGCTGAAGTAGGTACTATGAGTTACTTAGAGCTTGGTAAGACATCAAAGATGCTAAGGTCCTCCATTTCATGAATCAAAAGACATTGCCCATACTATTGTACCATTCCTATCTCAATGTCCTCTGGTGACACACAAGAGATGAAGTAGCAGGTGAAGATATACTGGGAGCTTAGTCAAAGCCCTGCACACAGGCAGCCCAGGTCATAGTGTCCTTTCCTCAGTGGAAGCATCACTAGGGTTTAGCAGCCACTAGGTATTTGAGCAGCCCTTTTAAGGATCACACTGCTCACCTCCTGGTTTGAGGAAGGAGTTAGAAAAGGTGCCCCCCAAATTGTCTGCTTACCAAACCCTGAGCTGTTTACATGGCAGATGGGGATCCCCCTCTGCAGTCAAAACACAAAAAGTACAAAAATTTCAAAAAAAGATTCTGCTCACATCAGTGCATGAAATGTGCACACACTCGTGGAAAACATAGACCTGAAAAAAAAGAACAGCTCTTATTGCAAAAAAACTCAGCAGATATCTATATCCAAATAGTAGACCTGAGTGAAACAAGACTGGAAAGTGAAGACTAAATAATTGAAGTCAGAGCTGGATACACATTTTTCTGGAATGGTCATAGTGAAGGGGAGTATCCTAAAGCTGGAGTAAATTTTGCAATCAAAACATATAATACATTATGTGATTGTAAGGAGAAAAGAGACAAGATGTGCTAATGACAAAGGCAATGAGTAGATCAGAGAGCTGGACTCATCCTCTCCAAGTTAAATATTCACATTCAAACAAAGCAACAGACTCAAGTCTCTGCTTCTCTGAGCAGGAACAGTTTGTTGATTAGAGGAAAAGTTGAACCAACACACAATTGGCAATAGTGAATCAGACAAATAGTGGACAGCTTTTGGGGATTTGGAATATAGCACTGCATTTGTTTATATGGACCAGAACACATGCAAACCTCAAGACTGGTTTAATGAAAATGATGGGGAAACATATAAGCTGTTAAATAAAAAACAAGAACTCCAGAGGGTTTACTCACAGGATAACTCATCCATTTCTAACAAGTCAGCATTTCATTCCATCAAAAATAAAGTACAAATGAAGCTTAGAGAGATGTTGGATTCTTTTAGAAGGCAGATTAAATATGTAGATAGTAACAATCCAAAGTTTTTTTATCATGCCCTGAAGGCTATTTATGGACCAAAGACCTACGGTGCATCTCAATTATTCAGTACTGTTGAAGCCACAATGAGCAGTGATATGGACATGATTCTAGAGAGATGGGCTGATCATTTAGTGTTCTTAACAGACCATCAACAATCAAAAAAGGAGCCATTGACCAATTACCGCAAGTTGAAATCAAATCAGTCCCTAGCTGAAGTTCCAACTGAAGAAGAGACTCTGAATTCTTTTAGGTTCCTTTCATGTGACAGCTGAGATCTATAAGATGGAGGATCCAATGTTCATACAAAAATTGGTTGAAATTTGACAGATTATGTGTCTTGAAGAGATTGTCCCCCAGGAATTCAAAGATGCCTTCATTGCCCATCACTATATAAAGGGAATAGATTGTCCTGTGATAATCACAGGGGTGTTTCTCTTTTGGTCATTACTAGTAAGATTCTTGCCAGAATCCTCCTCAAAAGGCTGATCCTTCACCTGGAGGATGGTCACTTCCCTGAGAGTCAGTGTGACTTCAGAAAGTGTCAAGGAACAGTTGATATGTTATTTACTGCCTGACAACTCCAGGAAAAATACCAAGAGCAAGAATAGAGGGTTGTATACAATGTTTTTAGATCTGGCCAAGGCCTTTGATACTGTCAGTTATGAGGGATAATGGAAAACTATGCCAAAATTTGATTGCCTGGAGGAGTTCATCAGGATAGTGAATGAGTTTCATGGTGGCATGTATGCAAGAGTTCTGGATAGTGAACAATGCCCTCAAGAATTCCCAGTTACCAATGGAATGGATGCTGTACTATTTACCAAGATGTTTTCAGCCATGTTATCAAATGCCTTCACTGAGGACCATCATGATTTCAGTCAGCTACTGCACTGCTAGCAAACTCTTCAACTTGGAAAGACTCCAAGCCAAGACCAAAGTGGAAAGAGTTTTGGTGCAAGGCTGTCTGGAGATGACTGTGCACTCAATGCAGCTTCTGAAGCTGAGATCCAACAAAATATGGATTGATTCTCTCCTGTTTGTGCTAACTTTAGTCTAACAACACCAGGAAAAGTGCTCCATCAGCCAGGACCACACCATTCATATATATGGGACCATCAGTTATATCAAATGGAGAAGTTTTGTGTTCTGAGTACAAGTTCACTTACCTCGGCAGAGTCCTTTCCAGGAAGGCACATATTGACAATGAAGTTGACACATGCATTGCCAGAACTAGTTCAATATTTGGGAGGCTCCAAAAGAAAGTGTGGGGGAAAAAGAGGTATTAGACTGACTACCAAACTGAAGATCTACAGAACCATTGTGCTGACCTCATTGCTATATGCCTATGAAACCTGGACAATCAACAGGCATCTTAACAGGAAACTAAATCACTTACATTTAAATTGTCTCAGGAAAATCACCTGGCAGGAGACACTGAGGTTCTTTTTTGAGCTAAACTGCCTTGCATACCAACATTACTACAGAGAGTGCAGCTATGCTGGGCTGGTCATGTTGTTTAAATGCCAAGCATACACTTTCCAAAAAACCTACTTCATGGAGAATTCACAGAAGGCAAGTGCTCTTGGAGAAGAAGCAATGCAGGGTAATCGTAAAGGTCTCTCTTAAGAACTTTAGAATTCATTGTGCAGCATGGGAGACACTGGCACAGGATACCCAGTATTGTGTGCCCTCCTCATAGATGGTGATGAACTCTTTGAGAGGGCAAAATTGAAGCAGCTCAAAGGAAACATGAGATACATAAATTGAGAGTAACCAACCCAGATGTTAACTTGGACTATTTGTATGCAAACTGTGGTAGAGCAATCTGAACTCGGAACAATAGGATTGCCCACAGTCCAAGACACTGTAACTCATCTTTAGCAAAGTGATGTCATCTTGGTCTTCTTTGATCACGCAGGACCAAGACTATGTTTCCCTCAAGTGCTTTAAATAGTAATATATTAAATGGATGTTTATTAATTCAAGCACACAACATGGTTTGGTGGGGAAAAACACTGAATTTGAATCTTGGAACCTGAGCTCTGACTCTTCTACTTTCTAACTATGTTACATTAATCACTGCAGCTCTTCTAGCCTAAGGTTTTTGATCTATAGAAGGTTGGACTAGATGACTTTCTAGTTCTATGAAATATAAATATAAATCAAAACTGCTTTTAGACTTCTGGGATAACCTCAAGAGAGGGGAAGATCAGAAGAAGAAAAAGAATGAAAAGAGTTGGACAGCTAGGTGGTGCAGTGGATAGAGCACTGGCCCTGGAGTTAGGAGTACCTGGGTTCAAATATAGCCTCAGACACTTAATAATTGCCTGGCTATGTGACCTTAGGTAAGTCACTTAGCCCCATTAACTTAAATTAATAAAAATAAAGATGAAAATAGTAATGGAAATACAATGTTGGATATATAAAAATATAGAGATCATCCAATTCAGACACTGGGGTAGATGGGTAGGTCTGTAAGTAAAGTATTCAACCATATATTAGGAAAACTAGAATTCAAATATTTCCTCAGAGACCTGATAGTATTTAATTCTATCAAGTCACATAATTCCCTCCAGTTTGTACCCTTATCTTCAAAAACTGGAAGAATATTAGCAGCTATGACATAATGTGTTGAGGTTCAAATGAGATATAATGTTTAAACTGCTTTGAAAAGCAGTATATTATATAAACCCTATGGTCTTATTCATTTTGCAAATAGTAAAATGAAACTGAGAGATGTATTTTCCCAAGATATAGCATTATTATTCATGTTGGGTTTATCTCTGCTAACACTAATATTTATTAATTTTTAGTTTTAATCTTTAAGTGCCAAGAATTGAAGTAGTATTAGTTATTGGTCATCAACATAAAATGACAGTTTCTCATTGCCTGTTGTTAGCCTTTTACACTTGGTAATAGAGAAGTAAAACGAATTCTAATTTTTTTGCAATGGTATTTTATTTTACTTTTCAAATTACATGAAAAGATAGTTTTCAGAATTCATCCTTTTGAAAGCTTTTAAGTTTCAAATTTTTCTACCTCCCTCTCTTCCCTTGTCCCTCCTCATGACAGGGAGTAATCTGAAATAGGTCATACATATACAATCAAAAACAATGGTACTTTCATAAAACCTTATGGCTTGAAATTTAGACATCATTTTTAAAAAGAAACATATGTATCTCCATTTATAGAGACTCACGATTATAGAGATTCATTCAAGATTTGTTAGAAAAAGAACAATGGCAGTTATAAAGAATTTTTTTTGTTTTTGTTCAGTTGTTTCAGTCATGTCGATTCCTTATGGGATTTTCTTGGCAAAGATATTAGAGTAGCATGCCATTTCCTTTACTAGTCTACTTTACAACAAAGAGTGCAACTAGGATGGACTAGTCATGTTGTTTGAATGCCAGGCATAAATTTGCCAAAAAGACTATTTTTATGGAGAATTCACAAGGGGCAAGCACTTATGGGAGGTCAGAAAAAGCAATACAGAGTCATCCTAAAAGTCTCTCTTAAGAACTTTAGAATTCATTGTGCAGCACACTGGGTTAAATGTTTGAGACAAACAGGGTTAAATGTCTGAGGTCAGATTTAAACTCAATACTGATTCTAGACCTGACACTCTATCCATTGCCATCTAACTATTCCTCCAAGAATTCTAAAAATGGAAATTATCTTGATAGAAAAAGTGTAAAGCTTAGTTGAAAAGAGTAGATGAACCAGTGCTTTCATAGTTCTGGATCTGCCAGATAAACCATTGCACAAAGTACAATTTGAAATGTCCTTGTAATGTCTACTCTCATTAGAGATAATGATAGCATACAGACAGAAAAACAGTTGTAGTTAGACCTCATTTTTTCAAATGCCAAGGTCAAATTTGTAGTTTGTTTTTATTTGTATTTGTTTATTTTCCCCCTAGACATTCATTTATATTCCTTATGGGGGAACTATACAAACATATGCAAACATTACTGATTGAAACTATTCATGTCTACAAGTTCCCCAGTTTCTAGGTCAAAAGAGAATAATGCTTCACTACATGACTATATTTATTTGGTCATTGCTCTCTCTCCATATATATACATATATATATATATATATATATATATATATATATATATATATGTTTTGTATATATACATATATATGTATATAAATATACAGATATTGGTATGATCAAGCATCTATGTATGTATAGATATATAAATAGATAGTCCTAGACATATAAGACAAAATTAATTCCATTAATTAAATAAATGTTTGTGAAACATTGTGGAGGCATTTTGCTTTTATAGACAGTTATTTAATTAAGCTTAACAACCCCTTTGTGAGATACATGTATAAAAAGTTGCATTCATTTAGTTTGATAGATGTGAAAAAAGAGGTAGATTAAAGAAAAGGGGTTTGCTGAAATTAGTTTGGAAAATGTGCCAGGGTGGGATATCTTTTGCAGTCTCAGACAATTCTCAAAATAGAAATACCTTCTGTGACATTTCTATCATGGAAAAAAAAGGGGGACATAGGGTCCAAGGCAAGTTCTACAGCCTTACTGGCTCAGCAATTAGATCAAATAAATACATGTAGATGATTATAATATATGACTCAAATGTCATAATATTTATCTGTCATATACATTCATAAACAAATGTTTATAAATCCCTGGAGGATAGCTCCAGAACAAATATAGATCTATATAGATATAGATCTATATTATATATTGTATATGTTTTTTAGGTTTTTTGCAAGACACAGAGTGTTAAGTGGCTTGCCCAAGGTCACACAGCTAGGTAATTATTAAGTGTTTCAAGTTGGATTTGAACTCAGATACTCCTGACTCCAGGGCCGGTGCTCTATCCATTGTGCCACCTAGCCACCCCTATATATTGCATTTTAATACTGAGAGTATTCCCTCCATGAATGTGAGGTGTGGAGGGAGGAGGCAATCATTTCCATACCTTAGTCAGTAGAAAATAGTCTATCACAGCAAACCTTGAAATTCATCATCTAATATTTCAAGAACCTTTTGTTGTTGTTGTTATTGTAAGTATACCTTCAGCCAAAACAGACTGTAACTCCTGTATGTCTTAGTGGAGACTATTTATGGATTGATCCGATAAAAAAAAGAAAATCATTTCTTGGTGTCTTTCCCTCTGTCCTTTCAAAGAAAACGTATCACCTCCATCTCAAAATTTTCATACTGTGATACATGTACCTGTCCCATTAACTTTATAACTTTATACCATGTATTTTATCTTATTCCTACTGTTAGTATAAAATTTTCTAAATAGATGTGTCTGTTTTCAGTCTTTGGAAAATATAGTACAATAACCTACACATAGTCTTTAATAAGCATTTGTTGATATTGAAATATTTAATGGAATAATTATTTTAATATTTTGGTTTGGTACCTGAATCTGCCATTTAATAGCTATATGGCTTTGGACAATTTACTTAACCTCTCTCAATCATCTCTCATCTGTAAAATCAGGAAAATAACTTCAATAAACTTAATGACTATGAAGTTATACACAATTATAGCTATAGTTATTATCATAGACAGCTCTTTGAAAGTGTCATTATTTTTTCCCTTTGCCCAGTGAATGATAACATGAACCAACAGTCATACAGCACTTTAGAATTTGCAAAATGGTTTCAGTTACATTATTTCAATTAAGCTTTTAAAAAAATCCCTGGAAGATAAGATACTATTATACTAATACTATCGCTATTTTACAGATGAGAAAACCAAGTTTAAGAGAAAGTAAATAACTTGTCCATGATAATCTAGTTAGTATCAGAGTTAGGATTTTAAGTCAGGTTAACAAAATGAATTGTAAAATCTTGAAATGGTTGTATAGTTTTATAGGTCTTATTCTTTTGCCCCCCAGAGGGAATAGAATAGGTCTCCATAACTTTTCATGACACTTAACATTCTTGGGATAAGATTTGATGTGACCATAGAAATTGTTCTACAAAATCAACACCTTGGAAAGATCTATGTATAAAATGAGTGATTCTCTTAAATCAAGACAATTGACAAAAGGAACAAGCTTGAATTGAGTGGAGGACGAGCTTACTGCTTGTGGAACTATAAAATATACCACACAGGGAACAATGATCCTGAATAATTTCATCATCTGTAATTATTTCAATAATTATAACCTTTGACAATTTGGAACAAATCAAAGACTACAAATAACTAGATTCCTCATAATTGAAAGGGATGAATCAAACCACAATGATATAATAGCCAAAGGAAGCCTTCAGTTCACACAGGAGAAAACATTTAAAATTTAATTCAGACCACCAGGGGGCAGAGCCAAGATGATGACAGGAGAGGGCCTTCTCTCAGTTGCTCTAGAGCAAAACTTATAAAATAAGGACTCTAACTACATTTTTTGAGAGACAGAACCCACAGAGGGATCCAGTGAGGCAATTCTCCAACCTGAGGTAACCTGGAAAAGAATGGAAAGGCTTGGCTCCTTGGAATCGGAGGGGTGGCCCACCAGAGGGGTGGCCTGCCAGAGCAAAGGAACTTAAACCTCCAGGAGGCAGCCCCAGGGCACTGGGAGCCAGGGCTCAAAGGAGCGGGGGCAGTTTCCTGACCTACACCCCAGGGAACACCAGACAAAACTTGGGGGAACAGCAGGGGGACCTCTGCCAACGCAAGCACGTGGAGCCCAGCCCTCAGGGCACACAGCAAGCGGCCAAGGCAGTCCAGATCCAGGAAACAGAAGCAGGCAGAGCAGATAAGCAGGAGCCCCAAGGGCATGAGCCCATTGAGCTTAGGGAGGGGAGTGAAGAGAGAGACTGCTGAGCTCTGTCCTCTGCTCCTGGAACAGGACTCTGGGGTTCTGACCACATTCAGCTCCTGATCACAGTCTAGGCCCCCCATAGAACATTAGCCCCCCCCACCTTAGCCCCATGGCAGAGGGGGATGCCTACGGTCATTCACAGACAAGGAGGGAAGACAGAGCGTCACACACTGAGACCCTTGTGGGGGTGTCCCAAAAGCTCAGGAAGCACCCCGAAACCAGGCTCAGGCTTGGAAAATGAGCAAGCAGAGAAAAAAGAGGAATACGATTGAGAGATACTTTGCCTGTGACCCCAAGAAGGATCAAAACACTCAATCTGAAGATGAGGAGGTACAAGCTCCGGCATCTAAAGACTCCAAGAAAAACAGAAATTGGGCTCAGGCCATCACAGAGCTCAAAAAAGACTTTGAAAATCAAGTGAGGGAGATAGAGGAAAAGTTTGGGAAAGAAATGAGAGAGATGCAGGAAAAAACATGAAAATGATGTCAGCAGCTTAGTCAAGAAGATCCAAAAAAATGCTGAAGATAATAACATGTTAAAAACAAGCATAGGTTAAATGGATAAAAATAGTTCAAAAAGTTATTGAGGAGAAGGATGCTTTAAAAAGCAGAATTGGCCAGATGAAAAAGGAGATAAGAAAGCTTTCTGAGGAAAACAAATCCTTCAGACAAAGAATAGAACTCAGGGATATTGCTGATTTTACCAGAAATCAGGACTCAATATTTCAAAAACAAAAGAATGAAAAATTAGAAGAAAATGTGAAACATCTCAATGAAAAAAAAACAACTGATATGGAAAACAGATTTAGGAAAGATAATTTAAAAATTATTGGAATACCTAAAAGTCATGACCAGGAAAAGAGCCTTGACATCATTTTCAAAGAATTATTACAGGAAAATTGCCCTGATATTCTAGAAGCAGAGGGCAAAATAGAATTGGAGAGAATCCACCGATCACCCTGAGAATGAGATCCAAAGTAACAATCCCCAGGTATAGCCTAGTTCCAGAACTCCCAAGTCAAAGAGAAAATATTACAAGCAGCCAGAAGGACACAATTCAAATATCGTGGAGCTGCAGTCAGGATCACACAGGACTTAGCAGCAACTACATTAAAAGCTCATAGGGCTTGGAATATAATATTCCAGAAGGCAAAAGAGCTTAGAATGCAACCGAGAATCAACTACCCAGCAAAATTGAATATCCTCTTCCAGGGAAAAAGATGGACTTTCAATGAACCAGAGGAATTTCAAATGTTCTTGTTGGAATGCCAGAGCTGAACTGAAAGTTTGATCTTCAAATACAGGACTCAGATGAAGCATACAGATTGGAGGAGAAGGGTAAAATATGAGAGACTTAATGATGATAAACTGCATGTATTCCTGTATAGAAAAATGATACTGATAATACTCATATGAGCCTTCTCATTTAAGAGAGCAGGTAGAAGGAGCTTTTATAGATGAAGCACAAGAGAAAACTGAATTGGAAGATATTTTGTGGTATAAAAATGGAGTCAATAGATAAAAGGGAAATGTAATGGGAGAAAGAAAAAGGAGAGGAGGAATAGGCTAAGATATTTCATATAATAAAATTTTTCTTTATCACAATGAGCTATTAAAATGATATGGAAGGGGGGAAGGCAAGGGGAATGAGGGAATCTTTGCCTTCATCAGAGGTGGCTAGGAGAGGAAACAGCATATATACTCAATGGGGTATAGACATCTAGAGTAAGAAGGAGAGAAGGAGAGAAGGGGGACAGGGAGAAGGGGGGGTATTTGAGTGGTCAGATATAACACATTTTCTTTTTTACTTCTTGCAAGGAGCTGGGATTGGATGGCCTGTCTGGGACCATAGGGCCAGGTGGATGCTGGGTAAGGGGTGGTATGTAGATTCGGGGCCTCTTGGCTCCAGGGCTAGGGATCTGTCTGCTGCACCACTCAACTACCCTACAGCAGAAACAGAGTGAAAGGAGAAAAAATATAGTTCATGGTAGTACAGAAGTATGAATGGAAGGAGTTGCGATCAGCAATGGCAACGGTGGAAAAATATGGAAGTAACTTTTGTGATGGACTTATCCTAAAGAATGTGATCCACCCGCGACAGAGGTGGTGGTGTCAGAACACAGACTGAAGCACATTTTTTATTATTATTATTTTATAGGGTGTGTTGCAGGGCAAATGGGGCTGGGTGGCCTGCCTAGCACTGTACAGCTGGGTGATTGTTGGGCGTCCAAGGCTGGATTTGAACCTGGGTGCCCCTGGCTCAAGGGCCAGTGATCTGTCTGCCACCCAGCCACCCCTACTATTATTATTATTACTATTTTATTTTATTTTGGGTCTTTTTTTTTGGTTTTTGTAGGGCAATGGGGTTGGGGTGACTTGCATGGGGTCATACAGCTGGGTGATTGTTGGGTGTCTGGGGCCAGATTTGGGCTTGGGTGCTCCTGGCTCCAAGGCCAGTGCTCTGTCCACTGCACCACCCAGCCATACCTACAATTATTATTATTATTATTTTAATTTTAATTTTTTTCCTCTTCCCTTTACTTTATTGTTATGCAGGTCTATATTTTCTTGGGGGGAGGGGGTATTATGTTTACTCTTAAGAATATTTTAGTAATGTATAAAAAACATTATTTGTACAAAATAAGAATAAATTAATTAATTTAAAAAATGTAATTCACTACAGCAATAAGTTTAAGATTGTAAATGTATTTGTTGCTATAACTCCAGTATCCTCTTAGATTCATAAAAGTTCAGCAAGTTCAAGGGACTTTCCTAGATAATGTCACTGGGCATTAATGAGAAAAATTACCCAGTAAATAGAAAGCTTCATTCAAAGGGCTTAGAGTATGGATTAAAAGGATTGGGGAGGGAGGGGAAGGAAGTGACATATACCACTAGTTAACTAAACTTACTGACAGATCTCATTCAGATTATTCAACTTATTTAAATAAACATTTATTAAGTTCCTACTATGTAGAGAGTAACAAGGTAGAGACAAGAAAAGATATAATTTTATATGACTCCTCCACTTTCCATCACCAATTATGCTTAGAGTTGAACTCTCTCATGGACTACCCTGGATAAGCTCATAACCTGAAATCTCATCATCATCCTAGTTGATCTAATTTTTGACCTTCAACTCTTTATTGGCCTCTCCTCTCTGATTGGAGGACAGAAGGGTGAAGCATTAAACTACTCTCAAATATTTCTTTTATAGAGGATTCCGAACTTTCAGAATTGTTCTGATCACTCTTCACTTTCCAATAACAGCTCTGCTTCTATTAGACTCTACGGAACATCATGAATCCCCTGCCAGGTACTACCTGGAGCCCCTCACCTTTGCAGCTTCCTTTTCCAGCTGCCTTTCCCATTAGATTCTGAGGGCAGTCGATGGCACAGGAGGTAGAGTATTGATTCTGGAGTCTGGAAGACCTGGAACACTTAATACCTGCATAACTCCTGGGCAAGTCCCTTCAAACTATGCTTATATCAGTTTCTTCAGCTGTAAAATAAACTGGAAAAGGAAATGGCAAACCACTCCAGTATCTTTGCCAAGAACACCATACAAGGAGTCACAGAGTTGAACATGACCAAAAAATGATTGAATTATTTAATTGTAACTCCTTGAGGACAGGAACTGTTTTTCTTTTTCTTATCTGTACCCTCTAGTTTTTACCACAGTACACATAATAAATATTTAAGAAATATGAATTCAGTTGAATATGGAAAGCAGAAGAAAGAGCAGAAGAAAGGTTAAAGTCTAAAAAGTAGATTAGAATATATACACAGATGACTTATAATACATAATAACAACAAAGATGCTTTAGAAATAGAAGATGACAAAATCAGGATAAAGAGGAAGAAAGGTGAAAGAGATTGAAAGGCTAGAGGTTAATTCAATTTGACTTAAAAATAAAATGTATGGAGGACAATAATATGAAGTAAGTCTAAAAAAAGTAGAGTTACAACTACAATAGTTCCTGAGAGATTCAAATGGGAATGAGAAAAAAATAGAGCAGTCAGTAAAATACATATAAACTCTTATCTCCTCCAAAATTTTTAGTATATAAACTCTTATCTCCTCCAAAATTTTTAGTAAATTTGTCCATTCTTTGTAATTTTACCCCACCCCAAAAATATTTGCTTATGATCTAGAAATACATGATGATGTACTGTTCCTTGACACTGGGGAAAATACAAATTCATAATTGGTGTGTGAAACTGGAAATATTTTGAATATGAATCCAGCAATGGTCTGTGTTATCTGACATTTAAGAATTTGCCTACTTTTGGTAAAGTTCATTACTAGGGACTGATCGTCAGAAAATGTCATTTTATTCAATAACAACCACAAAAATCATGAAGTTGATCTAATAAGAAAAAGAATGACAAATTTGCATATATGGGGGCACTAACATTACTAGAATTTGGAATATTGAAGTTGCCACAATAATAATGGTAAACAAAAATAAATAAATCTATTTTATATAAAATTTCAAATTCTGCAAAATATCTCATATAAATTAACTCTTCTGAGACTCACATCAACTCTTTAAGACTGGCACAACTGACATTATTAGAACCTCTGTTTTATAGATAAGAAAATCAGGATTGATTAGGGATAAGTAATTAGCCCAAGATTATACAATTAATAAGATCAAAGGTTGACACAATTGCTTTTCAACTGTGAACAAATGCTTTTCTCTTCTAATATGAAACCTTTCTGAAAAAATGGGAAAACACAAATACATAGATAATCTTTTAGGCTAAGTTGGTGAAGATACTAGGCAAATTAACTACTAGGTTCCTATGAATATAAATTCCTAGATATTTTTCAATTGCAGAGTGAATGTAAGCTTGTTTAAACATGTCTACAGTGGACTCAGAACTTCCAGAATTGCTCACAAATGAAAGTAATTAAAAGAGATGCTTAAACCTTTAGGGCCCCCAGAAACACAACACAAAAATTGCAACATTGAACAAGACTTGAAGGAAGTAGTTTCAAAGTCTGGTTCTTACGTAGACTATTAGAGTCTAAAAAATGACTTATTCTAGTTTTCAAAGAGTTATATTCTTCCTTAAGATTTTTGTATCTCTTTTTGTTGATTGGTTAATTTTCTTTTTATAATTTTCTTGATTTGTTTTTATTTTTCTCAATTTTTCATTGATCTCGTTTGATTTTTGAACTCTCACTTTTCTTTTCGTTTTGCTTTGTTTTGTTTTTTGTTTTTGATAGGCATTATGGGAGAGAAATTTTCAGGTTCTCCATATATCCTCCACCATGAAATAAAAGGATAAAGTCATTATTCTCGTAAAAAACCTTGACAGGAACTCTAGGGTCTGATGCAGTGCCACATGGAGCACAAACATATTCAGGATAGCATGAATTGGGCCCCCAGATATGATTTAGTAGAACAGATGATTCCTTGAGGTTGAGCCACCAACAAAATTCATGAAACAACCCGAGAGAGGACCTGAGGCCAATGGCAAGTTACTTACAATTCAGGATTAAAACTTGATAATAAGAATATTAAGTTGTAAAAAGTAAAATAAAACAAATTAAAACAAAAACGAGTAAGCAAAGGAAAAAAGAACCAGACAATAGATAGCTACTTTGATATTTAAAAAAGGTCTGTATTCTTATTCAGAGAACAATAGTGCAATTAAAAAAATGAGATTCATACTCTGAAAAGTAATGTCAAATGGTCACAATCCCCAAAAGACACTTGAAGCCTCAATCATTCTAAATTTCTGTCAAAGTCAGGTAAAAATGTCTTCTTGTGAGGTAGATTTCACTCTCTGCTTCAAAAAAGTCCTTTAAAATTCTCTTCAAACTCCAAACTTCACAGACCGAGAAATACTGATTAAAACTGCTATTCTTTTTCATAACTGAATTGTATCTATAGGGAGAGTTTAGATGACATGCAATCACTTTATTTTTTCCCAAAACCTATTATATGCATATTTAGCAGAAATTTTTTGTTACTTTGTGATAATTAGAGAGCCACCATATTTCTCCATATTTCTTCTATTAAGCTTAGATTTCAGGGCATCAGTTGAAATTTTTGCAGCTAGCTCAACCCTTGATTATGACAAAACTCTACTGATTGATCATTACATTTCAACCTTTGTTCAGTTCTAGATTCCTGAATGGCTAAAGTTCTCCAATTGTCCCACAAACTTTCAAATTCCTTCTCACATAGTTGCTGCTGCTACAACTATATCTGACCTTTTAACAATATTCACTGAGCTCTTAATGAGATTGTTTCATGTCTCTGTTATGAAGTTGAAATTGAACGAGATTTGATTTCCAAGTAGAACTAAGGAATCTTTGAATGCATTCTTTTCCTTTATCTTTTAATTAGTGGATATCCTCCCTCCTCCTTCCTACCCTTCTCAAAAAGTAGGAAGAAATGAAACTACAGAAGAATATCACAAAGATGTTTTTCCAACTTTGATTTGTTCTTGCTCCTATGCTCCTTCCCATCTTACATGATTTTAATTTGCAGTTAAGATAATACAGAATGGTCATTATTAACAGAAGAAAAAAGTGATTGAGTTTACATTGTCTGTATGGGAAATTTGAAAGACTGTAAGATGTAGGATGAGAATAGAATTCAGATGCCTGAGCTTGACATAATAAATATGCACAACAATATTGTTTGAACCTAATTATTTGACTCTTTTCCCCCTTAAGGATTTCAAAACACTCTACTCTAGTCACCTGGTCTAACTTGTTCTTCCATCAACAGGGTCTATATTTCCTCCAAAAACCATATCATACAGCAAAAAGAACTGAGAGTTAGGAGTCAAGAGACTCATGTTCAAGTTTCAATTTAATCCTTAAATACACATGAAACATGGGTAAATAATACCCTAGATTACATAGAACTATAAAAGGGACAAGATCATTCATGTCACATAGTGTCTAATCATTTAAATTTGCTTTGCCCTACTTAACTCTCTGTGGTTGAATGTATGATTTTAATTCTAGCTCACACTTTTTTCTGTCTTAGTACATATAAAAATATGAAATACTATTCAAACATTAACTGAAAAGGGCCTACCTCTTTTAGCAACAAAATCACTTTAAAAATCTTGTTCAAATTTAAGCTGTTGAAGTTAACATTTTCTTGAGTTTGAATTTTTGTTTTGCAGCTGAATTATTATACCAACCTAGTCATGTCTTTCTTTGTCTCAGATTAGTTTTCCATTTTGAAAAAAAAGCCACAATAATATCTGTAATACTTTTCAGGATTGTGATGATCAATAAGATAATGTTTTAAAATTCTCTAAAATTCTATGCAATTATTATACAGGGAATAATGCTTAAATTAGGGGCAGCTAGTTTTTACAGTGGTTAGAGCACTGGGTCTGATGTCAGCCTCTTCCTGAGTTCAAATATGACTTCATACACTTACTAATTGTGGGACCCTGGTTAAATGACTTACCTCATTTGTCTCAGTTTCCTTAACTGCAAAATGAGCTGGAAAAGGAAATGGCAAAATATTCCAATATCTTTGTATTACTTTCTGCAATACATTTTGTCTATTTTTATTTATCCTATTATAGACTATATATAATCTTCTCTACTTATTTCATTAATACTTAACATGCATTTTAGACCTGTCCCAAAATTAGACTCCAGGCACTTTTGGAAAGTGGTAATGTCTTCTCTTTCTCTTTCATTTAGACTCTATACTAAGAACAGAGATCAAAACAAAGATGCTCCATAAATATTTGAATGATCTTAACTAAGAAGAAGATTTAGGTGAAGTTTAAAAGAATTTGAAAAGAATAAAAGTTAAAATCAAAATAAAAACAAAAATATGTGGGCTGAAAAATGTTCAGTGCTATATTAATGAATATAATGATGAGCTAGAGTTGCCTAAAATTACTTTATGAGGCTTCTAGCCCATTTTACCAAATGTCCTTGAACAGTCATTCATCCCTTACCAAGCCTCACAAAGATTTGTCTTTTAACCTTATACAGTTAAATTAGAATTATTATATGGTAGTCAGATACTTCATAGAAAGACATTAGTTTTGTTTGGGGGGGGGTATTTCCAGAGCTAATTATCAGTTCAATGAAAGAACAACTCTGACAACTGGAGTCCACCAGCAATGGAATGGGACTACTTATAGAAATGTGCAAGCAAAGTTCCAGGAAGCTGAATTCCTAAAGAGAGGTATCCCCCTCTACATAGGAAGTTGTTTTAAATGACTTCCAATATAACTTGTGAATATAATTTTTCTTCATTGCTAATTTTGGTTTATTTGTATATTTTCACCTAGGTTATTCTTATGTCTTATCTCCAGTTTTGAAGTAATATCTCTTTACAAAGAAATTTGTAATTTAAAAAAATCATAGTTTCTAAAACTATCATAAACCAAGGGTCCAGATTACTCTACTGAATGACTAAAAGTAATGTAACTCTTTTCTTCCAATGCAAATAATAGTGATTTTATCAAGCATCTATTTAAACAATAAAAATTAAGTCTTAGGAGATAGAAAGGCTCACTTCCTCTTCGGGCTGGCAAGATATCAAGATTATGAGAGACAGTGACCTTCAGGAATGATTGCCAGGGTCTACTATCATTACATTAACTGTCAACATGAAATCTTTGCTACTTAAAAATGGACCTTGACAACTTCTGCTAACAGACTAATAAGTTCAGTTCTATGAAATGTTTTGATGGTAGATAAGTTTACTTCCTTTAAATGTTATTGATTTTGAAGATATATATTTTATGCTTTATGTGAATAGCATAAAATATATAAATGTACTTATATGAAGTACTATTTATGTTATATTAAAACTACATAATATAGAAATACTCTCTGAAGGGGTAGATGCATAAAGGAATTAAGACTTCCTTAGAAGTCAATTATTCATTCATGCATCCATCTATATTTCTGTTCATTCACTCAACAATGTGTCTACTAGATGAAAAGCCCTGCTGAAGGAAAGATAACAGAGTAATGGAAAGATGAAGGGGTTTATATTCTATAAGGATAGGAGCACTGAACTCCTAGGGTTATTGTTAGAATCAGACAGAATTATGATTGCTAAGAACTTTATAAATCTTGAAGTACTAATTATACATACATATATATATATAGTATATATATATATATATATATATATATATACACATAAATAAACTACTGGATTTTTTGTAACAAAATATTCATGTAGGAAAATATAATACAAAGTAAAAGTGTCACAAGACAGGTATTAAAGTGCTACAAAACATAAGAGCATTGAATTTGGTGGTGGGGAAGAGATCTCTTCATGGAAAAGGTAGCATTTCATCTTGCCCTGGAGAATAGAAAGGTTTTGGATGGTTGAAGATGGGAGATTCTAGACAGATGGAATATCATGAACAAAGGCAACACTGCATGCTCACTGAGGATGAGTAATGAAGCTTAGCTAGAACATATGTTTCAGACCAACAAAGGTAGGAGGAATGTCTGAAGGGAGGTAGGAGGAGGAAAATCTGAAAGATTGGTTGGAGTCAGATCAGGGAGTGTCTTGAATTTTATACTATACATTATTCTTAGGGTGGGAAATAATGAACAGTATATTAAGATCTTCTGTTGTTCCAGTGAACAAAGAATTTGAAGTTATATTTTGTGGTGGACAAATAAAAAGTAAAACAGATGCTAAGAAGTGATAAAATCTTTCTTTTCTGCACTGAAATTCATCATCATCATCATCATCATCATCATCATCATCATCATTATTATTATTATTATTATTATTATTATTGAAGGCCCTGATTCAGTCACTTTGCATACTATTCAATTACAACTCATCAATGGGGGCAGCTAGGTGGCGCAGTGGATAAAACACCAGCCCTGGAGTCAAGAGTACCTGGGTTCAAATCCAGTCTCAGACACTTAATAATTACCTAGCTGTGTGGCCCTGGGCAAGCCACTTAACCCCATTTTCCTTGCAAAAAAACCTTAAAAAAAACCTCATCAATGATAAGGATATATTAAAATATACCTAATATTGTAACAATTTATATTAATGTTATTACTGATATTGATAAGCCTGTTACAATAATTCTGGTACTGTTTTATTCTTATTTACTTCTTTATATTTTTTAAGTGTTTTGTGTGTACTGTTTCATTTCATATTCTCAAAAACACTGAGAGGATGTGAGATAGGTAGAGTAAATATTATTATTGCCAATGGAGATATTAAAAAAATGAGGTCTGAAGAAGTAAATTGTCCAGTGACATTGAGAAAATTCTTGGCACAACCAGGATTAGAACCTAGGTCTTTCTAATATTAAATCAAACTCTTCAAAAGTCCTCCTTTGATTATTACCAATGAAGAGTTCATATATACACATATACATGTGAACATATATATATATATATATATATATATATATATATATATATATATATATACCTACTCTTCCAATTAAATTGGTGACCCCAAACTCCAGCAACAAAGGCTCCTTTAATTTTCCTTAGGTAGCATGGTAGATGGTAGATAGAGCACTGGCATAGTAGATAATAGATGGAGCTCATAGTAGATAGAGCACTGGCCCTGGAATCAATAATTATGTAGTTCTGTGTGACCTTGGGCAAGTCAATTAACCCCGCTGCCTTGCCAAAATAAAAGTATCTTTTACTCTGGCTTTGAGAAATGAGCCTTGGGATGTTTGAATCTATTCTATGTCATTTATCCTTTTCAATTTTAAGTGTCAACAGTGATCCTGGAGTTAGAGATATGGTAACCTTGCAGTCAGGATTCCTGATGAGATGCTTCAGCCAGTCAACCTGGCAAGAAAACTCTAAGAAGACAACATTCCTAGGATGGAAGGGTGGGACAGGATATTGGTACTGTGTGCTAGGAACTGAGCTAATACCTTTTCCCTCCCCAGAGGCTAAGCTGGTACTGAGGCGAGGAAATAATGCTTCCTTAATGTTGAGGGAGTTAGTTTGTAATTATATCTTTGGAAGTAAATATTTCTTAATAATATCTAATCTGATTGTTAATGGCTAAATGGAAGTGGGGTGCTGGGGACCATGCCCTAATACTTGAGGGAATAGCAGCAGTGGAGCTACAACCACTAATAGTCCAGATAACCCTGCTACCAAATCTCTGCATGGGTGAATTGATCTCTATCTGGAGAAAAATTGGTCATCATTTTTAATGTAAGTTGCTTTTGATGATAGTGATAGATCCATGCAAGTAGTCAACACAGTCTTTCCCGTGATGTGGGAATGAAAACATTCAAAAAATAATTCAAGAGTATTGGTTTAAATCTTTCAATCACAGAGTCAGAATTTCTGACCTTGAAAGAATGCAAACTGAGCAAGTCAAAAAATGGTAATAAATTTTTAGCTTATGACCACGTAAAATAACATCACATACCCTGGTATCCTCATTCAAAATTGTGCTTGAAGTATAGAGAGCAGACAGGTAGTACTAAGATAGCTACACATTGCTTTAATGATGAACTCCAAAAGCACTCTAACCCATTTTTATGCTTTGAATGAAAACACCATTGTGTCTTAAGGAGTCTCACCTTGCAAGATTCTGAATAAAACTCTAAAGGGTTTCAAGGAGAGGCCTCCTGGGATTTAGTTATCCACAATCACAATACCCTGGTCATATTTTAACATTTTACCTCACTTTTAAGATTACTTTAATAAATATGTGACACATGAAAATACTGAGTTCTGGATAATCCTGGTTTGAGTGGTCATCTCTAGACATAACTAAAGGATAAATAGTTTCAGATTTATAGCAATTTCCTATGAGTTGTTCCTTCAAATATCTATACATAACCACTGAGCTAGAAAGGACCTCAGAGATTATCTAGCATAGTTATTAATTTTTAAAGATGAGGAAGCTGAAACACAGGTGACTAGGGGCAAGACCAGAACTAAAAACAAGTCTCATGATTCCTGGTCCAGCATTTTTTCAAATGCCACTTGTTTAATCAATTAGTTGAATCCAACTCTTCATGACTCCATTTGGTATTTTCTTGGTGAAGATATTGAAATGATTCACTGTTTACTTCTTTCTCTTCATTTTACATATGAGATCTAATGAAAATAAGGTTAAAAAAATGACTTGCCCAGGGTCACACAGTCAGTACATGTCTGAAGCCACATTTGAACTCAGATCCTTTTGACTACACTGTTCCATCTAAATATACCACATTGGCTCCCAATATTAAAAATAATAATAATAGTAGCATACATCTATAATTCATGCTTCTGAATGCTAGAGGATATTTTCAACTCAGTTATTCTCAGATTGAGCGAAAACTGATCCAAACATATTCACTGAATCTTGCACCAATAGGGTACTTCCCCTGGAGAACAGGAAGGAGAGTTAAGAAATACAGATGCTAATCAGAAATGAGATGAAGCCATTCAGTGGCTATTTTCCTTTAATCTTGTTTTTTTTTTTTTGCAAGGCAAACAGGGTTAAATGGCTTGCCCAAGGCCACACAGCTAGGTAATTATTAAGTGTCTGAGTCCAGATTTGAACCCAGGTACTCCTGACACATTGATTAAATTTTTTGATCAGGAAAGCTGATGGAGACAAAATCCAAATATATCACTTCAGACAGAAAACCAGAGATACAATAAAAGTATAAAAGCATAGAACTGAGAAGCTGGAAATAACCTTATTAGAGGTTACCTACTCCATTGTTTTTCTTTTGCAAAAAAAAAAACTTCCAAAATTTTCTTTATGTAGCATAATCCACTTGAACATCTCTAAAAACAGAAAATTTCATATATATTCCTATTATATTCTCATCCATCTAAATACATTTCTTAGCACACTCTTCTTCCTCTGCTCTCTTGGATCATGAAGAATACTATAAACAGCAATTCTATTCTTCCTGTAGAAGCAGGTAGGTGCCATTGTGGAGAATCTAAAGACAAAAGTTCAAATCTGATCTCAGATAATTACTAGATGTGAGACCATGGGAAAATAATTTATATTCTGTCTGGCTCAGTTTCATTATCTATAAAATAGGGATAATAATACCTTCTACTCCATAGAGTTATTGTGAGGTTTAAATGAGATAATATTTTAAGGCACTTAGTACAGTGAGTAATGCTTAATGAATATGTGTTCTCTTCCCCTTTTCCTAATCTTTTTTCCCCCAAATCATCCTTTCTACCATATATCACATTCTGATAGCACCTGGTTCATAATTACTTGAATATTCTTTAGCTCAGATGTGTCTAATTGATCCCACAATACTCAGTGTAGAGGGAAACAAAATGTAAGAAGGGAAATATTTAACAAAATAAGTAAAAATACAAGAAAACAAATAATGTTGATGTGTTTTTGAAAGTCAATATGCTTAGATATACTGTAGCAACCCCATTTCTATTTGAGCTTCACACTATTGTTTTAGCTAAGTCCCAGTTTTTCAATGCTTTTCCTAAAAAACCCAACTCTGATAATCTAGCACGTGGTCTTCAGGTGAGGCCTGATTTGTACCTAGACCAATAGAACTAACCCCTTCATTGCTTTGCACACTCTACTACTATTAAGGCAACTAAATAAAAAATTGATTCTTAGCTGTCATATCACAGTGGATTATGCCTAAAAGATTATCCACTAAAAGTTCTTAGATCTCTTTGCAAGCTGAAATATATCTCTTTCACTCTATACTTACATAGTTGATGTTTTTAAAATACATCAAACAATAAAAACAAATTTGTGCATATTAAATTTCATTTTATTTGATTTCTTGCCTGGATCCAGTTTAGCAAGATCTATTTTTGGTTTCCAAAAATGTCCATAATAAGAATGTGGCTATAGTTCCCAGGTTTATATCAGATACAATTTTTTTTTAGGTTTTTGCAAGGCAAACGAGGTTAAGTGGCTTGCCCAAGGCCACACAGCTAGGCAATTATTAAGTGACTGAGGCCGAATTTGAACTCAGGTCCTCCTGACTCCAGGGCCGGTGCTCTATCCACTGTGTTACCTAGCTGCCCCATATCAGATACAAATTTGATAAATGCATCATTTCTGTTTTTCTCTCAAGTCATGGCCAAAGATGTTCAAGGGAACATAAAGACAGGGCTTTTAAATATGTTACTAGAAGAAGCTCACTCAAGTTCTGAAAACAACTTTAAGTCTTCTATGATATAAAAGGTTCATTTTGTCAAATCTTCACTGAAATACAATTATCTTATTTATAATATTGTTCTTTCCTTATCCATCTAGCAATTCCATGAAAGAAGGAAATGAAGCTATTTTGGTATAACTGTCTCCTTATGAAACAATCCTGAGTCATAGTGAACTGTACTTTTCTAATAAAAGCTCTAATAAGAAGTCCCTCCAAATGTTTATAAACCATCTGTTTAATAATCTGTTATGTAATATTGCAGTCATCCACATCGAACTCATGAGTTTATAATCTGTGGAATCCCTTTTCAAAAAGTGAAAGACTCTTTGTCCTTTTCTAGTCATGCAGTCTGACCTCATTTGCACCATTCCTCCAAGGTAAATCACAACTAGGTTAGGCAATCACAACTGTGAGGATTTAAGTTTTTTATGTCTTGGGATTTAATTCCTCAGGGAAAGGTGACTTGAATTTTTTATTATTATTATTATTATTATTATTATTATTATTTAAAGAGCAGTGCTCTATTTTTTATTGGCTATCAAGACATATTATTTCAATTCTTTTCTAGAGATTTCATTCATTTCATTTCATTTTTTTTAAAAATACCTTAAAATCAGAGAAAAGAAAGTAATCTGGTGAATGAATTACTGAGCTTTTGTTTCTTTATGCTATATGCCTTTGGATTAGGTGTTTAATTTCATTATACCTCAGTTTTCTCATGTATAAGATAAAGATTTTGGACAAGTATGTTAGTGCCAATAAACACACTGTTAGAATGTTTTTAAATGCATAAACTCAAATAAATAGGATTATAAAATTAATCAATTTATAAATAGTTTTGAAAAAATATTTTTAAATGCAATTTCATAACCCATAGGCTAAGAATCCTTGGAGTAGATATTCTCTAAGATTTACAGCTCAATGATCCATCAAGAACAGATTAGGTTGGGGCAACTAGGTGGCGCAGTGGATAGAGCACCGGCCCTGGAGTCAGGAGTACCCGAGTTCAAATTTGGCCTCAGACACTTAATAATTACCTAGCTGTGTGGCCTTGGGCAAGCCACTTAACCCCATTGCCTTCCAAAAAAAACCTTAAAAAAAAATAACAGATCAGATTGTTCGGGAATTTCCTTCTCTATGGAAGATAATCTTGTTAAAATTCTTTCCACCTGAAACAAAAATTGGTCAAATTTCTTAGTGTGGTTCTATGGCCCATTGTTGGTAGCTCTAGCTTTCTACAGAATTGCTCAGAGCTATATGAAATGCAGAGCAGCTGGGTAGTGCAGTGGATAGAGCACTGGCCTTGGAGTCAGGAGGACCTGAGTTCAGATCTGATCTCAGACACTTAATAATTACCTAACTGTGTGAGTTTGGGCAAGTCATTTAACCCTATTGCCTTGCAAAAAAAATT
Organism: Macrotis lagotis; assembly: GCF_037893015.1. Taxonomy (NCBI): domain Eukaryota; kingdom Metazoa; phylum Chordata; class Mammalia; order Peramelemorphia; family Peramelidae; genus Macrotis; species Macrotis lagotis. Next base: position 604,206,166 of record NC_133658.1, read on the forward strand.
ATATGAGATGCTATGATAGTTGAAAAAAGCTATTTGCTCTTGAGAAGCTCAGAATTTGATTCAAGATAGAATATTACTCAGAGAATCAGATTATTTTATTTCTTAAAAATAATGGAGTCACACAATTTTATCAGTACCTAAAGAAATAAATCTATGCCATTTGCATTTTCTAAGATACTGTGGTAAAATGGAAAGGTATTGGATTTGAAAGCAGAAGATTTGGATTCAAGTCTCTGCTCTGACCTTGTGTAATTCAGAGCTTAGCTTATATTATTAATCTAGTCTTTATATAGATATAGATATGCACATATATCTATATCTATATTTATATATAAATTGGGAATAATGTTCTGTTTTTCCATATATAGAACAATACCTGTGCCTGAACATAGGCCACAATTGAAAAATGAGATCACTTAGAAATGGTGAAAAATAACACCAAATATAAAATGTACAGATTTTTTTGCACTCATCTGATTGAAGTTTTTATTTTTTAGGTGGTTCTTGTATTAAGAGCAATAAAGTAATCAAATTTCCCACTTCACAGAATTTTTGTGACAAAAGCCTGTTGTAAATTCTGAAGTCCTACAAATCATGCTTTAGCTTCCAAGGATTGGAAATATGTCTTCATATATTAAATCTTTTTCTTCTATAATTTACAAAATACTTTTTATCAATATGTCATTCAGAGTTACTAGGGTATTTAATTTGATGGCAATTAGACTTTTATTGACTAAGGTACACACAAAATATTTGTTGTTTCTACTAAGGATTCAAGACATATCATTAGGCCTCCAAAACAAATCAGAATCAAGAATTAAATTTATATTAAGTTAATTTTCATCTTATGATTTAAGACCCACTGTTAGGATACATGAAAAAAAGTCATTATCTCATTTAATAGAAGCTGTGAACCCTACAGAAACATTTTAAATTTGACTCACTGAAATCTTAGCTGACTGCAAAAGTTAAGAAGACAACAATTCCATAAATGGCATCAATGGAAAGAAGTAAATCCCAGGAAAGTAAATGGCCTCCATTTCACTTGTTCCCTAATACAATCTCTCTAATCTTGTCATAAGTCTCCAATTTCTCCTATATACAACATTTCCCTTACTATTTATCTTTGTTTTGTCTTACATGTTAAATGTCCTCTCTCTGCCAATTGTGTCTCAGTGAAATCTTAACCATCTTTTAAGGTCAAGCTCCTAGCTTGCTGTTTTCAGGAGGGCTTTCTTGACTTTTTTAACCCCCATGAATTGCTTCCTTCCCATTTTATACCTACACTCTACATCACACAGATCAGTAGCTGAGTACATGTTGGTTTGTACTGTTTTCTCTGGAATCAAATTATGAGCTCTTCATGGGCAAATATTTTTTTTCAACTATCATAGCACCTCATATATAGTACTGAGTGTATAAGCTCTATGCTACAAATACATATTGACTGACTTAAAAAATGTATTTATAGTTAATCATTCAATTCAGTTCAATTCAACAAAAAATGTATTAAGGATCTTCATTCATGAAGCACTGAATCAGATCCTAGAAAAACAAAAACAAGCTGATTCTTAAGCAACTCTGGGAATGCTACTAATGTAGAGAATGACATGTAGAAAATATTTGCAAAATAAATACAATGTAATTTTTAATAGATAAAACTGACAGGATCAGTCACTTAAGAAGTTGAGGCAAGGGAGACAACTACTGCAGATATAGGGAATAGCCTAAGCAAAAGTGCATAGATTGGAAGTAGAATATCACACATAGTAAAGGAGAGAATCAATTTATATAGAATATAAAGGAATGGAAGGCATATTTTGATATGTCTCAAAAGATAAACTGTAGCAGAATTGAAACAGTAGAGGATTTTGTATATTGTCCTAAATGCTAAAGGAATTGTTATATCTTCTGAAGTTTAGTATAGATATGGTCAAACCTTGCTTAAGGAAGATTATTAGGCAATTGTGTGAAAGATGGATTAGAGAGAAAAGAATTAGACAAAACACAGGTATATATGTGTATATATATATATATATATATATACATATTTGAACAATAAAGATAATTTTCATTCAGTTTTACATACCACCAATTAAGAATCTTTTTCTCTCACTCTATTTCATCATTTTCATTTTTCTTTCTCAGCAATTTATTCCCTCATATTCTCCTTACCCTTTCTTTTTTTCCTCTCTCCTTGCTCTCCTTTCTCTTACTTTATGTAGGCCAGTGAATGTTGAGCAAATTGAGTTCTGTTGATTCAAGTAGGTTGCTAAGCCCTAATTCAATTGAAAAGAAAAACCACTTAGGGTATCCACAAATCTTATAACATCAGGGTATTAACTTGTCTGAGCTAAGCAGCATGAACAAAGTTTTCAAAAAGTCTGCCGGCTACCAGATGCCCCCTAGTCCTCTGCAACATCTCATTAGCTTTGAACTCTCTTTCCAGGTAAAAGTGTTTCTGCCTACACCAAAGGCAGCACTGTTAGCACATCACAGAGGCATCGTGCCATACTATGATTGCTTGTGTGACAGTCACTATAGGGTTTCATAGCCAGACAACTGATAGGACCTCCAATCAATATCTGGCTATTGACTGTCTGACAGGAGGAGCTCTATATCTGGCTGTGTATGATGGAAAGAAAGGATAAAAGCTGACATCCTCTTTCCCTACTGAAAAGTGAGCTAAAAGACTGTTAACATGTCATAAAAACTAGACTATGAAAAAAAGATTAATAAGGGCAGACAACAAGGTGAAGACATCTGGAGAAGGGGCAGCTTGATCATCCTAAAAGGCAATGAAATTGAGGTCAAGGAGCTTCAGACATATTTAGGGAAATAGAAAATGATAATGAATCATCCATTAGTACATATTTACTATGACAAATTGGGTCAGTTTAGTGCCAAAGTATAAATCAAATACCGGTTGTCTAAGCAAAGAGCAACTCTGCCACAACTGGCTACTGACTGTTAGAGAATATTCAGAAAGAAAAATTGTTCTCCTGGAGTATATCATCTAATTAATTATTATTTTCTTCATCTAAAACACATTTTGAAGGTCACATTCAATATACCAAATTGCAAAAGTGTTTCCTAAAGATGTTAGGCAGCACCTAAAATTGAATAATATTCACCAGACTCCTTTGTAGAAGGCCAGAAAACCAATACAAATGCCACACACCTGCTGAAAAGCTTGCTGAGTTTGTGAGACTATCCCTTCATTAGTAGCTGTAGCATAGTGGGTGGGGGGAGAAGATCTGGACTTGGGATCAAAGATCCAGAGTAAGGATAGACTTCAGAGGCCATCTCATTTAATGCCTACATTTATGTTTGAGGAAAGCAGACCTGGGGAAGTGAAGTGTCTTGCCCAAAGTCACAGGCAGAGATAGGATTCCAGACCAGATCATATGATACAAAAAACCAGCAAGTATGCCATTGTATCCCATGACCACAGAGGACCTGATTTCAGATCTCAGCTCTCTTACTTGGACCAAGAAAATTATTGATGAGTATCATCTGTAAAAGGAGAAGCCTTGGCTGGATGGCTCCTAAATCCCTCCTAAGCATGATATAAGATTCAGAAGATTGATTCAGCCTACATCATAGAATAAAATTTCTTGTTTCTTTCCCTCTAACTCCTACCTGTCTTTGAAGGCTCACCTTGAGTCTAGCCACTTCCATGAAACTTCCCTAACTACTCTGAAGGCTAAGGATCATGTCTTACACTTGGCTTCTATATCCACAGTAATAAACTGTAGCAGAATTGAAACAGCAAAGGATTTTGTATATTGTCCTAAATGCTAAAGGAATTGCTATATCTTGTTATATCATTGCAAAATAAATAGAATATAATTTTTAATAGATAAAACATTGAAAGGATCAGTCACTTAAGAGGTTGAGGCAAGGGAGGCAACTACTGTAGATATAGGGATAGCCTAAGCAAAAATGCATAGATTGGAAGTAGAATATCACACATAGTAAAGGAGAGAATCAATTTATATGAATAGAGCACTGACCTTAGAGTCAGGAGGAACTGGAGTTCAAATCTAGTGTCAGACACTTGCCACTTACTAGCTGTGTGACATTGAACAAGTCATGTAACCCTGATTGTTTCTCATCCAGAGTCATCTCCAGTCATCCTAATCTATGTCTAGCCACTGAATTCAGAGGACTCTGGAGAAGAAAGTGAGGCTAGTGATTTAGCACAATACCTTCCTCACTCAAATCCAATGCATGTGCTTGTCATGGCATCACCTCCTTGATGTCATGGTCTTCTTCAAAAATGAGGAAACAAACATCATCATCATCATATACATAGGAATGGGCACATAGGAGAGATACAACATACATATTGTTGAATTAATTATTCCTCAGAGAGCCTGCCAAGCCACTTTGATAAGATGCTTTTACATAGCACCTTAAAAAAATGACTCAAGAAAAATGAGATGAGTGGAGTTAAAAAAGAGAAAGCAAGGAATACCCATGACTTGTAAAAGAATCCTTGATATTTATGCAAATCCTCAAAATAACACAATATTTTGGATTTGATTCTAGTGTTGGCCTAGTGTTGGTGTATTGTTGGATTTTCAGTACTGTTGCAATTAGACATTGATGGATTTGTAGAAGCACAGAGAGAATTTTAAAATAATTTTTAAGGATTGTATCTACCTTTTCATCTTATCAGTCTAGTTATTGTAATTATAAAAAACCAACACCTCCCACCATTTAATTATCAACTTTACACCCCTGGGCAAAAGAAAACTGTTGTTAAGTTTTAAAAAAACTGCATTTTTAGGTTCATGGGTGGATTAAAATGCATGAAATCAAGTATTATTTGACATAAAATTCTGAAAAAAAAGAGCTAGATTATTTCCAGGAAAGCAAAATGTAAATTTTAAGGGATAAGGATTTTTTTTGAGGTTTAGTAAACATAAGGCTTAGCATTTGACTATTCCAGTATACAAAATTCCCCTTCCCAATTGGAAAAAGAGTAGTATTTGATAAAAGCAAAGCATATGGGCATGTATGCTAATCAATTCCCTGGAACTCTTCTGAATAAAATCATCTTAGTCTTGATAATTTTTAGCTACCATTTCTGAGACTTTGATTTTTTTTATTAGCCCCCCCCCCGGGTATATATGGAATGTTAGAACAGAAAACACTTTAGAGAGCATGTCATTCAGCTCTTTAATTTTATAGAGGGGGAAGCTGTAAACTAGAGGAAAGTGAGCTGTCCAAGGTCAAGAAGCAAATTATAGACTGAGCTCAGACAAGACCCAAGTAAACTGATTTCTAGTCGTGTTTTTACTCACTACACTACACTACCAAATAACAGACTATATTAAAAAGGATCTAATTTTTTTAATCTAACATTTTTTTTCTATTGTTATGGAACATGACACAAGTTCTAAGAAAATGCATCTTTCATCTCTGACACTACATGCTTCAGAAAGAACCAGGTTCAAAATAAGAAAACAATGTATCTATATGCCCCATGGATACGGCTCTGAGGATGTGAGAATGGAAGTGTATATAATCAAAAAATAAGTAAGCGGCGAGGGGTTTCCATCAAATGAAGGGGTTGGACTCCTTGGTTCCTTCTAGTGCTGATATTAGATGATTCCTTAAGATTTAGCTGACAATGCTATGCCTGCTTATATTAATGAGATATTGCTGAATATGAGTTTTCCAAAGCCTCTCACATTGACTATTAGGTCATTTTTCATCACCTATACTTTGCAATTCTTCATAGGAAATATGGTATTGAAAGCAATACACTAGGGTAATTTCAAGTCTTTTACATGGTTGTTTTTTTATACTGTTCCCCAAAAGAAAAGAAATGGTTATTTTACTTTATTGTGCCTAGCCTCAAACTAAAACAGAGAAACCTCCTGTTTTCTTTCCATTTCCCCTGGGCACCTAGCGTAATAACTGAAAATTATTCAAATAATGTAAGTGGTTGAGGACACAGGAATCTTGTCTCCATAACACACTTCTATATCTTCTCTTTCCTGAAACTATACAAATCATATATAGCTTTCAGCACACAGCACAAGCTTCAGCTTCTGGTATTTGTTTCTAAAATCTTACAGTGCCTGACAGCAGGTGCTTAATGAATGAATTTATTCTTTCTGACTATTCTCTTCTTTGAACTTCCATTACTCTGAAAGTTATTACAGTACTATATAACAGCAATTAATTAAATGTTAGTTGTTTGAACGCTATAATTTTGTCTTCCCTATTATAGTATAGGCTCTTAGAGAACAAAGACAATATTTTAAACAGGAATGTGTATAGATAGATAGATCTATAAGTATATGTGCATATATACACATACATGTGTGTACATGCTTATATATGTGTATATATACATATTTATGTATAAATACACATATATAGTCCTCTCCTAAGTTGCTAGGGTAGTAATGCTGTACATAAAATAGACACAATGCATTGTCTGGGAATTAAACCATGATTGACTAAATAATATTAATAAGTATGTTATTAAAGTTTTCTTCCATCATGCCCTTCTACTAAAATTCACAGCAGCCTGTTCTGAATATCTTTCAGATCTACTTACAGTTATGGCATGTGGCTCCAATATAACCTGTGTCACTGCAATTACAATAGAAGGTGCCCCAGGATTGTGTACAGGTTCCTCCATGTTCACAGTAGTTGGGCAAACATCTAATCAAAGATAAAATACAAACACACAAAGCAGTCCAATTAATTCCATAGGATATAAGTTGATATGCAATACATGTCAAAGGAAAAGTAAATCTTCAGAGAGGAGCTTACCCACACAAGCCCATCTGTCACTCAGTAAACCAAAGAGAAGGCGTAATTGAGTTCAATATTATAACACCCCACACAAACTGTGGATGGACTTTCTATGGAGCTACTGTTGATTCTCATATCTGTTGTCAAAAGAGGATCTAAACAATGCAATCAAATTTAATATGAGGTGATCGGGAGAGTGCAGCTGTAAATATTCACAGCTTAAGACTTTCTGTAGAATTTGGATCAACTTTTGGTATGGTTGGAGGATCACATGGAAATGATAGATGACTCAATAAATTTCCACCACCACCCCATCTCCATTTTTTTCAAATGTATCTAAAAACTCATTTTAAATAAAAATAGAAGGAAAATCGAACAAAGGAAATAAATAATAAAAAACCCCAAGAGATTTGAATTCATTTAACACACGCCTATATTGAAAATTCTGGAAAACGCACAAAATCTAAGTCAGACAGATGTCAAAGGGTGAGCAACACAAAGGAAAAAGCTAAGGGCAACACCGTGATCTTAGTTGTCTGTATGGCAAGTGGAATTAGTCACAGGATTTATCCTGAGTCCTGTGTGTTGATGTATGAAACTTTTCAGCAATGATTGTTTTAAAAGCAAACTAATATGCCTGCATGTGTTCAGATGTATTATTGAAAAGTTTCTGCTCAACACAGCAAATATGTAGTTGTGCTGAGTGAGCTATTGTTCTGAAATGAATATATCCCCAGCCAAGTGGTGCTAAATAAATGTTCAGAAAAGAAGGAAAAGTTGAATAAGTTTATAGGAAGGGTACAGTCTAGTGTGGGATGGGACTCATGTATATATGATGCAATTCCCCCATATTACAGAGAGCAGAAAGAACCAGGTTCAAAATAATAAAGAAAAGCCATGTCATATATATCGTGACTAGGCCCAGGATACATAGGTAGCAATTAGCTAGATAGAGATATTAATCCATATCCTCTGACTCCAAGTGCATTGTTATTTCCATTATATCAGGCTGACTCTCAATTGTGGAACCATAGCAATATTCCAGTACCCTATTTCTCTAAAATCCTCTTTGTCTGTCCCAGTCTCTGTCTCTGTCTTTGTCTCTCTAGTCTCTATTATCTGTCTCTCCGTCACTCAATGTCTCTGTCTGTCTATCTGTCTGGCTCTCTTTCTCTCTTACACATATAGAGACACAGATATAGACTCTCTCTCTCTCTCTCTCTCTCTCTCTCTCTCTCTCTCTCTCTCTCTCTCTCTCTCTCTCTCTCTCTCTCTCCAATAGTGTTAGTGTTAGTCAAAGTTCAATACCTTCCTTCCATTGAGATCATTTATGCCTTCCTAGTTAGACAGCTAGATCTATTTAGCGACTTTCTCCTTTGACCTATCCTGTTCAATTTTCTTCTTTTTGTTTCCTGTTTTCTGTTGTTTTGGGTATTTGGGGATTTCTGCCTGGATGCAGTTACATGCCCCAGATCCCTATCATACCAGTACTTCAACTTAGATATATTCAATATTTTGTGAATATATGAATGAAATTACATTTTGATATGTGGAAATCCATTTAAAATATTGATTTAATTTACTTCTTTTTTCCAAAGGAAAATAAAAGGAAAGGAATATAGATCACCTGGTTTGCAAAATAATAATTAGGCTGATTGCAGTCCTGATGAGTATAACTCAATGTAATGTGACTATTTAAAGCATCTTTCCTAAAGAGCTGAGAATTTTTTTTAATTATTTTTATAACATTCTTTTCTTTGTAAATTTTGAGTTTCAAATTCTCTCTAATCCTTCCACCCTCACCCACTAAGAAGATATACAATATAGTATCAGTTAAACATATGGAATAATTTAAAACATTTCCATATTAGCTATTTTGCAAAAAAAAAAATAACAAGAAAGGGTATGCTTCAATTTGCCCTCAGAGTTCATCAGTTCTCTCTCTGGAAGTGGATACCATTTTCTTCATCATGAGTCCTTTGGAATTGTCTTGGATTATTGTATTGATCCAAAGAGTCAAGTCTTCCACAGTTAATCATCATTACAATATTGCTGGTATTGTGCACAATGATCTCACAATTTTTCTCATTTCACTTTATATAAATTCATGAATATTGTCCCCTTTCTTTTTAGGAAACTGCTTTAGTTGTCATGTCTTATAACACAGTAGTACTCTATCACAATCATATTATTATTGTTCAGTTATTCCTAAATTGATAAATAACCCTTTAATTTCAAGTTCTTTAGCACTGCAAAAAAGCTGCTATTAATATTTTTTGTACATACAGGTCTTTTTTCCTTGATCTTTTTGGGGCACATACCTAGTACTGGTATTGCTAGGTCAGAATATGCACAGTTTTATAGTTTTGGATATAGTTCCAAATTGTGAACTGAACTAGTTCACAACTTCACCAACAATTTATTTTATTTTTTGCAAGGAAATGACTTGTCCAAGGTCACACAACTAAGTAAGTATTAAATGTCAAAAGTCTAATTTGAACTCAGGTCCTCCTCATTCTACAGCTACTGCACCACCTATTTATTAATGTATATATTTTTCTCAACCTCACCAACATTTGTCATTTCTGCTAATTATGAGTTGGTGCCCCAGTCTTTGTTGGTGTTTGTTGGCTCTGGCACTGCAAAATGACTTGAGTTGCTATTTTAAAGTTGGGAAAATTTGGGGAAATTTTAGGAAAATTTAGCAGGGTCAATTCTGGCACTCTACCTTCTTGGCTCTGCCTCTTCTAACAAGTAGTATTGAATCAGAGCAGAAGGAAATGACTTAATTTTTTGCCACACTAGACTTGAAGGTTCTATCCTTTGAGACAGGAAAAACTAATATGTAGAACAACAGCCATGCACAAGAGTACTGTCTTAGCCATTTCTTGGAACTGCCCCTGTGGCATATGCCACACCATTCCCAAGCACCACGCTTCTCCCATCCAGGGTTGCTTTTCTTCTCTGGATTTGGGGCAGGCTGATGCTCTTTTTCTCTCTCTAAGCTAGAACCACATGTTTTGATTTATGCTACTGGAACAATATGACACCAGCTCCATGTGGCTGGATTTATGTTGATCTAAGTTCTACTTTCTTCTCCTGGGCTCCCTGATGCTTCCTTCTTCCTTCTTTCCTCTAAGTTTCTTTCCTGGACCAAAGTTAATTTAAATTTCTCTCTTTCTCTCCTTCAATGAGACTACTTCTTTCTCAGTTTCTAACTATCAACATGGGTCTAGCTCTAGGCTGGATTCATAAGGATCTAATTCCAGTCAATTCTTTTGACTCTTTTCCTTTCTCCCTATCCCTCAGACATTCTTGTCTTGACCTTTAGTTTTCATTTTGTCCTCAAGTAACTTGCTGTCTTTCTAGATGAATTAAATCTATGATTGGTTTTGGGGCTATAATATATGTGAACTTTGAAGGCCTGGGATGAACTTTGCCTGTGAATTGAAATCTAAAGCTTTTAAATCTCCAGGTTAGCTGTGATTTCTTCACTTAAGAAAAATGATTCCAGGGTGGCTAGGTGGTACAGTAAATAGAGCACCAGCCCTGGAGTCAGGAGTACCTGAGTTCAAATCCAGCCTCAGACACTTAATAATTACCTAGCTGAGTGACCTTGGGCAACCCACTTAACCCCATTGGCCTTGCAAAAAAAAACCTAAAAAAAGAAGAAAAAAGAAAAATGATTCCCTTATCTCTAAGCTCTTTCTCTGTTGCCATTGTCCATTCACCATCATCAGTACAGAGAAATTTAATTAGTTGTGTATTTCATCTCTAAAGGACTTTTATTTTACAAACAATTCAAGTTAAAATGAAAATAATATTACCTATGTAGACACTTTGCTAACTGTTAGAAATACAAAGAAAACAATGGTAGCAACAAAAAGGGTCTTCCCTCAAGGATATTATAATTCTACTTGGGGAGGGGATTGAAACCTGTGCGTAGATAAGTAACTAGAATATGTAAATACAAATACAAAATAATAAAAAGCAATTTCAATAGGCAGCTTGCATTAACACCTTATTTCCAGCACTGCTATCTAAATTTCACAAATGAAGAATCAAAAGCAAGCATATGAATAGTGAAACCAAGAATTCCAACTCCTAGAGATATTTCCTTCCTGCTATTCCCTTCTTCCTTCTTATCTATTTTAGTATCATAGATTTTAGTATCATAGATTTAGAAGCAGAGGGGGTCTTCAAAGATCATCTGTCCCAATATCATTATTTTTTCTTCTGTAAATGAGAAAAGTAAGGCCCAGAGAGAAGAGCTCCTTTGCTCATGCTATGATAAGCAATTATTGGCAGAGACTTCATTTGAACCTAGGTCAGTTAACTTCAAATTCAACATAATTTATTCTAGTTTAAGATGCTTCTCTTTGTTTTGTTTTCAATTGTTGCTAAATATTTACCATATACTTGGAATTTTTCAGAGGTATTAAAGCAAGTGGGTTTTTACTTTTTTTTTATTTTTAGTGTAGTACCAATACTCCCTGACACAAGGGAGTTTAAAATATTCAATAGGACAATAGATAAATGTCCATTTTAGGATACAAGCTAAAGACAGGAGACTGAATATTACAGAAAAGTACCTTTGAGAATTAAGGGGAGAAAAGGTCGGTGAGTATATTTAAACAAAGAAGGCATCCTTTCAAATAAACATTTAATAGGCATGTAATGTGTGCAAGATGAGAGACAACTTGGTATAATGGACAAAGGGGTCAGGTTGCAAATTAGTATAATTGTTATTTGTGCAAGACCTGGACTGGTTGCCTTATAAACAGGACTCAGTTTTTAAGACGTTGAGTATTGCAAAGAGGTGAAGCTATTGTATGATTGGTACAGGAGGAGGGAGTTTTCTGCTATATAATATTTCTTTGGAAAGATTCAAGGAGTTGGGGAGATGGAAAAGAGAGGAGAGGAAGGCAACAGTCACTAGCATGGTTCTAGAACTCCCTGATTTAATGTTGAATAAAATGAGACCCTTGTGAAACTTAATATTTAAGAAAGGAAGAGAATTTTTTTCTCATAAATAGCAAGGATATTCAACAAGGACCTAAAATTTGTAGCCCTTTGCTTCTCAAGATGCAGCTCTTCTCACTTGGAAACTCATTTACTAAGTCATTAGGAAAGAGCAACTTGCATGATGTTGGGTCTCTACCAAGTCTGAAAACCCACATGGCTTGACTGTTCCCCCCACCTTTTTTTTTAATTGCCAGGAAGCTAGATCTGAGAAGCTAAGGTCAATCAGATTTTGTGAGAGGAGGAAAAATCATGATTTCTTGTTAGGTTACAGCAATCTTATGGTCCTTTGCCCAGCATAGTTATTGATGCAGAGGAACTATGGCCATAGAGAAATAGTGTAATCTTATGTATATTGGAAACAAAGTTTTGTAATCTTTTTATATGTTAAAGTGTATCTTTTTTGCTTTTGTGAACCAGTTTCTGGCAAACAGACAGCTTCTAGGTACTTGAATTCTTTTTTTTTTGTCATTGTTGGCTTTTTTGTAAGGCAATGGGGTTAAGTGATTTACCCAAGGTCACACAGCTAGATAATTTTTAAATGTCTGAGGCTAGGTTTGAGCTCAGGTCCTCCTAACTCCAGGGCAGGTGCTCTATTCACTGCACCACTAGCTGTGCCTGTCCTTGTGAATTCTAAGCCACTTTGAATGACCTTAGCCACACATTAACCTGTGGGACAGGCTAATTAGGCAGGCATGGTAAATGTTACCTTAAACCAGGTAGAAACCCCTCCTATAGTATCCCCTTCAAGATCCCAAACAGGCACGCCTTCTACCTATCATAGAGGGGCATTTAAAAAAGAGACATAGTCTGTGCCTATCTCTCTTGCCTTTCCTATGTGACCTGATCAGATAGCTGGCCTGACTGGTTTAAACTACTGCACATTATTCTCCATGTGTTTTTTAAAGAATTCTTAGCTCTCTATAAGATGCTTAACTGATTAGCATTCTCTATCTTTATCTATTACTTGTTGATATAATTTTCCCAATAAATTTGTATTTCTTTTAGATTGCTCTCTAATGTCAATAAAAACCAGAGAAACAATATCAGAATTGCCACTCAAATTTTCAAATTGACATAGAACCCACTTCCTAACCTCTGCTACACTTTTAATATTTTCAATCTATTTTTTTGTTTTGCTTTGTTTCATTTTTTTTCTGCATCTACCTCTGATGGTGCTGATATATCGCACAAATCAGTGGGCGGCATCAGCAAAATTCCTTCATTGGTCTTAACCCCAAAGGGACAGGACTTAAACTGTCTAGCTTAGACTGTCTAGTTCTATGTTCTCTAGGTTCTAGACCACTTGGACAGACTCATGGAACTAGTATAGATAATGATCCCCTATACAATATTCCTCAAGACTCTTTCACATATTAGTTGTGTAGTCTGGATCTCAGTCAACTAGAAAGAATACCAGATTAGTGATTATCAAAGTTCATTTTGCATATCTCCTTAGAGATGGAAAGATAACCAGGATGAATAGAATTTTTCAGCAATCAGGTCCTTATAAGCTGGAGACTTCTAAGGTAGTAGAAAAGGTAGGGTTACAAAGTCTGAACTGGAGGCCTCTGTCCCTGATTAGTCAATACCTACCTGTATATGAAGTACTAATACCAGAGAGACTCTGATTTCTGATGTACAATTTTCATTTATCAATCAGAGCTTCCTCTAATTTCCACATTTTGCTAGAGGGACTATCTTTCATTGTTCAGCCAATAATAGAGAACTCTGAACAAAGGGTGATTGTATTTATCCAATGACATCTGTTCAGTAGCAACTTGGAATCAATAAAAGATGAACAAATACATTATTCAGAATATTATGAGTGGATTTTCTGGGGAACCTGGAGATCTAAACACTCCAAACCATCCCTTGATATCTCCCTAAAACTTCATCCAGTCTGATCTTTATGGACAGAAAGTTCTGAAGCTGGCTTTATATGTTGTCAAGACTAAGGAGAGACTGCCAAACAACCCATTTCACATCTTCCAAGGCTGTAGACCTTGCTGAGCCCCATGTGAAAGATAATTTATGCAGGCCACAGGAAATGACTTATGTTAGACTTAAAGATCATGCCCATTGGGACAGGAAAGACTAATACATACCAAGCCACCCATGCACAATGAGTGCTGTCTCGGCCATTCTATGGAAGGTTACCCCTGTGACTTACATTTTGGAGAATACCTGGAGCCAGGCTAAACCACTCCCCAAGTGCCACCTTTGTCCAACTCACTATGGAAATACATTTAAGTAAGGGGTCTGGGAAGAAAAGCCTCTTTTTCTTTCCTTCCTCTTCTTTGCAGGATGGCCACTTTAAGTTAGAGTCATGTGCTTAGACCACTGAACAACCATGATCTCTATTCCAAGTAGCCAGACTGGCTTGAGTCTAGGTCAGCCAGCTCATATAGCTGTTTTTCTTTTTTCCCCTTACCCTCAGGCAGTCTCACATAAAACTTTGTTATTCAACCCATCCTCAAATTTAAGGCCTCTATTCCATGTGCAGACCCTAAGTAGAGTCTCAGCCCAGACAGCTCCACTGGCTGCTTTCCTCTCACTCTTTCCCTCAGGCATCCTGCCTAAACCTTTGTTCTTCACCTTGTCTTCAAGCCACTTAACAAGCAGCTTCTAGTCTCCCCCAGTTAAATCCAATTCTCTGGCTTGTCATGGCATCACTTCTCAAATAGTTTGTTCTCTTTGAGAAGGAAGGGCAAATAAACACTCCAAGCCATTGAAGTCTCCATCCAACCACACCCATAGGAGTTATTAATCCAGAACTTCTGAGGTTTCTTTTTGCTCTCCTGGAGCCACTATGCTGTGGAATCTCCTGAAGCAAGTTTAATGGCACAGTACCTAGAGAACAGAATTGAAGTCAAGAAGACTAATTTTTCTAAATTCAAATCTGGTCTCAGATACTTATTAGCTGTGTGACTCTTGTGTGACACTTAACCTTGTTTGCCTTAGTTTACTCATTTGTAAAATGAGCTGGAGTTTTCCTTATTTGTAAAATGAGCTGGAGAAATGGCAAAATCACTCCAGTATATCTGCAAAGAAATCACTCTAGTATCTCTGTCAAGAAAATCTTAAATGGTGTCACAAAAATTCAGACCAGATTAAACCCCCCCCCAAAAAAAAAATTGGCTAAACAATTACATCCACCAATGCTTTTCTTAGTTGGAGAGGGTCCTCCCACAGCTTGTTCCCCCAGGACAGGAAGTCACAATCCTTTGCAGTGCACTGATAGAATAAACCTGGGGCTGTCAAAACAGTGTCTGATCTCCTCTGGTCTCTTGGCAACAGTCTTAGCAGGAATTGGATCCTCTGGGGCTGAGATCTTAAGGTAGGTTCCTGACTAGACCCCTCATTACTATCCTCAGGAGATATCTCTTCACCTGGCAATTAATATGCATCAGAACAGAGATGATTTTATGAATATCATGAATAATCTATATTTTAAAATTTCTAATTCTGGAGGAGAAAGAGAATTACAAGTTGCTTTGAACCTGGAAATTTGTGGGGGAGGGAGGGTTGCCACTCTTTAGGGGGAAAAAAGGGAGAGGAGGGAGGAAGGAAAACTTGGAACTCAAGTTGTCTTGCCTTAAAACAACCCTGAGGATATAATTTAGTATCAGGAAGAATCAGTTTTACTCATTCACTGAAGGGGAGGAAGGCAATGTGTGTTATGTACTCTTCTGGAAAACTGGCCTCCAAAGGGATATCTGCTAGGCAATAGTAGTTCAATAGTAGTTCAAATAGAAAGTTCAAATCTGATTTGTGACATGCTAGATATGAGACCCTGGAAGGTCCATTAAACTTCCTAGTTCTCCCAGGAATTAATTCTCCTGGAAGGACTATGGATTACAGGTGAGTTGCAGGTCTTCATTGAAGGATGGAGTTCAACATATTGATGAATCTGAGGTTTAGACCAAGGGAAAAAACCCAGATATTTTCCTAAGAAAAATGTAAAAATAAAATTATCTCGAGAGTTTAATAAGTAAAGGAGACATGCATTGGCAAAGAAGAGAAAAGAGGCTATATCACAAATAGAATCCCCTTGGCATGAGTTGGCACATAGAGTTTAAACCCTACATGCCATAAAGAAAGCTAAACAGAAGTCAAAAACAACCTTATGCTTCTTTGTTGTAACCAAATCTTTTAAAAATATTTTACTAGGGGTGGCTAAGTGGAGCAATGGATGGAGTATCAGCCCTGGAGTCAGGAGTACCTGGGTTCAAATTTGACTTCAGACACTTAATAATTACCTAGCTGTGTGGCCTTGGGCAAGCCACTTAACCCTATTTGCCTTGCAAAAAACTAAAAAAAAAATTTTTACTAGATCTGAGAGGTTATCTATATAGTGAGAAAATCCCTCTAATGGAAGATCAAACAAGTGTGCTAAAACTTATCAACTTACAAAGTTATACAGGAGCCTTCACATGACCCAGCCAGGACATGTCCAAAGCAAAACATGAACACAGGTCTGGTTAATTCTCCAGCCTCATTAAATTTTCTTATTAAACCTATATATATATATATATATATATATATATATATATATATATGGGTACATGTACAATTAGAATATTGTAGAAATTACTTGAGCAAGAGTGAGGGTGTTATAGGCTCCTGAATACCTAGTCCAGAGTGATTAAAATGATTTTTATTAAGACAGCTTAACAAAATGGTGGAAGAAAGTGGTGGGGAAATCCCAAAATGCAAGGTTTTTTTTTAATGCACTTTGAAAGGCTTTGTTCCTGTCCACTCATGCCAATCATAGGCTGCAGTCACACTCTAAATGAACCAATCTAATTGACCCCCCATACATTTTCCCCTCAGTGCTCATTATGCTAATGAGCAAGAACAGCTAGATCTCCTGGAGCAAGTGTAAAGGAGAAGGTCCAGATTCTAGGTTAATTTAAAAACAGGTGGGGCAGTTTTTGATCAAATGGAGGCTAAATCTTTTATCTTAACTCAGTATCTGCCCATAGGTAACAGACCCTAGTCTTGTAATATAAATTAACAATCCTCCCTTCACATTCTTGTGGAACCCAAATCCCCATATTCCTCACAAGGGTAAAGAAATATTAAAAGAGCTTAAATCACACTTAAAAAAATTTCCATCAATCTCTATATAAGTCCTTTGATGGAGGACTTAATATACTAACAGCAACACTAGAAATAGAAACAATATAATTTCTCTGTGTTTCCTGTGAAAATCTATGTTCTAGTCATTATTGCTTTTTTTTTAATAGCATTTGGAAAGAACTTCTAATATATCCAACTTGTAGGCTCCTGCTCTAAATGCTTAGTTCATTTTGCTTCAGAGCATATCATTATTACAAAAACTCATCTGTGCCGCTGTCACCCAGAATAAAAAATGCATAACCTTAATTTGTTTGTTCAAAAAAGGTAATTTTACAATTATTAATTTTATATGCTTTACTCAGTCTGTTTTAACAGGATGTTGCCATATCATACCTCCTTGCATAGCTGAGTACTGTGAACTAGCATGAAGATAATAAAAGGGAATGCATAGCTACTTGAAAGAAAAGGGTAAATTTAGTGACAAGAAGCATCTCTTTGGGGGAATAATTTGCTTAATTCAAGAAGTTTAGGTCAGTCTTTTACAAACTATATTGTGTATGGGCATACTAAGTGAATTCTCTGTTACATACTGTGAAAAATTATTGAGTGTTAGCCTTCAAGCAGGAAAGTGGAAGTAAGATAAAAGGAAAGATGATGCAAAAATGACTGACCAATCATAGAATTGGTAGAAATCATTAAGCCCAGCTTGAAGACACCTGTGGCCAGATTGTGCCTAGACTAGCTCAAAGGAGTCAGGGTTGATCTAGTCTTTGACTTTTCACAAGTATGCATGCTTGTGAAGCAGACTTCATGCATATTAACTCACACACCCTCTGAGCCTATTGAAGCTCATCAGCATAACATACATCATATGACAAAAGAAGGGGAAACACAATAAAGAGAGATGCAAGGTGGGCATATAGATTGGATTATACCCCCAACAACTGGGACCAATGCCAGACTCTAAAGGAAGGAGAAAAGTTTTCTAAGTCATATGTAAGCCTGGACATTGTTGCTATTTGGGGCTCTTCTCACTAGGGGGAGTTTATATTTCCTGCAGGAAATGTTAAATAAATAATCTTTTTGTCACTTAATGCTAAATTTCATTATTAGGGCCAGATGACTGCACTTTGGAAAAAGGTGGTTATGGGGTTCATTTCTAACACCTAGTCTTCCGTCCTTTGCAACCTCAAAAACCTTTACACTTTTGGTATTTCAGAGAATGAGGTCTGGAGGTAATGCTATATAATCATGTAATATAATCATGCAATACAAATTCATTTACTTACTAAGTGCTATTGTGTACTAGAGTTGGGAAAAAGAGGTAGCATGGAATAAAAATAAAATACCAAGAAGAGGAGCCAAGTAGGGTTTTGTTTGTTTGCCTGGAAGAAGTAAGCTCTTTGGGAATAAAAACTTTGCAGACCAGAAAGATGAAAATATGACCCTCCCACACCTTTCTGGTCATCAAAATGTTTACAGACAATGATTGGCAAATAATAGTCTAGTGTATGTCTTCTGTAATTCTAACTCTTGTCTGTACAGCTTAAAACAAAAGACCTATTTATAATTAGCGTGTGTGTGTCTGTGTGTGTGTGTGTGTGTGTGTGTGTGTGTGTGTGTATGGTAGAGGTGTTAGTATAAGTTCCATTTTAGAGGTGAAGAAACTGAGGCAATCAAAGATTAAATGTCTTGATCAGGATCACATTGCTAAGAAGTAACTAAGTCTTGATTGGAACTCAAAAAATCATCCTTGATTCCAATAACAATTCTCCATGCATTCCACCCCAGCAGCTCTCATGGCCCAAGCTAACTTGGACGGGTGTTTATGACTTCATTTTGTATATATGAAGGACTTGCTCCAATATTGAAGTTCAGAAAGTATCATCTCTAACAGAAATATTGGTAAAGATCATGATCAGGATGGTAATGGTGTTATTTAGATGACACTTCATATTATATGGTGCTTTATTATTTTCCTCAAAATAGTACCCCTAATATAGATAGGACAAATATTATTTTCTCTTATATTTATTATGAATCTTCTATTTAAATATCGATATACATTTTATATTTCTGTACCACTTCCTCCGCAAAGTAAAATGTATACTTTTTGAAGGCAGGAATTTCCCATATTCCCATTTTGTATCCAGTACCCAATATAATGTGTGATACAGAGTAAACATTTCCTAAGTGCTTCTTAAATTGATTTGAGGTTTCTTTTTTTTGTGTTTTACTTGTTGATTAATTTGTAAAATAAGAAAATGAGTGAAATGAAGGAGTGGTATCATGGAGTGAGTATTACACAAGATAAAGGAACAGGGAGATCTACTGAGAGGCTAATTAGGAAAGACTTAATTGAAAAGGTGAGATTTTTATTTAGTCTCAAAAGACTTTGTGTTAAGAAGAAAAAGAAAAAGAAAAGATGAAAATCTGGCATTGGAATATGACCCAAAAAGTGTGAAAAAGCATTAAAGAATGATCTAGGGGGCAAGTGAGAAGATTACTTTGATTTTTTAAAGATTATTATTTATAAGTAATAGAATATTAGGTTGGAACAGATACTTTAACTTGCACCACAAATATCTACTTATGAGATTCTGGTCAAGGTCAGTATTGCCCCCACACACACAAACACACACAAAATTTATAAATTTATGATTCCATGATATTTTGATTTTAGAAATAAGGCATGCAGCTTTTTTAAAGGTAGTTAGAAAAACAATTTTAAAAACCCAAGAAATGGATATTTTAAAAATCAAAGAGAGAAAAACAATATTTTAAATAGTGTTGTTAAGACTAGGAACCAATTTTTATGAAAAGACTAACAAAAAATAGCAAAATAAGATAATTTTAGCAAATTTGATCCAAAATAAAAGGGAGGATATTCAATTTGAAAATCAAAAAGAAAATTTACATTATAAAGATGAAATTAAGAAAATTGTTAGAAATTATTTTTCCCAAATTATGCACTTAAAATTAAAAATTTTAATGGAAAAGAGTCTTATTTACCAAGATTAACAGAATAAGAAAGAGTTTCAATGACTATCTCTGAAACAAAAATTTAACAATTGAATATTAATCCCAAAAGGGGAAAAGGAGAATTAAAATAGGCACATATAGAATTATATCAAAAAAATCAATAAACTATAAACAACCTTTGAAATGTGATAGCACTACTAGAAATAAATACTAAAGGTGTCAGAGATAAAAAGGATCATGAAAGGAAGATAAAGAGAAAGAAAGGAAAGAGGGAGGGAGGGAAGAAGGAAGAAAGGAGAGAGGGAGGGAGGAAATTACTAAATATTAAAATGAGAAGTAAAGAGTATTGAAAGAGTTGACAAGTAAAACTTGGGATTCTATTACTACCTAGTCATATTTGATGGCAACTTAAAACCTCAAACTATATAAAAAGTTTACAGTTCAATATCCAACCTTTTGAAGCCTCTTTCTATGCTTCTCCATTTTAACAATGATCATAATCCCATTTTCACCCTCATAGTTGTCTGCTCATTATATTTTCAATCTATTGTAATTAAGTTAGTGGCAGACATTAAGAAATTAAAATGTTCAAAATTAAAGTACTAAAAATCAGTTCCCTGAATTTTCCCAGAAACTCTTCACAATGGGCTAACAATTTTGAATTTTTTTTTTTGAGGAAACATCCATTCTGTCTTTATCTCAGGAGGCTCGTGAATTTCAGAAGACCAATTGAGATTATTGCATGATGCTCCTGTTCCCCACTGGTTAATATAGGTCCAGCTGAATATGTTAGGAAGTAAATAAAAGAACCAGTTTTTACTTTTGCTTTTTGTTTCTTTTGCTATATCTCAGATCAAGTGATGAGGGCTCAAAAGCAGAACTGATTCAACTTTATTCTTATTCTACTATCCTCCAAGCTTGGACTCATTAAATATATTCATATTACATTGAAGAATCAAAGGTCAAACAAAAAAAAATTAAAAGAAAGTAAGTGAAACCAACATTAAAGGAAAAGTGGAGACCATAGGTATGTATTTTAAATATATGAAAATTAGATCAAAGCCCTGTTAAAGAAGATCATAATGTATTCTTAGAGATATTTTACTAAAAGACTCAAACATTCAGAAAGATAAGAGTATTCAAAGGTAAAAATAACCCATCCTTGTACCTCAAATTAGAGTATGTTGAATGCATTTAAGGGAAGAAGAGAACACCTCAATCAATCTAGTTGACCTCAGGAAGCCAGCACTGAACGATGACAAGTAAAAGGAAACCATATGTTTTGCTTATGGACATTGATTTAAATAAAAATTCAAATCAAGCAATGAACTTGACTTGAAAGTTAGACTTCCCTGTGGCAACTGAACAGCTATTTTTGATTTTTTTTATCTTTCCCCAACAGTATAAACTTTGTTTATAGTTAAAGCCTATTCTATTGGATTTCATCAGAAATGTGCTCGATATAGTAGCAAGAACATTCAATTGTGTGACATGAGAAAGTCATTTCTCTGAAGTTTGTTGTTGTTGCTGTTGCTTAGTTGCATTTCACTTTATTCTATTTTTTATATCTATAATGGAGATCATAAGATGTCTGGCATATTCTTCTTTGGATTGTGAGGACCAAATGAGGCAATGTTTCTCAAAAAATTTCTAAAAATATAAAGCCCTTTATAAATATCAGTCACCATTACCAATGATGGAAGAAAGGAAAATGCAAAAATCTGGTAGCATTCTGTCTGGTAACAATCCTGGGTCTTAGGAACAAAGATCCAAATCTTACTAGATTAATAGAATGATTCTGCAGAAAAAATGGATTTCATTAGAGCAGCTACCACTTTTATTCTTTGTCACTTTGTCTCTAGCAGTTAGTACAATGCTTCACAAATAGTAGGGGCTCAATGCTACTTGAATATAAATGAAACTATCATATTATACAAGATAATTTCATGAAGGTAGATCATCATCCAAAATAAGGCTGCCAATGAAAACTGGATTTTTTTCAGGATAGAAATTATAAATTAAGGTCAATATTACACAAAACAATTGTTATTCAAAATCTATTGGCATACTTGCCACACCAAAATATTGGAACCTAGATGAATTATAGTTCTCAAATAGTCTAACATTTTCTGAAATACATTTTTTTCAGCTTAATCAACACATATTCCTAGACAGAGTTCAGAAAATACAAAAAAAGTTGGGGTTTTTTTGTTAAGAATAATTTAAGGATCAGGAAATCAGGCTTATAACGCTTGTGTTAGATATTCTAGTATCTAACTTGTTCAGACTTGATATTATGGGGTTTTTTTGGTGAAAATGAAGATTTGACTAGAACACATATTATCCTCTATAGTGCAAGGCTAAAGAGACAGGGGTAGCTGGTGGGGGATTTTGGTGGCTAGACATCTATTATCTATCTATCTATCTGTCTATCTATATATCTATCTGTGTGTGTGTATATATATATGTATATATATACATATATATATGTATAAATACATATATTACAGAAGGCAGTAGGGAATAATGAAAAAAGCCTTGAATTGTCGGTCAAAAAAGACTAGATTCAAATCCTGGTTCTGTAACTTAGTTTTGTCTCTTGCTTCTGAGACAATTTTCCACTCTTCCATTTTCTTATTTATCAAATTCATAATAGTAACATACTTCAGAGTGTAAAAAGTTGCATATGTTTGTGTCTGAAATAAAAGAGGACTAAATGACAATGCCCATAAAACATTTCTGCACATTAGAAGATTTATATAAAAGCGTTATATTTATATACTGCCAGCTCCATGGTGCAGTGAATAGACTACCAGCCCCAGAGTCAGGAAAACTCACTTCCTGAGTTTAAATCTGACCACACACCAGCTGTCTGACTCTGGGCAAGTCACTTAACCCTGTTTGCCTTAGTTTCTCATCTGCAAAATCAACTGAAGAAGAAAATGACAAAAACTATTCCAGTATATTTGTCAAGAAACCCTCAAATGGATTTTCACATGCATATATGTGTATGTATATATATATATATATATAGAAGTATATGTGTACATGTATATTTGTGAAGAGATGATTGTGTACATACAAAAATCGTTGAACTTTATATAATACTTCCCCACTTGAAAAGGTTTCTTGCCTTAGTTCATTAGTATTGATATCACAAGTGTCAATTACATAAATATACATGGATATTATAATTGCACAAATCCATCTTTATTTGTAGTACATTTTTCTAAACAGACCTCATAATGCATTGCTTTCTGCATTCTAACTTCCCCATATTTATAGAAACCCAATTTATGGGAACTTGCATAGCTCAATTCAATAATGAATTCTTTTCTGATTGTATGATAGTGCCTATTTTTGCTGCTTTTTGTGATGCTTAGTTTGGGTGTCAGTTCCTCTATTGAGCAAGTTTCTTATCTTTCCAGGTGCTATCCAAAGAAGTTGATTCTGCCTTCACCAGGGATGCATTCAGAAAGATTAAATATCATCTTTCTCTTGGGTCACTTTCATTAATATCAGATATACATAAGAAACATGATATCATGGTTTCTAACTGCTAAGTAAAATAGAAATTTGGAGACTATCCTGATAGCTCTAATACACATGGAACATAAATATCTTACACTGACCTCCCCATTCATTTTCATAGTTTTCATATATTTTTAGATTCTAAAATTGTAAGTTCCTTTAAGACAGGACCTGTCTTTTTATTCATTTTATCTTCAGTCCCTACCATACACATTCAGTAAGTACATAACAAATGTCTATTGGCTTATTGGATTGGATTGGATTAATTTAAGAGAGACAGGAATGCTAAGAAGACTATCAGACAAGACAGGTCTATGACTGGGAACACATATTACAATGCACCAAATTATTTCCTTTTTAATCAGATTATAAGGATCTCAAGTTCAAATTCTATTAATTGTTTTTCAAGTGTCCACATCTTCTCCATTCTATATATCCAAATATTTCCATTCTTATGTATCATTGTCTTCCATCAATAAAGTATTTTCTTCCTCATCCCTATTCCTGCATATATATTTTTGTTTTGGTGATTCCACTGACATGGAATCCTTTATGGTGGCTTTCTTTCTTATCCAATTCTTACCTGCCTACAATGCTCTGCTTAGGAACACCAGAGCATAAAGACTATGGGAGCACAGATCTAAAGGTAGAAGAGATATCAGAGGTCATCTAGATCAAGGCTGTTCATAGAAAAGTACAAGATAGATACATATGCATGTATGTATAAATATGTTCATGTGCATACATATGTGACTATATGTATAGATTGTCTATAGAGCTATATTATGTGCATATGTTTATATAATGAATGTATGTATGTATATGTGTGTTCCAGACATCTGAAATCAGGTTAAAATGAACATCATGGGTAAATTAGTTTGGGTTAGAAGGGGAAGACAAAAGGATATTTAGTAGTTGTCTATAGAAACCTAAAAGACAATTCCATTTGTTTTGTTAGAGTTGAGGGTAGGCTAGGACTACTGTAATGAACTGGTTTTATATAATATGTGTGTGTGTGTGTGTGTGTGTGTGTGTGTGTGTGTGTGTGTGTATGATTCTTTGGTCTATTTGAGGACCCTCTGGTAAAATGTATCTTCCTTTTATGGCTGTCTTATATAAACATTTAAATTAGATATTTAAAATTAAAAGAAATCTGAGAGATTTTTCTATACTCTTGCTCTATTTTCATCCATATCTAGGAAAATGAGAACTAGGGAAATTAATTAACTTGCTCAAGGTCATACAGGTAGAAAACAATGGAGTACAGTATTAAATCAAGTTTATCTGACCTTGAAACCATTTTTCTTTCTTGAATACCACAACTGCCTCTGGAATTATTGCTCATCAATGAACAGTGTGAAATGCAGGGCAACAATTCCTTATACCCTGTACTCTAGGGAAAATACTAGGTGTGATATATAACCAATAATTAAAGCAAACAATTCATTTCTATGTAAGTTTATAAAAGGCAAAGGTTCCATCTTATTGTTATGTTGCTACTGCCACAAAAATCATAATTAAAAAGTTTAATGGAATTGAAGACTGTTTTGCCACTTTTGGCCTTCAATAGAGCTAAAACTGATGGGTGTCCTCAGTCCTTAACAAGTTCAGCATCAATATGATGAACAACCAAGAGAGAGGACTAGGAAACCTAAAAAAAGGAAACCTGCCCATGGAAGAAATGGGTCAGCAATGGGGCCAGGCCACTAAATGGCAGCTAGCCTTCAAGTCTGGATGAGACACAAATATCCTTGTAATACATATGAAGAGAAATAGATATCACTCACCCTTGTTAGAAATTTCTTCATAATCAAATTGTGTTTATCTTGTATACCTTTTAATCTGAGGATATCTATATGCATTATTTTGTTTTCATTCAATAAAATATAAGTTTACTGACTTCAGGAAATGTTTTTATTTTAATCATGGTTTAACCAAAATATGAGAGATGGAAAAATAAAACAAGACAAGAAGGTCTAATGTCTGTCCCTTAAGCTCATGAAATATGCTTTATTTGGGATCTTTCCCTTAAATAAACAGCTGAAATGATTATAAACACACTGGGAGTCTCCAGCAATCTGTGCTGTTTTGTCTTGTTCCAACCAAGTAAAGCATATCAGATTTTTATCTCAGTCCCTGAGAAACAAAGGCTAACTACTGGGTGCCTGGCTTAAAAGATTCTTTATAAAAATGTTTTGGATTTAATTGAATCCTAAACTCTTGTTAAGTTTCATCATGATTAGATCATAAATTAAATTCAAGAAGAAAAAACTCACAAAACATCTAGTCCAACTTTTGTCATTTTGCAAACAAGGAAACTGAGGGCCATGGAGATTATATGACCTGCCAAAGGTCATATAGGTTGTAAGTACTTTAAGAGGAATTTTTATTCATATCTTTAGACCCTAGAGTCACTTTCTCTTTGCACCCTATTGAATTTCCTTTTACACTCAATCTAGTAGGAAATTATTTGGAAAAAAAAAAGAGACCAAAGTACTGACTCTATCCCTTCCCTCATCAGGAGGCTAATAAAGACATATGGTTAAAACTGGAAAGTACTACACTAAAGCAAGCTTCAGAGAACTCCACCAAATCATTTCAACAAGAACAAAACCATGTAAATCCCTGCAAGTCACAGTTTAACCAAAATGAGAGAAAGGGAATAATAAATCAAGACAGTAACAGAGTCTGTGTTTTATATATATAATACTAATGCCTGCCTCTCAAGCTCATGAAATACACTTTATTCAATATCTTTCCCTTAAGATAAACAGCTGAAATGATTACAGACACACTGGCAGCCTTCAGCAGCATGTGTTGTCTTGTCTTGCTGCAAATAAGTAAACAATATCAACTTCATAAGCTTTTTTCCAGCTGAACCCTACTGGAGCTGTGAAGACTATCTAAGACCAGAGTGAAACATTTCTTTCCAGGATCTCATTATTGTGACACTGCTAACATCCTACAATTATCACTACCGTCAATTTAAAGATTTCTTTTCTGGTAAAATAGTTTATTAAAAGTGCCTTCTACCTAGATTAGAGTATGCCCTTCCCTTTTTAAAGCACTAAATTATAAGAATATTATACATGACATTCTTTCTTCTGTAGTATTATTCCCAATGTCATGGTCCTCTTTGAGAACAAAGGACTTAAATACCTTGCTGTGGTCTGTTTGTCCAATTTTATAATAGGGGACAAGAAATGGGCTTTTAATTTCACTGGTGTTTGGGGTTCTCAGAAGATGAAATTTCTTCTACCAATGCATGCTTATTATCTTCTCTACATCTTAGAGATAGAGAGTTTCCCAGAGCACCAAGAGTCAAAGTGACTTGCCTAGAGTCATAGTCAGATTTCAAATTTTAACTTATGTTTGCATGGATTAATAGCCAGTTAACTAATATTTTTCTGTCTTTCAATTTTACAATGGTATTGCAGAACAAATAAAAATATATGTTTTTATTTTTTATTTAGAAGGAAATCATCAAAACTACTCTGACAGAATTTCTGTAATTAGGTTCAATTGTTATTCAAAATCTATGATATTTAGCATAATCAATTTCGGAAGTTTTCCACAAACAAGTTCACATACCAGAATACCTTTTCAATGTTGTGCCTTAATCTTAAGTCAGTATCAGAATTCTTGATGATCCAAAGGCTAGAAGAAATATCTAGGTATCATTTAGTATATCATTCTGTATGTAGACATTTCTAAATGGATGATAGCAAGCATTTAGTCAATAAAAATAGCTAACATTTATCTATTTTTTATGTTGGCAAAGTATTTTACAGGCATCATCTCATTTCTTTCAAAATTACTAGCCAAAAATTGTTAGATCTCTACAGCCTTGTGGCATCATCCATTAGGTCACTTATTACTTCATTTCTCATCTATTATTACACACTGAACACAATCTTAAATGACAAGCATAGGAAAGTATTTAAATTTATAATAAATTTCTGTGATATACTACACATAAATTATTGATGCAGATATATATGTGTGTATATATGTGCATGGGTCAAGATATTAAAAGTATACTCCTCCAAGTGTTACTGTGTGCCAGGTTTGAATTATCCATGAGTTCACATCACAAAACAAATATGTATAAAAATCAATTTTATAAAGTGTTCCTAGAATCCCCCAGTCTGTCATGTCCTCAAACTGTTGCTTTACCTAGTCTAGCCTTAGATTCATTTTTGAGATGAGCTTATAGTCTCTTTGGGAAGATAAAACATATAAAAATAGTTAAGTAAAAATATAAGGTAGTAAGTCCTAAAATAAGTGATACTGGCAAGAGGAGCCTGAAGAAATCAGAGAAAACCATTTGGCTGGAGAAGTCATGAAATCTTCAAGGTACATGTAAATTTTGATCTGACTGTTCCAATAAGGATTTAGATTTGAAGAAGAGAACATTCTGGGTAAAAAGAATAGCTTTTAGAGTAGAACCCAAAAAAGGCTTGTTCAGTTTACCTTGCGTAAAGTAGTCCTATTGAGATGTGATAAGATATGTCTGAAAACAATGTGGGGCGTAAGAGTCCATGAAGAGGGAATGCTTAAGACAAATTGGAATTTAGTTTAAACCCCTTGGATAGCATCAGAAAGGAATATACTGATGAGATTTAAAAGAAAAAGATAGGTAGAAGTTTAACACCTGGGGCATCTAGGTGGTTCAGTGGGTAGAGCACTGGCTCTGGAATCAGGAGGACCTGAGTTCAAATCCAGCCTCAGACACTTAATAATTGCCTAGCTGTGACCTTGGGCAAGTCACTTAACCCCATTGTCTTAAATAAATAATTTTTTTAAAAAAGACATTTAATGCCCTTAATAGCTAAAAGACAGATTACCATTAAGAGAGGTTTACACATTAACAGGAACATTGTGTGATCATCTATAATAGACTTAATTCCTCTCAGAAATTCAAAGAACAAAGATAATTCTAAAAGATTTGTGACAGAAAATGTCATCCCATATTCAAAACAACTATGGAGTCTAAATGCAGACCAAAGCAAACTATTTTTGCTTTTTAGAATTTATTTTAGGTTAATTTTTCTCATGGCTTTGTTCCTATTGTGATTCTTCTTTTATAACATGAAATATTAAAGTATATTAAGCATGATTTTACATGTATAACCTATATCAGATTACTTAATATTATGGGAAGGAAGGAGAGAAGAGAGGGAGGTAGATAAATGAGGAACTCATAATCTTACAAAAAATGAATTGTGAAAAATATCTTTACATGTATTAGAAAAATAAAATTCATAAAAACAAATAATAAAATAAAAAATAAATTAAAAGAGATAAGTTCAGTATCACTGTTACTATGTATTTTTTTTTTCCTTTTACCCACTATGTGTGAAGAAGGCACTACTTGGAACTTACTGCAATATCCACTGCAAAATCAATCTATCTAAATGGACAAATGAACAATTCTTTAAGGAAGCTGTTAGCACTATCAAAAAGCCAATTGCATGCAGATGCTATACTAGTTGCAGTATGCTATGCTAGCTGCAGCATAAAATGATCAAAGAAATGTGAAAACATGCACATAGGTTCATATGAGTGCTAATATGAATCAGCTCTTAGATTTCTGCAAATTCTTGGTTGTCAAAGTTTCCTTGTATAGTAATTGAAAATGACTAAATTTGTATTACTCTTGTTACTATGTGCACATGTTTCTGCCGGTTATATGTTCTCTCATTTTTCATCAGAGTGTAGATTTTCCCAAATAAGTAGGAGAGAAATAGTTTAATGTCCTACTTCAAGTAATCATAGGGTTGAACTTTAAAAATGCATGTTTTCCTTGTCACCTCCCAACTTTCCTGCTTTACTTCATTGTCATCTCCAATGTAATTCTTAACCTTTGGTGCTAATTTTTTTTAAGGGGTGTAAGTATACATATAATTGTTCTATATTCCCTTTGTGAAGATTAACACAAGATGTAGCTTCCTAAAAATTGTTGAAATGAAACTTTCTATAATTCAGTTGAATAAATCAACCTATACTTCATATTTGTTTTCTTTTATTGTCCAGTTTAAGAAACAGTTCCAGAAGGCAAAGTTAAAAACAACCATATAGGTCAGCTAATCAACTCCCATCATTTTAGGATAAGGAAGTTTAGCAGAGTATCTGGAACATATCAAGTGCTTAAGTTTCTAGGAGGTTGACGCTGGAGTCATGAACTTCTAAGTTCAGGTCATGCCACTGACTTGCCTTAGCTATTTTCTCCTAAACCAATCTGTATGTCACAAAGGAGTACACATAAGTGATAGTTGGTTTAGGAAAAAAATAGTCAGCCTTCTATATACTGTGTCAGATTAAACAGGATTTTAAAAAAAAACTTTGTCATTCCTTCCTCTTGAAATTCTTCTGAATCCATATTGGGTTAGAATTTTTCTAAGAATTTCTTAGAATTATTACAAAAATATAGTAAATCACACAAAGACATTTTCTCTCTGAAAGAGACATTAAAAATTAACAATCTCAACCCTCTGTTTCATTGATGAAATAACTGAGGACAGGAGATGTGAAATAATAAATATCTAAATCACATTGCCTACTAATCCAAGAGGTAGGAATAAACTTTACATCTCCTGAATCATTATGCAATTCTACAAAATTAGATTGGAGCTAAGATAAAGAGGTCATCAGATCAACAATATCATTTCATAGATGGGAAAACAGAGACATAGAGAGGTGAAAGGACTTGCCTAAGGTGAAAAAAGTAGATACATGGAAGAAAAAAGATTGGAACTTAGATTTTCTAACTTCATGCTCTTCCTATTACTATTCATGTATGGCATAGTATATAAATCTATACATCTCTATCTTTGGTAACTTGGAATCAAAATGACTTTGTTACTGGTTTCTCTCTGATTTTGTGGTTTTTTTCCTGTCAAATTTCCTGCAACCGAATCTCCATCATGGTTCTTTATGACTTAGTTACTTACCTCTAGAAGTCCTATAATTTATGTTATCCCTAGACTTACATCATGATATGAGAACTTTTTATTTTATATTTACTACTACAGTCAGTTAAATGAAGGGAATTACAGGATAGAAAAGTCTTAAGTTTATCTCCCTGTGCTCACAAGAGTAAGGTTTTTATCTTTTTCACTTTCAAGTATTAACAGTATTACCTTGCCTATGTTAGAAATGTAGAGGAAATGTAAATAAGAAAAGAGGGTTGGGAGCAACATCTATAGGAGCAAAAGACTCAAGAAAGAAGAAAGAGAAATGGGGATAAACATTAACTTAGAGGAATAGATAATAATATGAACATTTACCTTTGGCTAGATTTTAGTTAAAAGGGGAAAAGAGCTTTGAAATGTTTTAGACTCTGTCTTGGGACCACCTGAAAGCACATAAAAAAAGGTGGGGGGAACTAAGATGCTACAGTGGTCAATCTATGAGCAAGTATTAAGAAATAGAATTATCTGAAGAAAAAAAAAACAGCACTCACTTATGAAAAATTTGAGTTAGGGAGGCTATTGACCATACAGGGTTTTTTTTAATTATTTATTTGCAGACAGAGCTAAATATAAATTGTTTTTCCCCATAAACATATGGTCGGGAGTTCTAAAATATTCCTAGTAGATGTCGATATGAAATTGTTTTTTCAAAGGTTACAATTTTATTTTTCCTAATTACATATAAAAGCAATTTGAACATTCATTTTATTCAAATTTTGAATCCCAAATTATCTCCGACTTCTCTTCCCCCCTCACTGAGAAAGCAAGCAGGAAATGTGATATCCTGAAAAATACATTTAATTCTGGGAAAGAAAACACAAAACAAAACAAAACAAGAAAGCTAAAGAAAGCAAAAAAAAAGTATTTTTATTGGTATTCAGACTACCATTTCTCTCTCTAAAAATGGACGTCACCTTTTATCCGTAAGTCCCTCAGAATTGTCTTGGATCATTGTATAAGCTTTCATAGGAGATCATCATACAAAACTGCTGTTACTCTGTACAATGTTCTGCTCATTTTACTTTGCAACAGTTCATTTAAGTCTTTCCATGATTTTTTTTTCTTTCTTAAGAGCACTGTACTCACCATTTCTTTTTTGTTTAGGTTTTTGCAAGCCAAATGGGGTTAAGTGACTTGTCCAAGACAACACAGCTATGTAATTATTAAGTGTCTGAACCCAGAGTTGAACTCAGGTACTCCTGATTCCAGGGCTGGTGCTCTACTGTGCCACCTAGTCAACCCTGTACTCATCATTTCTTAAAGCACAATAGTATTCCATCAAAATCATATATAACAACATTCCCCAATTGTTGGATACCCCTCAATTTCCAATTCTTTGACACCATTAAAACAACTACTATAAATATTTTTGTATATGTTAAGGTTCTTTTCCTTTTACTTAATCTCTGAGAACAGACCTAGGTACTGTTAGGTCAAAGTGAATGTATGGTTTTATAACTGAACATAGTTCCAAATTGTTCTACAAGATGTCTGTACCAGTATACAACTTTGCCAATAATACATTAGTGTTTTAATTTTCTCACATACCCTCCAGCATTTGTCATTTTCCCTTTCTGTCCTAGTAACCAATCTGACAGGCATGAGGTAGTAACTCAGAATCATTCTAATTTGCATTTCTCTCAATAATAGTGATTTAGATCATTTTTATATGACAATGGATAGCTCTGAATACTATGTCTAAAAAACAGTCTATTCATATCCTTTGGCCACTTATTTATTAAGGAAAGACTCTTTTTTCTATCAATTTGACAATTTTCTCTATGTTTAAGAAATGAAGTCTTTGTAAGAGAAATTCACTACAATTATTTTCACAGTAAAGATTAGCAACTTTGGGGCAGCTAGGTGGCACAGTTGGGGCAGCTAGGTGGCACAGTAGATAGAGCACCAGCCCTGGAGTCAAGAGTACCTGAGTTCAAATCTGACCCCAGACACTTAATAATTACCTAGTTGTGTGGCCTTGGGCAAGCCACTTTAACCCCATTTGCCTTGCAAAAAAACCTAAAAAAAAAAAAGATTAACAACTTTGAATTTCCCTCAATTCTGTTTACTCCTTTTTATCCTATTTTCTTTTTCCTTTTACTCTGTTAGTTCTCAAAAGTATTTTGCTTCTTTTACCTCCTCCAAAACTTCCCTCACTTCTATCAGTTCTCCACTTCTCTTATTCCCCCTTTCTTCCTATTTTCCTGTATAGAATGATAGAGTACTACAGTCTAATAAATAGGTATAATTATTCCCCCCTTTGAGCCAATTCTGATGAAACTACGGTTCATGTGCTCCCCTCCCCGATTCTACCATTTCCCACTCCAGTGTAAAATCTCTTTCGGGTCTATCCCTTTCCCCTTCTCCCAGTGCACTCTTGATTCTCATTCTTTAACTTTTTTTTAAAAATAATCATACCATCACATTCAACTCACAACTCTGTTTTCTATCTAGTATATTCCCTCTAACTGTCATAATAATGAAAAGGTTTTTAGGAGTTATAAATAACATTTCCTCATGTAGGAATATAAATGACTTAGCCTTGTTCAATTCCTTATAATTTTTCTTTCCTGTTTATTGGTTTATGTTTCTTTTGCATCTTGTATTTTGATAGAAAACTTTTCTATTCAGATTCAGCTCTAGTATTTTCATTAGGAAGTTTTGAAAGTCCTTTATTTCATTGAATATCCAATTTTTCTATTGAAGGATTATATTCTTTTGCTGGGTAGATGATTCTTGGCTCTAATCCTTGTTCTTTTTACCCTCTATGATCATGTAAGCCCCTAATCCTTTAATGCAGAAACTGCTAAATCTTGTCCAATTCCTTCTTGGGTTTCACAATATTTGAATTGTTTCTTTTTGACCATTTGCAATATTTTCTCCTTGATATAAAAGGTATGAAATGTGACAATAATGTAACTGGAAATTTTCATTTTGGAATGTCACTGAAGCAGGTAATAGGTGGATTTTTTTTCATTTCTATTTTACCCTCTTGTTTCTAATATCAGGGTAGTTTTCCTTTATAATTTCTTGACAGGTGATATTTAGGTTCTTTTTTTATCATGACTTCCACACAATCCAAAAAGTTATCTCTTCTAGAACTTTTTTCAAGGTGAGTTGTTTTTCCAGGGAGATATTTGCTATTTTCTTTCATTTTTTCTCTCTTGATTTTATGATTAAATGATTACTGATTTATAATTAAATTGTTTTGTGATTTGTGATTAAATTTGATTATGATTAAATGATTAATATCATTTAAATATCATTTAATAATGATATTTCATTAAGTCCTAACTCCCACTTGCTCATTTCTTCTAGCTTTTAAGGAATTATTTTCTTCAGTGAGTTTTTGTGCCTTCTTTTCCAGTTGGCCAATTCTATTTTTTTAAGGAATTCTTTACTTCAATGGATTTTTGTCTATCTTTTTTTCCACTTGGTCAATTCTATTTTTTTTTTTAGTTTAGTTTTGCTTTGTTTTGTTTTGTTTTTGCAAGGCAATGGGGTTAAGTGGCTTGCCCAAGGCCAGACAGCTAGGTAATTATTAAGTGTCTTAGGTCACATTTGAACTCAGGTTCTCCTGACTCCAGGGCCGGTGCTCTATCCACTGCGCCACCTAGCCACCCAATGATTCTGATTTTTCAAGGCATTCTTTTTATTCCATTTTTTTTGCCTCTTTTTCCATTTGTTCTATTTTTTTAAGGTAGGATTTTCTTCAGTATTTTTATGTCTCTTTTACCAAGAAACTTTTTTTTCCCATGATTTTCTTGCATCACTCTCTTTTCTCTTTATAATTTTTTCCTCTACCTCTCTTTCTTAATTTTTAAAATCATTTTTGGTCTCTTCTTTGACCTGAGGCCAATTCATATGTTTTCTTTGAGACTTTGGATGCAAGAATTTTGATTTTATTGTCTTCTGCATGTGTGTTTTGATCTTCCTTTTTATAATAGTAACTTTTGCTTGTTCATTTTCCAAACTATTTCTTGACTCAACTCTATCCTAAAGTGGGACTCTTGCTTTCCAAGTGGAGGAAGCACTGTTGCAAAACACTTCAGGTTTTTTGTGGCACTATTTCAGAGGTAATTGTAGGGAATCTGTAATTATTTGAGTCTTCCAAAGTGGTAAGATCTAGTGAGAGGTGTATTTACTACTCTCCTGTACTCTGTACTGATTTGTGAATGACTACAAGCATTCTTTTCAAGTTGAAGCTATAACCAGGGTCCCTGTTTCCCTGAGGTTACCATCTCTATTGTGCTGCTACTATGCCTTGCAATAGCTCTAAGACCAGGACTGGGATCCCAATTCAAGTACTGGCAATGAATCAGAGTCCTGTTCCTGGGGTCAGGAAAAAATCCATGTAAAACTTCTCCTGACTCATTTTCAGATCCCCTTAATGTCTGTGGGCTGAAATGTTTGGAAATAATCACTACTGCCAATGATTCAATCTTCCCAAATCCTGTTACTGGTTTGCTAGAACCCAGTCTACATTGGTGCAGCCTGCACTAAACTGTGATCCTCTCACCCTGCTGCAACAGACCTTTCCTGTTAACTTTCTGAGTTATCTTGGGCTAGAAACTTGCTTCACTCTGTCTTTTTTCATGGGTGGGGGGGCTCTGAGTCACTGTTTAAAGGTATTTGGAAGGGACTCAGATGAATCTCTGCCTTTTCTCTGCCTTCTTGGAATTGCCTCCTATGGAATTGTTTAAAGAGCACTAAATTTATTATAAGAAAAGACCTTGCCCAGACTCTGGGAAATGGAAACAGGCCCATAGAGTCGCCCAGCACAGAACCAAGTAGCAGTTGCTTCCAGAGCACTCAGCCCACAGAAAGTAGGGGGGGGGGGGGACTGTTGAGGGCTCTCTCCTCTGTCCCTAGGACAGGACTCTGGTGCTTTGTCCATATTCAGACCCTGGTTGCAGTCTGGGGTTCCCCATTGCCATAAAGCACGGTCCTTCCTCACACTCCAGGGTAGAAGGGTGTGCTTGTGGTCATCCACAAATCAGAGAATAGACCAGGAGAGTAGTTAGAGCTTCTCATAAGACTTTGAAAGAACTGAGGTCTTTGCAAGGGTTTCCAGTAATACTCAAAAGCTCAGGATGCACCCCAAAACCAAGGCACAGGCTGGGAAACTGAGTAAACAGAAAAAAAGGAACCTGTCCATAGACAATTATTTTGATCCCACAGAGGATCAAAACACACAATCAGAAGATGGCAAAGTCCAAGCTTCTGCATACAAAGCCTCCAAGAAAATTAGGAATTGGGCTCAGACTATGGCAGAACTCAAAAAATTTTTTGAAAGTCAAGTAATATAAGATAGAGGAAAAATTGGGAAGAGAAATGAGGGAGATGCAGGAAAAACATGAAAACCAAGTCAGCAACTTAGTCAAGAAAATTCAAAAAACTGCTGAAGAAAGCAATATGTTAAAAAACCAGTTTAGGTCAAATGGAAAAAAACAGTCCAAAAAGTGAATGAGGAGAAGAATGCCTTCTAAAAGGAGAATTGGCCAGATAGAAAAGGAGATAAGAAAGCTCTCTGATGAAAACAAAACCTTCAAATGTAAAATGGAGTTAAAGGAAGCTGATGAATGAATTAAGAAACAATAAAACAATACCAAAAGAATGAAAAATTAGAAGAAAACTTGAAATATCTCATTGAAAAGGAAACTAGAAAAACAGATCCAGAAAAGACAAGTCATGATGAGGAAAAGAGCCTTGAGTTCATTTCTAAAAAAATTTCTGCAGGAAAATTTCCCTGATATCCTAGAAGAAGAGGGCCAAATAGAAATTGACAGAATCCACCAATCTCCTCCTGAAAAAGATCCAAAAAAAAATAACCCCCAGAAATAGTATAGCCAAATTTCAGAACTCACAAGTCAAATAGAAAATATTACAAGCAGCCAGAAAGAAACAATTCAAATATGGTGGAACTACAATCAGGATTATACAGGATTTAGAAGCATCCACATTAAGGGCTCATAGAGTTTGTAATATAAAGTTCCCGAAAGCTAAAGAGGAATGCAACTGAGAATCAACTTCCCAGCAAAACTGAACATCCTCCTCTGGGGGAAAAGATGGACATCCAATGAAATAGGGAAATTTCAAATGTTCTTGTTGAAATGGCCATATATAGACAAGGCACAGGAGGGAGCTGAATTTGAAAGTATAATAAATTGTAAAAATGGAGTCAATGGGTGAAAAAGAAATGTACTGGGAGGAAGGAAAAGAAGAGGTAGAATAAGCTAAGATATTTCATGTAAGAGTCAAGAAAAAGCTTTTGCAATGGAGTGGAACAGGGCAGGTGAGGGGGGGGGGATGAGGGAGATTTCATTCTCATTAGAAATGGCTCAGAGAGGAAACATACATATACTTAATAGGGTATAGAAATATAGAGGGAAAAGGAGAGAAAGGGGACAGGGGGAGGGGAGGAGGATGTAGGTGATAGAGGAGAGGGTAGATCATGGGAGAGGATAGTCAGATTATAATACATTTTCTTTTTTACTTTTTGCAAGTTGGTGGGTTTAGGTGACCTGTCCAAGACCATGTTCCCCAGGGCTGATCCTCTGTCCACTGTGCCACTCAGCTGTCCCATAGCGCACTTTTGAAGATGGAGAGGGAGAGGAAAGAGAAAATATAATAGATGGTAGTGGAGAGAATGGATGGAAGGAATTACAATCAGCATCAGCAACTGTGGAAAAATATGAAAGTAACTTCTCTGATGGACTTACGATAAAGAATGCGATCCATCACAGAGACAGAGCTAAACACAGACTGAGGAACATTTTTTTCTCTTTCTTTCACTTTATTACTCATGAGGTTTTTATAATTTTTGTGGAGGGAGGGGGGATTATTTTTACTTTTACAACAAGACTATTTTGGTAATGTGTAAATAAATAAAAATGTAAATTAAAATTAAAAAAAGAAACGGCCTAGTTGAAATTTTGCCTTTGATATTTATCAACTGTATGACTATGAACAAGTCCCTTAACATCTCTGAGATTCAATTTCCTCAATTATAAAATAGGCAAAATATGCCCCATTAGCAGTTAGCTCCTAATTTTCTTGGAAAATCAAGTAATCAAAGGTATACAAAGTATTTTGCTATATTAAAAAAGCTATTTAGCTGTTATTATTATTATTACTATTATCATAGTACTTGCTCAAAAAATTTAACAGCTACCCATTTTCTGATTGCACAAAATTTGAATTTATCACCTATTATTCACAGGTAGTCTCACAACTAGTTCTACTCTACATTAGCATAGCATTATTTTCCCACTTCTCCTGGTTTCCAATTTTGCATTTTCTCCCAGATATTATTCTGCTTTCTCCAACTGGATTGAAATGATTTCCTCCATTCTATTTATCTATATCTTATCTACTCTTTAAGGACCAGGTAAAAGTTCACACCCTCTGTGAAGTCCTCCTGGAGCACATCTAGTTGTAAATTGGAGTATAAGTATAAAATTGGAGTACAATAATTGGAGATCTCTTTGAAGTAGAGGGGTGCATTTTATGTTTCCTTAAACCCTACATATTATTTCAATTGGATTTTAGAAAACTTCTAGTTTACAGTTAAGGAAACCAAGATCCCTTTTGGTTAACTAAGATGAACAAAGTCATAAAATACACAATGTTAAGATCTTAGATTAAAACTTTGGTTCTCTAATTTTCAAATCAATGTTATTTTACTATAACAGACTGCCTCTAAAGCATTTGTGTTGTATCTAGACTTCCAGTTCGACAAATCCAACCCTAATCTCTCTCCATATTCCATTCCTATATTAACAACTGTCTACCATATATCTCTAGCATAATTTTCTTTCTTTCACAGAGAAGGCATTCAATAATTATTTGTTATTGGAGTTATTCTTCCTGTGATTTCAAATGTCTAACAATGTATGATCAGAGTTAGGCAGAAATAAAAAAACTGCCAACTCTGACAATGTATATAAATGTCTCATATAAGCCTACAAATTCTAAGACCAGATGCCTGTCTAATTCAGCCAGGGATCTCAAAGGCATTTTCATCCATTGGAACAAGGAAAAGATAATTCAATTCCCTTCTGATGTTGATTAACTTTTCACTATAGCATATAATACATTCTATCTACATTTCTTATATCATATCAATATCATAAATATCTCTCTCTTAAAGAGAATTTCAAGACTCCTGCAGATGTTTTTCACAAGTTTATCCTGGATCATTGTCTTGGTTGCTAAGTAGTATCAATATATCAGATGCTAAACAGGGTGGGTGAGCAAATGTATAAGAAATGCTTTCATCTTCTGAAATCACAGAATCATAGCACTTTAATTTGTCTAGACTTTGTGTTTTCACCTAAATAAGCTTATATTTGCCTTTCTCCAAAAAGAAGTAAAAAAATACCATTCTATCAAGATAATGATCAGCTTTTCTTGTGAAAGCAAGTATAGGGCAATTAGTTTATTATAGTATCATAGATGCATTTCTCTGAAGTTCAGACATTCAAATAATTTCCAAATTTGTAGTCAACCAAAAGTTACTCTACAATAGCTGCTGAGGTTTGAAATGGACTGTTGCTAGAAGTATGGAATTCTTGTAGTCTGATTTTAGCTAGAACTCCTGAGGAGCTGTCTAGTTTCTTCCACGAACTACTTATTGATCTTCACTAGGTACCCCAGTCCAACCTAATTCCATCTCTTCTAAAACTCTGTATCATTTAATATTTGTAATAACCATTTTGCACTTATCAGAGATCACAGCTTTATTATGCAATTTTTCACTTTTGTTTTTCTTGTCTCACCAACTAAATTATAAGTTCCCAGAGGACAATTATGCTTTTATTTCACAAAGTAGCATCTATCATATGCTAGACACAAATTGAATATAAGATACAAAATATTTTGTATTATAAAATATTGACTAAATATGATCTACATAGAAGATTCTTGATAAGTATTCATTGATTCATTGAAAAGACTTTTTATTGGGTGATAAAAGTTTAACCTGAAGGAACTTCTCCATTGTTAGAACTAAGTTCAATCATAGGAAACTACATCCATATTATAACTTATTTTGTTCTTGTTTCTATTTTCCAAATATACTTGAAAGCTTTTAAGCTAGATAGATTCTAGTATTTCTAAAGACTAGATATAATACAAAAAATGACAAAAAGGAATAGATAACAATGTAGTATCATGAAATATGAAATAAGAAAACGAGGTCAAATGTTATCTTTTCTGCTTGTTACCAAGACACAAACTCCCTGGATCTCAGTTTCCTCATTTGTAAAATGAGAGATTTACATTTAATGACTTTTGAGTTTTCTTCCAGTTCTGAGGCTATAATTATCCAAAATGGCTGATTGCTATAAAAGGGACTTCTGAAACATTTTATTTAACATTTGGGAGAAGTTCTCTAATTAGGAAAAGTCTGCTCATGAAGAAATCGTTCTTGTTCCACACAATAGATACTTTCAGTTTTGAGCAAGCATGAAGGAGACATATGGATTACTACTATAACCTTTTGAATAATATTCTCTATTGAGAACATACTCCTACACCCAAAGTGGATTTTAGCCAAAGTGTCTTAACAGGAGGTTATACAACATGATATTTACCTCCCCCACCACCACCCCTACCAGTACTCAAAACACTTAGTACTCTGAACAAAAAGTATGGAGGAAGCTCGACCAAAGAATGCTTGCCAGATTCTTTCTTACAAAACAGCACACAGAATAAGAGAAAGGGGAGGAAAGAGGGAAAATCCATTTACTGACTTCTTTGGTTTCCACAATGTAAATGAAGTTGCTCAATATTATAGTCAGACAAATGCACATTTGAATCAGTTAACTTTTTAAAGGAATTACTCCTCAGAAGAAATAATGGAGAGAGAACTATCCTAAGAAGACTCTTGGATTCTACTTGGCTGTGTTTCTAAGTAACTTGATGGTGTAATATACTGTAAAGAATACTGGATTTCAATGATAGAAATTGACGTCCGCACTTCAACACAAACATATGAGGTACCAGATAACTTGAAATAAATTCTTAATCCTCTCTAGGACACAGTTTCCACACCTGAAAATAAGGAAGTAAGACTAAATAAGGTATTACCACAGTCAAGTCAGTCCTCCTCTTTGGGCACTAGTGGTTTAATATATTCACTGTGGGTGCTGAATTAAATAATTTACCAGGCCTTCTTTGACTCAAAGTATGATCTACTAGACATTTTCAAGATCAATTTTTCTGAGGCATATTTAAATATAGCCCTATATTTAAAAATGTCTTTTGAAGTTGATGAATTTTTTTTAGAGTAGACAACAATCTATAATGTGCTAGTATCACAAAGAGTACTTTGCATTATTGTATGGAATCATCAAAAACAATGATCAATTATTCCCATATTTATTAGATACTTAAGAATTAATTGTAGTATTAAAGACTATAATGTGAACTACCTTTGCACAAAATGGTTCTCAGGTTTATGGCTGCCTTTTATAATTTATACATTTCTTCAAGGTACAAATCAAGTACAACTTTTTATAAGGATTGCTTTCCCAATTCCCCCATTTTTTTGGTTTCTTCAAAACAATTCTGTATATTTCCTTTAAACATATTTTGAATGAATTAACTTGTGAACCATGTCCTTTCTTCTTCCCTCTATTGGAATATAATCTCCTTGAAATTAAGGACCCTTTTCATTTTTGTCTTTATCTTCCCATCCTCTAAACAGAATGCCTGGAACGAAGTTGGCAATTAATGCATTTGATGGATGGAACTGATATGGAAATTCTGAATAGACACAGTATATTTGTCTTCATATCTCTGTCTGTATAAAAACAGGTTTAGCTTTGAACTCAAAACAAGATTTTACTCTCTAACTAGAATGAAAGTTGTTTGTTTAAAACTAATGATGCAGGACAGGAAAGATAGGAAGCATTTCTCCTATACCTTCATGGGATCTAACACAATCAAAAATCCGTTTTAGATTGAAAAGTGATGTCTAAGAATATATAATATAAAGCCTCCTTATTAGATAAAGAAGGCAATTGTAGTCCATGGGTGTTAAGTACATTGCCCAGGATCAAGCAATGAATAAGCATCAGGGACAGCACTGGAACTCAGACTCTTTTAACTTTAGAGCTAGTATTCTTTCTTTGAGACTCTTATTTTTTTTTGTTTGTCTGTTTGGTACAATAATAGATGTTCAGCAAGTATTTGTTGAACTAAATTGATAAAAATAGATCTCAGGCATCATTGATAAAATCATAGATAAATCAACTCATGATAATGTTGGCTTATTATTGTAGAAACTATATAATGGACTCTTGTGCCCAAACTTAGACTGAATCAAAATGAGAAAAATAATCTGTCATATTATATTCATATCAAGAAAAAATTAACTAAAGGCATTCTATACACAGTCATCTTTTTTGAGTAAAATGCATTTTCTGCTAAATTAAGAAAAATGTTACTTTTCTCAGATAATTAGATGAAATCTCTTTTTTACAATTAAACAAATAATTTGCAATGTAATTATATATAACACAATTATACAAAAGTAGAGTGTGCTTAGCAGTGACTTTTATATGATCAAAAGTAATTTGAATGTCCCATGAAGTTATGAAGTTATCAGAAAAGACTGCCACTGATAAATATTACTTACAACCTTTACTAGAGAAATAAAGTTTTAATGAAATGTGTCTTTAGTAGACAAGGATTTTCAGTGTAGTAGTAATTTATATTAGTACTTTCTTCTTATCTCATGGTTTATAAGTTAATGAATTTCACACATACAGCTTTATCTTCTTCCCCAGATGATCAGAAAAGGAAAAGAATGAAATAGGAGAAAGGAAAAGGAGTTATAATTTGCTTGATATCACACATCAAATGGCATTTGAAAGGAAGAATGCAAGTCAAGTTCTACCAAAGCCTATCAGTGAAACTTTAAATTCCTTTGGCTAAACAGTTTGCATTTCATAGCATAATCTTTGTTATTTCCTGAGTTTAGAGAACATGGAGAAAAGGAGCTTGGGATTCCCATTTGAGAAACAGGACAACCTTGCAAACTTCTGAGATGATAAAGAATTTACTTTGGCCCTAGTCTTTCCCTCCTTTGAATTTAGAGATATTTTTTTCTCCTCCAAGAGGATACTGATCTTGATTGAAAAAGAAGAGTTAACTAAGGTGAAAGTATTCATACAACTTCTTAATGTCTCTTAATTTTTGGTCTTTCCAAATCCTGGGTAGCATAATTAATGTTGTGAATTTTTAGTCAGGACCCTGTTTTGTCTAGCCTAAAGTAACCATATGATTTAATAGATTCCAACTGAAGTTGATGATAGAAATAGAGATATTCTTTTTTACCTATATTTTACCAAGGCAAAGTTGCTGTCACTAAGGCATATTGTCCAATACATGACATTGACCTTTCTCTATTAACAAAAACACAGCCTTCATGAAGGAATAAAATGTTTTGATAAGAGAATTAATTTCTCCCTCCCTTTTTCTCCCCTACTCTTTACTTCAATATAACCAAATGATGTTTATGCATAAATTTAAATCCTTTCATAAGTTCATATTTTTATTTAATTTCCACATCATTTATTTCAAGTCAATCCAAAGAGAGACTCATCTAATTTAAACCATTTTTCTTCAGGTCTTGAATCTTTTCAGAAATATTTTTCCATTTGGTCCATAGTCTCGATTATGTTTAATGTGGATAATGCTGGTAGATTAAAATTGTGCTTAAAGAAACCCAGACTTGAAACAGTGAGAATGGGAAGGGGGAAGAGAAGACAAGACAATAATTACCTGTCTTTGATGCTACACAGATCAATGTGTAAATCACTAAAATTCCCCAGGGAACCTTGCTGAACTGAAATGA
The DNA here is from genome assembly GCF_037893015.1 of Macrotis lagotis. NCBI lineage: Eukaryota > Metazoa > Chordata > Mammalia > Peramelemorphia > Peramelidae > Macrotis > Macrotis lagotis. The sequence goes on from NC_133658.1 coordinate 604,249,405, forward strand.
GGTCCTTGGGCTGGTTATCAATAAAGATGAGTCTCATGCAGCCTTGGAAAGCCTTAATGGGATTTAAACATTGGGAATCGGTGAAATTGTCTGGGCACCCTGTGGGAGAGAGAAAAAGATGAAGAAGAATACTGAAATGATCAGTCATTTCTTTGGTGACCTATTGATGGAAGACCTTGAGGTCTAATTATCTGTGGTACTTTTCATTCTAAGCAGTACAAGATGCTTTAGTTGTAAATCCTAGCATTTTCAAGGAAGGGGATAGGAACAGTACAAAATGGGGCACACTCAATCATGGTGAAGAAAAAAAATAAAGAATCTCATGGCACTATACCAAATTTCTCTCTTTCACTTTATGTTTGTTTGGTAAACTTTATAATTCAAATGCATGGTGTACTTAACCTAAAGATTTAAATATAAATAGAAATATGCATTCTGTCTTGAAAAAAAGTCAAAATGTTGGCTTTTATTCTTAATTATACTTTCAATGGAAATTATATTATAGGTAAGGAGTAATTTTACACATTAGCAACCTTGGTTTTTTGCTTTGTTTTTTTGCAAGGCAGTGGGGCTAAATGACTTGTCCAGCAACCTTGGTTTTTAAGTACTTTTAACTCAATTTAAAAAGTGATATTAAAATGTACGACAAACATCAAAGGAAAAGGACAACAAATGAATGCCATTATAGTGTTATTATAGCCCATGAGGACAGTTGAATCTACCTTTTAAATTCATTTTACCCACTCTCATCTCTTTATCTATCAACCTTCTCTCTCACCCAATAACCTATACTTGTATTTGATTCACAAGGCAAAGTTGCTACTGACATAATGCTTAGCACCTTAAACAATAGCACAGATATTTGTGTACATGTGTTAGTCACAGACCCTAGTCTCCATCATTTTAATAGGTTCAGAGCATATGGCAGACCAGTCTTGAAAATGGCAGCAACAAGCCATAAATAATGAGATATTATTTCAACTATTCCTAATAGATAGGCTCTGCTTTCCTGAAACCCAACAGCTGGTTAATAGCTCATAGCCATACTATAAAATGGAAGAGGATGCTACAGTTTCTAATTGCAGCTGCAGAGAGAATTTATGTAAGTTGACTATTAGTACCTCAGCTCATTTTTCACCTTTCTTAGAATTGCAGACTACATGAGGAATAATTGTCCAAACTCTGCAATTCTGAAATGAATCTGAGCTGGTCCATTCGCCATTAAGACCTACCAAAAATAGCAGCTATTCAAACTAGGGGGAGGGTAAGTGTTTTGCCTGCAAGGCTCTGCAGATGCCTATTAGTTATTTTACAATGAAAATTAATTAGAAACAATCTAAGACATTGTGAAATATGTTCTAAGATACCTTGTTCCATCTATGTATGTACATAGGGTAAAATTTAGAAAATTGGGGGGGGGGGATTACAGATTCTCTCTTCATTTCCTATCATTTTTGAGTACCTAGGAATTTTCTATTCTTTTCTATCTCCACCCCCCTCCCAAGACAGGTCCCATATGCAGTCAATCTCTCCATGGATTATAAACTATTCTGGAATAAGAATATTAAGGTTTATCCTTAATTATGCAATGAAATATTTTTCTTCTTTTGGGAGGCTTTTTTCAGCATCAGTGGTTAGTTATCAGAAATTTAGTTAGGGTAAAGGGTGGAGGATCCTTGAATTGCAATATGAGGTCAATTAATCCATTTAGTATATATATATGTATGTATATATATGTATATGTATATATACATATATATACATACTTCCATAAGTGTTGGAGAACTTCCAAATTTAAATAGAATTTGTTTCAAGTATTAGAAGAACAATGTGTAAATGATGTTTAAAATGTTTTAATTATCTCCTCCACTAGTCTCTGAATTTTTGTTCAATAATGTACACATTATGTTTTTCTTTGGGAAGGTAACAAAAAAATGGATTCAGCAGATTGGTAGGTAAATTGTGTATAATAACAAATAAAATAGAATCCTATATTAGACATAGAATTTAAATGAATCATATCCCTAAATATCATTTACAAGTAGGTTATAGTTTTTATTTTGTTTGATCCAGACATGTCATTTAATATCTATATGAATCTCACTTTCAGGTTATATTTATTACAGAATAAAATACTAAACTGAGCAATATCAATTTTAAAATGACATAACTTCTTGTAAAAACTTTATGAAGATGTGTATGAAAAGGAGAAATTCTTATAAATGCTGCCTAAATGAAAGATGTGATAGTATGATATAAGAGAATTTCACTATCTCTATGAACTGTTCTGGTTTTTTATATCACCTGAAGGATACCTCTATGATATCAATTAACAGTTATGACCTTACACCACAACAGATTGGAAGAAATGTTACTTTATTTAAGGTCACTATGCTGTATATACAGTCAATATTACTGCTTCCTGAGCCATGATCAGGTTTTTAGTTGAGTTTCTTCTGAATATTTGATTAGCTTGGCTCAGCTAGGTAGTACATCAGATAGTATGAGAATGAAGAAGATATGAATTCAAATTCTGCTTTAGATGTAGCCTATTTGGAACTCTGGGCCAGTTCCTTAATCTATCAATATCAGTTTCCTCATCCGTAAAATGCAATAATAACAACTCCCTGCCATTTGCAAGGACCAAATGAGATTATACATGTAAAGTGCTTTTCAAAATTTAAGACACTATATAAATGTTAAACCATTATCAACATATCACCAGCTAGTGCTAAACATACTTTCCCCTCTGCTCGATTTTCAGATAATATTTGGGGAAAAGCAGGGCAAACAAAAATGTGGAAATAAATATTATAATAGTGAAATAAATCCCAAATGTTTGCCCCCCACACACACATACACACTTGGATTTCTTTCTGGAAGGCTTGTAACATACCTCCAAAATAGTAGCTATTCCCAGAGTAAATCTGCAGTCGAGTGGTTTCATGAGCAGCGGATGCTGCATCATTATCCAGTGTCAAAGTAATGCGGTTCCTTCTGGCATTGATGCTAACCGAATGCCACAGGCCATCATTCAAGTTGCTTCCTGGGGAAAAAAATATAAGATATGTGAAAAAGAGGTTGTGATTGGTATTGGGAAGGCTAAAGCAAGAGATCACATCATTTCCCCTATTTTGTGACATAAATATCTACAATTTCCTACTATCTCTGGGAAAAGACCCTTAGCACTGAAGCAGAAGCCCAGGATTAAATCTGATCTATGCCACTTATTAATTGGATGACTTTGGATATGTTATAGAAATATACTGACATTCAGTTTTCTCATCTGCAAAGATACCATATAAGGTGACCATAAAGGAGATGTATGTGTTTTTCATCATTAATCAAAGACAGAGTCTATGGTCTCTTCAATAGGAATGTAGATGATGAGACAAAGGCACTGAGAAAGAGCTCCAAAAACTTTTGATATTCAATCAACTACATGTTCTCATTCATAATTCTCAAATATACAACAACTTTGAAAAGTTCTTCATAAAAGATGATTGTCCAAATGACACAAAACACCCTATATGATAGATGCCTAATAAGTGTTTGTTGAATGAATCAATTTGCTATATAAACATAAATTAATGTAAGCTTTTATTTGTATATCCATAAACCACAATAAAAGTAACACACAGGTATTTCTGCTTTTAAGCAAATTGATGATCATCTCCTCTACTTATTAAAAGGGAAAAATAAAAACAAAGATGAGTGAGGAAACACAGAATTACAAGATCCAAGTAAAGTCACTTTCATAATATTCCATGGTATTGAGTCTTCCTGAAAATGGAACCAAATTGGAAAGCAGAAACAGGTCTTTCAACTATTTATTTCCCCCATAGTGACTCTTATGTTTATTGTTAGCAAATCTACTCTACAGTCTGAATCTTTAGGTTTTAGTTAATGATTTGGATCATATGAAATTAAGCACAAAGGAATGGTTTGAGGATGAAGGGGCAAAACTTATGGCAAAGAGATGACAAGGAAATAAGAAACAGAGGCACAAAAGGAGAAGTTTTTAAGACAGCTGTGTAAATTAACAGGGAAACAAGGTGGTTCAGTGGAAAGAGGACTGGGCTTGGAATCAAAAAGATTACTCATCATAGTTCAAATCCAGCCTCAGACACACAGTGACTATGTCATTCTGAACAAATCATTTACCACTGTTTGCCTTAGTTTCCACATCTGTAAAATGACCTAGAGACAGAAATGGAAAACCACTCCAGTAACTTTGTCAAGAAAACTCTAAATAGAGTCATAAAGAGTCAGACATAATAGAATCAACAGTAACAACAACAATACCAATGAACTAAAAAGCTCTCTGAAACCTTGGCCAGAAATCAACAGGAGAGGTCTGTTGTAAATATATTTACCAAGTCCTAGGCACTTCAGTTGCCCATGAATCAGGAAAGATAAGGCTTATTCAACTATCATTTAAACCTGACCAGATTTAAAGATAATTTACTAAGGACCTCACCAGAGTCCCTCATTTTCATATTTGTTCATTTGATTTTAGACTAAAAGAGGGAAATCCAGAGATGAATTTAAAGCTTCCTATGGCCCAGTATTGCTATCCCAGCACAGCCTCCTTTCTTGTTATGAAAACTAATAAATATATTAATCATTAAAAATCCCATGAGATTATACTTACTTGATATTTCTTTCACATTGTAAGTACCATGTTCAATTGTTTGCTAAATTAAACTGAATACAGACTTCATTTATTAACAAAGTTATTTAATTGTTTGGATTGAAGAGAACTGCATTTGATGATTAAGAAGTCTAATTAATGGGGAAATCAAGTTTACACAATCTAGTTGTGTAAACCAAAAGGCTTTAATCAGGACTCTACAATTCTCCTCATGGCACATTCCATCTCTGATATCACATAAAGTGACAAAAAAAATCTAAACCTATAAAGTTATTAAAACATTTAAGAATAAAAAGATATACATTCTCCCTCTTACTAATCTCAAGTCAAGCGCAGTAGAAAAGTCCATGTTTTTCCTCTATTAATCTAATCTGTTATTGAGATTTTTTCTCCTTTGGGGCAAAATTAGAAAGGAAAAGTGATACTACTTGAAGTACATTATGTGAAAAATCACTTGAAAAGCTTTTCTTTTGCTTTCCAGTAGATGAAACATTACACAAAGTGATATAAAAAAGCATCATCTTCCAAGTATTGAAACCATTTCAAAGAGATAAACAAAATTGTTAAATTTGGAAGTCAAATTGTAACTCAGTAAGTCATCAAGGGATATGCACATTTGACAGATTCTGATTCTCTATCCACAGTAAGAATATAAAGGGCAGCTAGGTGGTGCAGTGTATAGAGCAATCAGCACTGAAATCAGGAGGACCTGAGCTCAAATCCAACCTCAGACACTTAATAATGGCCTAGCTGTGTAATCTTGGACAAGTCACTTAATCCCATTACCTTAAATAAACAAAATTCAAAAAAACCCACAATAAGAATTTATCATCTGATCAGAACTTTTGGGACTTTGTATTTCATATTGGATATCACATTTTTTTATAAGACCATTAATACCCTAAGGTGACCAAAAATATTGAAGAAACTCAAGCCATTTCATATTAACATTAATAGAAGTAACTGTGAATATTTACCCTGGTGAAGAGATAGTTTAGGAGACTGGGATCTTTATTCTCAACTATATTAAGAGTTGTTCCTTGGAACAAGGATGTGACTTCTTTAAGTTGGTCCCTAGGGAGAAGGGAAAAAGTTCTATTCTTGTCCCAAGGTATATAAATTGAAAGGTTGCAGATTCTGGCCTATTACTTAGGGGGGAAATGTTCCTAACAATTAAAAATGTCTACATTGTCTCATCAAGAAATGAGTACTCTGACCAGAGTTTGGTGAAGACTGGATACTTCATTGTTAAGGATACCACCAAAGGAATATATGTTTGAAGTACAGATCTGATCAATCTTAAATATGCATTTCACTACAAAGATTATATATTTTGCTATTTCTGCTACATGTTTTTGAATTTTGAATGAATGATTGATCTTCGCTTTTAATGTTAAATATCAGATTTTGCTGATTAACCTAAAAATTCCATTGATCAATGAAAATAATATTTAGTTTTTGAATGTAACCAATTCTATTTTCCATTTACAATATCTGGAGCATGAAATGACTGCTTTTATAAGCTGCTTGATTGTCATCATTTTAACTTCATATTATTATTTGTACTTTTAAGGCAGGGAGAATGCTAGTGAGACTACAATGCCTAAGTTGAGAACCCTCTCCCTTCATTAATTTCCAAACTGCACAGGAAACTGCCAATGTATTTTAAAACAAACTTCAATTCTTTAAGTCACTTCATTACATTGTTTTTCTTTTGGAAATTTAAGTTGAAGGAGTTTATTTGGAAATTCAGAAGCAAAAGGTGAGGACCCACAGGATAGGTTAGGATATTGAACTACTATTCTGTTTTCTGGACTTGAGGGATCATATTGATCTTTTTTTAATAGTTTTAATTATGCTAAAATTAATAGAAAATTATTATCTCTTATAAAATGAAAAAATAGGTATAGGATTCACCTCAAAAAACGTTGCTTAAGCTAAAAGGAAAAATAGCCTATTATGGATAAAATCAATTTGCTTTTCCACTCATAACTCATAGCTTGCTATATACTGCCTTCAGGTTTTTGCTGATGTGATTCCTCCATCAATACATATATCTGGAAAGTTCTAAGTCCTGGATCAATCTATTTCCTCAAATATCTATGATTCATCTCCAGTACAATTTTTCTTAGTGGTCCCATCAAAATTTTCATTAATTAATCAAAATATATTCTTTGGATAATCATAAGACTAGGATTATAAGTGTAGTCTTTTCAGTCAGTGAGCAGCAGTTTATGAAAATTTCTGCAATAATGAAAAATCAGCTAGAGTGATGGACAGCATAAGACAGGTTATGTTGAATTTTAATAAGAAACATCTACATCTTTTGGTTGATAAGTATTTGTAGTTAGAAGCTTATATACATACAAGTAAAATATATGCTATGATATTCCTGTGTATCTTTCTATCTCTGCATGTATTTACATGTATGTGCATGTATATATGTCTATTATATATATCTTTACATATGACAAAATCTATGGTACTGATTACCTATTACCACTTACATTGACCAGGTAAACTTCTAAGAAGTTATTCCAGGGGTAGCGAGGTGGTACAGTGGTAGGACTGAGTCTGGCCCTGGAGTCAGGAGGGCCTGAGTTCATATCTGGCCTCAGACTCTTAATTATGTATGTGACCTTGGGCAAGTCACTTAACCCCACTGCCTTGCAAAAAAACAAGAAGTTACTCCCAAATGACATTGCTTGACTTCTTAGATTCACCAATAAATAGAAACATGTGAAATCACAGCAATATATATATATGCATATATATATATATATGTGTGCCTAGCATTTTTTCTAATTAAAAAAGGAATACAATTTTCCCCAGATTCACATACATCAAGAATATTACATCTTCAATGTACTTATAACTATACACAATACACACACACACACACACACACACACACACACATCATTGCCTTCCTTACACAAATTCTTAATATAGTGCTTTTGCTTATTATTGGAACTCATTAAGCACTTGTTGATTGGTTTAACTAATCCCATCAGTCTTAATATATGAGTCTAAGACTGCACAATGATTTTGGGATGTCTTCTGTAAAGCTCCTGAAAGATGACCATAGAATCAATACATTAAATGGTATCTTTTCTTCCTAATAATGAATCCGAGCTTATGACAAGCAATCACACAGAACAGTTATTGTGCTTGTGGTCAATACATTTCACTAATCAGAAGAAGGTCTATTTAGAAGAACTTTCTACTTAGATTGATAAAGAGACTGCTACCAAACAAGTTCAAATATCAAGTTACTGTTTTTTGGCTAGACTGGGAGATTGCTGTCATTTTTCCCCCCAATGTAAATATGAGACACTAGTGCAGCAAAAATTAAAGATTGTATCATAGGCAGAATCTGAAATAAAATGTAAAAATCAGTTACAAAGTAGAAAATTTTGGGGAATAGCTGTCAATCCATTTGTCATTGAACTCTTAGTTGAGTCCTTAGTAAAAAAAAAAAAAATCACAGTGGTTCCCTTTGGTTTCTTGGGGGGTTTTTTTTAGGTTTTTGCAAGGCAGTGGGGTTAAGTGGCTTGCCCAAGGCCACACAGCTAGGTAATTATTCACTGGTTCCCTTTGACAGAATAAAATTTAAACTTTTGTTCCTGTTCAAGACACATTCACTTTTCCATTTTTTTATGACTTTATTTCTCCTTTACTCTTTTTTAATGTTCTGAACAATGGTGCTTTGTTCCTGAACACAATCTGTGCTTTCTCATATCCTCTCCTTTACTTATGTTATTGGAATGTCAACCAGTCCTTTTCTTCACCTATTCATCTTTTAGGAATCAACTCAAACTCTTTCAGGAATCTTTCCATAATTTTTGTAGTTGATAAATATTCTCCCCTCAGACCTTATATAGTATGTTTTCACTTTGCACCTCTTCCCTTAAATTCATTAATTATGTATTTTACAAGCAACATGCTATACTGGATAGCCAGCTGAGAAACTAGAAAGAGGATAAAAAATGTTTCCCATGACATAAGTAACTGTGTGACCCTGGGGTAGTCACTTAACTTCTCCTTACTCAGGGCAGTTGTTATACTATAAGTTACATAGAAAGTACCCATTTTCATTATTAGAAGGAAGTTCCTTATTTGAGTGTTGCTTATATTGAAGAAATCATCAAAACTGTCCCTATCCCTATTGTCCATTACTGTTTGTTATACTTAGTTATCTTAACCCTCTACTAGACTTTAAAGTCCATGAAGACAGAGATCATGTTCCTCTGCAATTTTTCTTTCATAGTGTCTCAAGTAGTGCTCTGTACTCAGAAAACAAATAAAAACTGCATGATTAATGAAATAATAATCATAGTGCCTTTGTTATTTTCTTTTATATTGTTAGAAAACTTTAGATTTGTTTATGATTGAAATCTGATTTGTAGTTTGAGGCTTGGCTAAATTTGTCTGTGGTTGGGTGTCAGAAGATTCATTTGAGGTTTTTAATAAGAAAATACAGGTTGGGACTTTCAACTCTAAATACAATCAAACAGCCTATTGTGACAGTTATAGTACTAAACTTCTCTGTTTTCCCTCACTAATGGGATTGTCTCATCAATGTTATCTTAGCTAAAACAAGAAGGCAGTTAGTGACAACTTAATTGTGAGAAAGGAGAGAGTTCATAGACTAGTCATGCTTACTTGATGTACAGATGGTAGCTATATACAAATGGCTTGTACGAAAAAGGGTAACATTTTGGGAGCAGCTATGTTAATTACAGAGTTGTAGCCTGTAACCATCTGGCTGCCAGCATTAATCAGGGTGAGCACTTCCATCATCGGGAGATGTGCCTTGCTCAACCGTATAAACCACCACTGGGATTTCTGTTGGTCTTTCTCTAATTAGTGCTTGCTCTTGTGCCCATTTCATTCTGCGGCCAGGAACAATTCCTAGCAAACAATTGGTGTTTAATAAGTTTTGTGAAAAATTCACAACCAGATTTCTATTCCTCAGAATTTTTCCAGGATTCCTTTATATGTCCTCCTGTTTGCCTTGGATTGTAGCCACCCTCCATAAAAAAAAAGAAAATAAAAAAGAAAAGTTTGACTTTAAAAAAGAATATGCTGGTGTTTGTTGCAATTAAATATCTGATATGGTTGTTGAGCCAGATACTATATTAACTCTTTTGGTGCTGAAATATTTTTTCCTTTCATTCCAGTTCTTAATATTTTGTGCCAAATTTGGGTCAAATAAGAATTTCTCAAGGGATCAATTATACTTGAAGTTTATGTTAATTTCTTCCTAACTATCCTCTGAATGAACCCAAAACAATTAAATAACAAATAAAATTTGCAGAAAATATGCATTATTCAACATTACATACTCCCACACCAATAGAACTAATACAATCTCAAACTTGAGTTTTCCTGAGTTAATCTAAACTTCAGTCAGTTAAATTTTATTTAGGGACTATTTTTCTTTATATTGTGCAAAATAAGATAGGTTAGAAAAGCATAGGTTCTAACCAGTGGCTTACATTCTAGTTAAATAGGCGAAGATGAGAGTATGACATAAAGTGGAAAAAATTTAGGGTTGGGGTGAATTTTTGATGGGAGTCCATAATCACTTAAGAATTGTTAAAATAGGTTTCTGGAAGCTGAAGAACTTGGATGGAGGGAAAAAAATTCCTCTTTATTTCAATAAAATTGTTTTATTTTGTTATTCTGTGTATTTTATTTTACTTATTTAAAAATTATTCTTAGAAAGAACTCATAACCTCAAACATGTTAAGAATCCTCGATCTAAGTAGTCAAGGAAAGTACAATTTGTGGTAATGATACAAAAAAAAAATCTTTGACTGAATAATTTATGAACTCTCTTTCAAAAATAATTTCTTTTTCTCATGTTTCCTTGCAGATTTCTGTTAGAGCCAAGAGATAAAGGAAGCTTTTTGAAGAAAAGATAGGTTGTGCAATGGATAGAGCTCTGAACTTAAGATCTAAGTTTATACCCTACCTTCCATACTGGCTGTCTGACAGTCTTCAGATTGTCTCCCAAGAAGGGAAAAAAAAAAGAAGGAAAAGATTTATATGTACAAAAATGTTTATAGTCACTCTTTTTGTGGTGGCAGAAAACTAAAAATTAAGGACATTATCAATTGGAGAATGTATGAACAAATTATGTGATTTTGATGGAATATTATTGTGCCTATAAGAAATGATGTACAGGATGGTATTAGAAAAACCCTCAGAAGACTTACATGAACTAATGCAAAATAAATTACTTAGCTATTTCAATCAATATGATGATTCAAGAAAACACTCCAGAAAAAGAACTGATGGAGTCTGAGTGAAAGTCAAAGTATATTTTATTTTATTTTATTTTTGGTAATTTTTTTTGCAACATGACTAATGTGGAAATGTTTTGTGTGACTTCATAATTTGTAATCTATATCAAATTGCTTACCTAATCTCACAGGGACAATAGAAGCAGGGAGGGAAAGAACTTGGAACTCAAATTTGTAATTTAAAAAAATCTGTTAATTATTTACATGTTATTGAAAATACTGAATTAAATAAAATGCATTTGGGGAAAAAGCATATATATATGTATATATATACATATATATATATGCCTTTTTTCTCTGTGGTCTTGAAAATACATTGGCTTTTATTTCTTTGTTAATTATCTGTACCACTACAAAGGCAACCAATAAGAGTAGAGAAAACAAGTCAGATTTTGGAATTATGACACCTGGATTATGTTATTTCTGATGTATATTATGTTGGGCAAATTATTTAGTTCTTTGTGCTTTGGTTTATGCAACAGCAAGAAGAGGTATGTGTTGGAATAGATGATCTCTTAATTCCCTTCTAGTCTTAAATTTTCTGATCTTATGACCAATTATATAATCGGTTTGACACTCTTGTCAAGTGACAAAGCAGAATATGACTCCTGTTGACAAGACTCAGTAGCCTTTTTAATCTAAATGTCAATTTTGAAGTAACTATTCAGTCTTGAAATATTCTATCTCTTAATACATTTGGTTTTATTAGGGTCTTTGTTTTTGATTTCATACCTGTGTGAATCTTAGAACTTCCAACTTTGTTCAATTTCCCTTCAACTACAGGAATTCTTCAATTATGAAAAAGTAATATTATATTATTACATTAATGAGTAATCATTAATTTTTTTTTTTGGTTTTTGCAAGGCAAACAGGGTTAAGTGGTCTGAGATGGGATTTGAAAGCAGGTACTCCTGACTCCAAAGGCCAGTGCTTTATCCACTGAGCCACCTAGTAATCATTAATTTTTGATCTAACCTTTTCTTCATATTTTTGTTAGGACTCCACTCCTAAAAAGATCAGTCTCTGATGGGTGCAACTGAGTAAGGTAATCTTTCAGAAACCAGTCATCTACTTGGGCAAGAATTCTTACTTTTATTTGTTGTATAAACAAAAAGTAAGAAAAGAGACTTTTTTGTTTACTTGCAAATAAAAAGTCAGCCCCACCCTTGGGACTTGTCTCCTCCTTTACCCCACCCCCTTGATCCGAATTACAGTTTAATGCAATACAGTTTTTGAAGGAGAAAACTAGTTAGAAAAGTCTGGATAGAAATGACTTTCCCTTGTTTATATGTCTTGAAATTGCTGAGCCTCAAGATTAAACCACATTCTCAGAAGGAAGACCTGAAGATAACCCCTCTTCTTATTAAATGTCCACCAATCAAGGTTGAGTTTTACTTGTCAGGAGAATTACCTATCAAAAAGTACACATCTGATTTAAGGTATTGCGGAACCTCCCTTAGGGTCTTTGATTAAAGAGAAAAACTAATGACTACTGATTACTAGTTAGTCAAATTAATAAATTTATAATTAATAATCTGGCAACCCTGTTTCTTAGATAGTTTTTATTCATGACAGTTATTACATGTGTGTGTGATAATTATTAAAACCCCACCTCATATCTCTAGGAAGAGTGAACTGAACATATCTCAAGAAAATTTGTTCTGTCACAAGAATGATACCAATGTATGAACTGAGGGTTACATACTTCCCACACAGAGCTTGATATCAACTTCAAAGATTTTTTTTTTAGGTTTTTGCAAGGCAAATGGGATTAAGTGGCTTGCCCAAGGCCACACAGCTAGGTAATTATTAAGTGTCTGAGACCAGATTTGAACCCAGATCCACTGTGCCACCTAGCAGCCCCTAACTTCAAAGATTTAGTACATCTTTAAATATTTTAGTTTCTCTTAAAACTATTGAGGTTCCAGTACTATCACTTGACACCTGTTTGGTCTTATTAAACTATATCTATCTCTCTCTCTTTTTTTAATTTTTAAAATAAAGGGACTGAAATGAATTCATGGACTCTAAAGTCCCTTCTTGCCTAAACCTATGCCATCAATAGAATCTTTTAGATGTAAGATTTTCCTCAAATATGAAGCTTGCATTTTTAATGACAACAGATAAGTTTCAGGGAACTTTCATACAAATTCATTTGTTGCAGGGAATGCTGTAATTGGAAATAACTTTTGTAATCTTTTTATACTGTTAAAATCTTGTAATCTTATACATTGGGTACTGAAACTTGTAAACTCTGCACTGTTAAGACATTTCATCTTGACTTTTATTTTGACCTTAGCCATGCACAGGTGGGACAATCACCTTAAACTGCCTCCTACAAGGAACTTGACCACAGTGACCAGAAACAATCTCTCCAATACAAGAATCCCAACTATTCTCAAAAGGCAAACTTTCTAATACAGGTCCTGGACCTCTCCCCAAACAACCTTTCCATGGATTCTGAGAGGGCATTTAAGAAGACTCAGCACCTCTAGGGCTGAGATTTCTTTTTAATTCTGACCTCCTATGTGCAAGTTAATCTTCCTGGTTAATCTGCAATACCTAAATACACATGACCTTTAAAGATCTCTTAACTTTTTCTCTTTCTTTGTTTTGTAATGACTTCTTCAAAAATCTTTTTTTCTTTTACACCTGCATTCCCAGGTGAATTCCTGAGTTCATCATAGGACCAACTGAACTCTTCCACATCAGACACATATATACATACATACATCTATGTATATATACATGTATATGGCCTAAAGAAATGTTAAATGAAAAGAAAGGAAAAAATTGACTTCAATCTTTAACAAAACAGAACAGAAGAAAAATATAGAGGAAGATTTTCATCATATGCTTTTACTTCCTCATTCTCCCTCCACTGGAACAAGTCAATTAGTTAATTTCTATTTTGAAGATGAATTTAGATTTTTATCTTTTGTTTTGTTTTATTTATTTCCAATGGAAAGAGCTCAAAACAGCATGAAAAAAATCTTAAACAATAATTGAAAGACTTGAAGTAAGAATCAAGGTCTTCAAAAATATGTTATCACAGTTTTTTCTTGGGGTTACTTCAGGGTCTTCCTTCCTGCCTGCCTTTTCCTGACTCCTTCCCTCAATGTATACATGCTCTGTGGGCTGCTCAGGCACTCTCCTTCTCTCTCTCTCTCTCTCTCTCTCTCTCATTCTCACTTTACGTTTGAGGAAAGGGAACCAAAAAACTGGTTATCTCTAGTGAGGATACCCTAGTTTTTTAATCTGGACAGAATTTTGTTTCTCTTGACAAGTAAGTCACTATGGCAGCAATCTGGATTTGGGGAGAGGGGCGAAAGGCAAAGGCCTTCAGTTACTGAGAAGAAATGACCAGGAAGCTCACCATCTCCCAAATGGAGAAAATGCACAATTCAAAGAGTTTACAGTTAGATTTTTTGCCAGATGTTAGCAGAACTCTCTTGCTAATTAAGAAAAAAAAAGAGCTTTTTTTTTACATGAGTAATTTTCATAAGGCAGATAAGAAGGCTTTTTCTTTCTCTTTTTTGTCAGGCACTAGGGGAGTATGACAGTTTTTATAACTTTTTTCCCAGTCATAAAACTTCTTTAATGGATTGAGGTGAATTTAATAATACAACTAGCACCTGGATGTTTTGGAGCAAAGTACCACTGGGGCCCATATAATATTAAAATTGCATTTTTGACTTGGGGCCTACAATACTCCATTTTCAAGAATTTCAACAATTTGAAACAGTCAATCTGGAGGAAACTTTTTCTTTTAGTTGTGAATCCAGGTAGATTGCGCTCAAACTCATACAACTCTGAAATTGGTGTCTTGCTTTTTCATTGACTGTGATGCTTTTTTTTTTGAGCCTTTACCTCTTTAAAAATATGCTTTAAAAATTTCTAAATTACCACCTTTGCCTGGGGTCTTTTTTGCTTCTCTCCCTCTAACCCAGAAACTTAAATCTGTTTGTTTGCATTTTAAATACAGCTATGTTGTCTTCCCTACTATACTGAGATCTTCTTACTGGCAAGTATAGTTTTTATATCTGTCACTGTATCTGAGTGCCTGGAATTTGTTTCTCATATACATAGTAGAAATTTAATAAGTGTTTAAATAATATATAGGGGGAAATTTTTATAATTCTTGGTGATAATCTGAACCCAATTAAAATTGTGAAAAAGTTATTTTTAAAAACCCTTCTGAGTAGAGGAATTTATTCTTATTTCTTATAATTCTTACAAGAAAACCCACTCAATTTCATGATTGTTAAAGAAACATCAAAGTACTTTCATATTCCAACCCAAGTTTACCTGTCACATGTAAATGTGTGTAATACATGTGGTCTTTTGTTCTCTAACATCAACCTTTTTCTCCAATGAGGCTATTCCTCCAATTCTATTCTAAAATTCTAAAGGCTATTCCAAAATTCCCCCAAATCAACTATGAGCTTTCTTCCCTTCAAGCTTTGGCCATATTTTTTTCCCCTGTCACAAAAGGTCCTATTTCCTTCTCCACAAATCTAAAACTTATCCTTCATTCCAGATACATTCTCCTTTAAGTAGCCATCCTAGGTGAATACCACATTGATTTCTGCATTTCTCCAAACTTCATTTTCACCCATTTTCCATATAACTTATTTTGAGATAATCTTGAACTAGAAGCTTCTGGAAGGAGGAAGTCAAATCTTACATTTATTTTTTATCTCTCTTGGAACCTAACACAGTGCTATGTCCATAACACTTATGTTAATACTATAATACTTTCTTGTTGATATTCATCCCATCAAAGCTTTCTACAACCTTTCTGTTTTAGTAAATTATCTTCAAGAATTATTGTGGCTAAAAAAATTCATTACCCTGTTACCAAGGAGGTAAAACGGCTCATTTGGTTAAGTTGATCCCCAGGAAAAAAAAAAAATATATATATATATATAGTCCATTAGTTGACAAATATTCAAAACTTTTCTAGCTTGATAGGACAAGTCAGATCACTCTATTAGTAAAGACTTTAAGGATCCCATATCAATTTTACATAAGTGAAGTATCAAAGTAGGACTTTAGTAGATACATATAATCATTCAATTAATATATATATATATAGAGAGAGAGAATAAAAAAGGAAAACTCACTTTATTAATATCTATTTGGTTAGTTCAGAGACGCATTTGACATTGTTTCTCAATTCATTTCTTTAGATAAATAAAGGCAGCTCTCATTTACATTCTACTATTGGAAATGGTAAGGCTAAAAACTTGAAATAACTTATCCAAGGTCACATTGACAGAGATAAAACTTAAATTAAAAAACAGTTCTCTTTACCCACTGTTCACTGTGCTGAGATTTGACATCATTTGGGGGTCTTTAACTTTCTCCTCCATAATTTAAGGGAACACCATAAACATTTGAAGGAAGTACAATTCAAGGAGAAACCCATACATCAGAAAAGAGGAAACCCTTCCACCACTCTGATTGCTTAAGGATAAGGTCACACTTCCTAAACTATTCTGTTGTTGCCTTCAGCAGAGCAATTTACATCTCTATTAATAAATAAAGTGAGTATGAATATACAAAGCAAAAATGCTTATAATAAAAGGATTTCTTCCTTCCTTCCTTCCTTCCTTCCTTCCTTCCTTCCTCTCTCTCTTTTTATGTCTCTCTCTTCTCTCTCTCTCTCTCTCTCTCTCTCTCTCTCTCTCTCTCTCTCTCTCTTTCTCTCTCTCTGCCTTTAACTCTCAGATGAGAAGGAAGGAAAAAAGTGCTAATTGGAAAAAAAACTGTATTATTATTTTTAAAAACAAAATAACTTTTCCTACCAAAAGGAAAAATAAAAGTCTTTCTTAAAAAACTATATGAAATAAAAGGTGTGTTTATGGTCCACGCATAATATTCTGACAGCTTGTCACAATGAAATTTCACACTACTGACTTTTGAATTTTATTGTTGGCTTGCTACTTATCATCATCATCATTTGCTTCACCTTTAATCCTAAAATTTCCCTCATTCCTTTCATTTTTCTGTATCATAGTGCACTAACCTGTCATGCAGCATGATCCTGGACATATCAACACACAATTACTAACTGAAATAATTAAAAATAGAGCAACAAAGGATCTAAATAATGAATGACTGGCTCATTGATTGCCATTCCTAAAGGCTAAAATGCAGATGAAAAGAAGCCTGAAGAAGGGACAATGGAGTAATGACTTGTCTCTGGGTTGGGCAGCTCTCCTCTTAATTGCGTATCAGAACTCTTTCGAATATCCTAAGGTTAGTTCAATGATGAACAGATAAATTTGACTGGGGCATGAGAAGGATCAGATACCTGTGGGGATCTCCATGGAGCGTTCTGTCAGTTTCTGGAGAACCAGTCTCAGCATCCCATCCTCTAGGTAGAGCAGCAGGATACCAGAATCCTCTGACAGTGCTGTTGACAGGAGCAGGCCATCTCTGTTCCAACTTCGAAACTGGAAACTCACCGAGAGCCCATCAATTTGGGGAGTGCCCGGCAGTAACAAATAACTGCTACTGGAGTTGACAAACGTGATGGGAACAATTTGTGGTTCTGAGCAGGAAAAAGTGACATTGCCCTGGAAAACAATAAGAAAGCAAACCCATAAAAGCCATTTTTTATTCTACAATCTGACAGCTGATATAAACAACCACTAGAAGCTGACCTTAATTTCAGGATCACTCAACATTCAGCTATGAGTTATTAAAAGAAAATATGTCAACTAGGCTCATAGACACAAGGTAGGTAGTTGTAGGTCCTTGTTTGGAGGGTCACAATGCCATCTGATATCCTGGACAGCTCAACTGGGGTGTTTAAGAGCACTTTAAAATATTTTTTAAGGAACTGAAGAAAGAAGTTACTTTGCTGGTAAAAATAGCCCAAACAGAAACCAGTAGATGATATGCTGAAAGAGTATAGTGATAATGATCAGACAACAGATCAGCATAGTGTTCTAGTAGCTAAGGATCTCTGGGTAGGGAGAGAAATACTGTAATTTTTTTCTTTTTTCTGTAACCGAAACAATTATTATACTCTAGACAAATATTACAATCCTTGTTTTTCTATATTGTTAGAATCCTTTTCAGTATTGGCCTTCTAGAAACAAGGCAAATCTGTTAGCAAGTACCTAACAAGGCCCCCTCCTTCATTAACAAGCCCTATATAAATAGATACTCTGTTAAAACATTTAATCTTTAATACTGTTAATCTTGTTAATCCTTCTCCATTCTACATTGAGCTAACAAAGAATGATTCCCAACTAAATTAACTCCTTCAAATAAAGGTACTATAAATTTATTAAGGTCTCTAGCCAGAACTCTTATCCTAAACTAAAGATAAACTCTCCAGACTCCAGGGGACACTACCTTATGCCATACTTTAAGCCATCTCTTAGTCCCTCCTGGTATTGTCCTTAACTCCTTCTTCACCTCCTCCCTTATCCTTTTCCTAGCAAATACCACCTGCTCTTCCCAGAATGCCAGGACTCAGTCATGTCTGGGTGTTGCCCACTCCTTAGTCCCTCTCATTTATCCCTCTTGGCAGGGATGTAGAAAAGACTTCTGTCCCCTCTCTGCCTAGCACTCTTACCAGCTCAACTGAGAATATCTAGTTGTACTATCTTTTTTTTTTTTTAGTTTTTTTGCAAGGCAAATGGGGTGAAGTAGCTTGCCCAAGGCCACACAGCTAGGTAATTAAGTGTCTGAGACCTGATTTATCCACTGTGCCACCTAGCCACCCCTACTCCTGTCTTTTCTTAAACTTTATTCTGCTTCTGCAGCTATCTCCCTATCCTTTCTTTACTTTGCTATCTCTTTAAAGAACTCTGAGAATTTACTTGTAACTGTTTTTGCAGTAATCTGAGAATTAAAATTTATGACCTTTGCTACACTCCTGGATCAGTGAACAATATGATTTCTTCAAATATAAATGAATCCTCCCCCCACCTTCATCTTTGGGAGCCTCCTTCCCCTATGATGCCTATCTCCTAGGAAATCTTCATCACGCTTAAGTGCATATATTATTCACTTTTGTAGAAATATAATATACACATCCATATATAATTGATGCCAAATTTTAATCAGTTGATAGTCAATCAATAAGCATTTATTATACATATTATATATGTCTATAATATGCATATTATGTATCTCAGACACTGCTAAGTACTGGGACTACAAATAATAAATGAGATGGACCTGCCCTCACAGACCTTATAATCAACACACAAAAAGATGCAAAAAAAGGATAAAGGTATCCAGGAGGAGCACATGACAAAGAAGCAAAGATAAGTGCAGTTGGATGGAAAATGAAGAGATAGCTAATCTAGACACCCTCCTTAAATGGAAAGTTTTGCTTTTTTTTTTTAGGTTTTTGCAAGGCAAATGGGGTTAAGTAGCTTGCCTAAGGCCACACAGCTAAATAATTATTAAGTGTCTGAGGTCATATTTGAACTCTGGTCCTCCAGGGCTGGTCCTCTAACCACTCTATCCACTCTATCCACTGCACCACCTAGCCACCCCCAAATAGAAGTTCTTAGAGGAGCTATCTCCACTTCATTGTCCAATCAGAGAGGTGGCAGGATCAGAGGAAGGGGTGAGTACCCAGGCTGAAGTCATAGGGAAGGTGATGAAGTAGGATGGAGAATTTCAAAAGAATTCAGACGGTTTGGAATTTGTTTATAGGTCATGAATTTTGAGCTCGAGATTTAGAAACTATCTAACTGAACTTTTTATTTTTATTTTTTTGAGGAATCAGGACCAGACAGGTTTAGCAGTTTGATGAAAGATCATGCAAGTAGTAAGTGTCAGGGACATAATTTGAATTTAAGTTCTAGGTTCTAATCTGATCTTAGGTTCTAAAAGTAGCTTTTTGGCTGTTCAGTTTCATATAGGAAGAACAACTATTGGATAATTACATGTTCTACATTTCAAGAATACAGCTGTGCTGAGTTTAGGCAGAAAATAACCATTATGACATAACAGAAGGAATTAATTCAACTAAATTCAGAGGAATAATGGTAAACCCAAGGTCAAAATTTCTTCCTCATTATCATCAGTATAACCTTTATTATTTACCTCAATTCCAGAAACACCAAACAAAATCAAACATAAGACTATTGCTAGGTACCTTGACAGTGGATAACATGCAGATCTTCAAGAAGACCAGCTTTTGTTGGTGTCAGGGACTGGTGTCAGCAATTTAAGATTGAGAGGCCTTGAAGGTGAAAGAATTCACATACAGTCCTGGAATTTTAAAACCACTCAGGATTTATTATACAAGCCTACAAAGTATACGAATTAAAATATTTTCTCCTCTTAGAGAAATAGCCAGGACCCTGCAAACTGTTTGAGGGCAAAATAACAAAGGCTAGGTGAGGTTTGAATCAGAGAGGAAAGTGAAAAGGAAAATGGCCAAGAGACTTGGTTAAGAGTAAAAGGATAGACAGTCATCAGGGCTGGCTTAGTCCAGCCCCATGGCATAGAGACCCATGGTTCTCCAGCGACCTGGGCAGAGGGAACATGGTCTAACTTAAAAAGAAAGAACGAAAAAAAGGGAAGGGGGGAGAGTGAGGGAAGAGAGAGAGAGAGAGAGAGAGAGAGAGAGAGAGAGAGAGAGAGAGAGATCCCCAACTTTGCAAGGTGAAGGTAGGGTGAAGACGAGAGTGAGGCTTCTCTTCCCAACTTAAATGCACTACTGTAGTGGGTAGTGGGTTGGACAAGGGTGGTGCTTGGGGAGTGGTCTAGCACCTGGCTCCAGGTATTCTCCAAAAGGCAAGCTACATGTTGGTCTTTCCTGTGCCAAGGTGGGACTTTTATGTCCAACACATCATTTCCTGTCACACCAGCATAAGTTTGACTCATCAATGGCCAAAGTCAGGTAGACTGGAAACCAGAAGCTGGAGGAAGAGGAAGGAGTTAAGGATGCTCCCTTCTTGACAAATTCACGTTTAACAATGGAGTCAATTTGAACAACAGGGAGTTCCCCAAAAAGACACAGGCAATATTTTTCCTTCTACAAAATTTATTTCCAATCACAATTCCCCCATATCCACAACTCCTTTCATCTGTTTCAAATCCTACTTCTGACACATTAGTTCTGTGTGTGGATGAAAAAGAAAAAAAAAGAAGTGAGAAGAAAATTTCCATTCTCATTATTTTTAAACTCAGATGTTCAATGGAAGTATAGACATCTTCATGACTAAAACATTTCTACAACATTCCTACAACACTCCATTACCAACTTCTATGAGCCTCACTTTCCTTATCTATAAAATAAAAATGATGATAATTATTCAGATATTCCTTCAGGGTTGTTGTGAATCTCAAATTAGACAACCCCTTTACTTTGCAAACATTACAGGATGTTATCAATTATTAATGTGAATATTATGTGCCATGCACTTAAAGATAAAATAAATCACATCTTCAAGTAGTTGACCATTTTTTATGCAAAGTACCTCAGGAATTTTATTCCAATAAGAGTTATCAATTACCAATATCAAAATATATCCAATATAAAGCAAATAGTATGGGCAGTAGTACACCATGGGTAGCTATGTGGCCCATTGAATAAAGAATTAGATCTTGAGTCAGGAAATGAGTTGAAATTTATATTCAAAATCTCCATACTGTATGTTCTTATATAACTTCTCCCTGTCAGTTTTCTCATATGTAAAATAAAAGGATTGAAATCAATGGCCTCTAAAGTTGCTTCTAAATCTTATCCAGTGAACCTCAGTACATCAGAAGTAATTATACAAAAAGTCCTTGACAAATGAAAGATATCATAATTAGTCTATTCTTAAAGGATCATCCTATAGGAAAACCTTAATAACTTGGTAAAGGCTTTATTGTCCTATGAAAGCATGGAACTTGAATAATCAAATATGCCTGCTTCAAATAAATTCCACAACTTCTCACATCCTATTTTCCATTTCCATGAGGTACTAAATGCTAATCACCACAACAATACTGTGCATTTATTCAAGTAAATTTAACACATTATTTTCTCTGAATGATCCACAAAGGCATCTCTCAGGCTAAAGAGTGTACCTTTTAGCCAATAGAGTCATGGGAGAATACAATGGGACAAATATTCCCAAGCAGTCAGGGAAACAAATAGTAGTTATGCAAAGGAAAACAAAGTGATCCACAACGTAAAAGCTCCTAGGCCTGAAGTGGTAGATAAGGAAAATGAATTTCTCTAAAATTTAATTTTCCCCAAAAGGACAGATTGAATAGTAGAGTAAGAGGTTGGTAGAACTCTCATAATTCAAAAAAGGTTAGAACTCTTTTTTATTTTCTTCATCTTTCTAAAAATTCAGCTTTATAATTATAGTCAATAAAACTTTTATCTTAGAAAAAAGTTTTGCTTCAACTACATATTATCAAATTCCAGCTCCTTAGGTTCCTTCTGAGGTTCTTCCTTCTTTGTATCCAGCATTCTTTGTCTGTGGCAATTTTCTTAAATAAATGTAGTACTTTGTTAAATTCTTAGAAAAATTAAACCCAAAGATACAAATATTGGATGGAAAATAATTAATTCAGTTCTTTGCTTTTTGAGTTTAAGATCCATATGAGAGTCCAAGCTCACCAAGAGAAGAAAGGATATCTTGATCTGCTCATACCCTACTGAGCCTACTAATCAGTACCTAATTAGATCATAAACACAATATGTTCTTCTGAGTGAACTGAACTTAACTTCTGCTTAAAATCTGAACTGGTGCTAATTGTCTTGTCTAGGGACTGAAAAAAAAAGAAGAGGGGTGTAGAAATTAGAGAATAGAAAAAAGATAGAAGTGGTGAAGACTGGAAATGATGAAAAGATTAGAAAAGGATGCCATGAAGAAAGAGAAAGAAAATTAATTCTCTAGGGAGCTGTCCATCAGGAATGATTTTTTTTTAAAGATACAAACCTGTGATTTCATCAATGTAGAGAACTCCCTGAGGAATCTACAAAAAGAGATTAGTAAACTCCTCTCCTCAGTCAGTATGTGACAGAAGTCTTGAAGATGGCTGACATCTATTTTGCTTTATAAGTGACATAATTGGGGATTTGGAAATATTTTCTCATTCTCTCACATTTACTTTTTTTTCTGGTTTTGAAACATTATTACTTCCTACCTTAATATGTTCTAAAGACAAATATGAATGATAAGAGACTGATAAACTGCCTTTCAACAGAAGTTTGCCCACCAATGAAATTTAATTACAGAGCATGATATATTTTTTTTATTTCTTAGAAAGGAAATCACCTCATTTACCTATATATTGGGAAGAATACAGTTAGATCTGATCAAAGTTTCAGTTTGTAGAGAAAGGTGTGTTGTGTATATGTAGTAGTAGATGAAAAAATAAATGAGTGAGAAGAAGAAAATTTCCATTCCTATTATTTTTAAACTCAGAAGTTCAATGGAAGTGTGGACATCTTCTTGACTAAAACATTTCTACTGACCATATAGATCTAAACTATTTGGCTTCCAGAAGAAATGGGGACCCTGGAGGGAAATGATTTTGTTATTAGTTGTTAAATAGGTTCACAAACACCTGGCATGAGTCTGGATTACCCTGCTTAAAATGGGGGCTCATTTAGTATGAAATAGAGATAGAAAGGAAGATAAATACTGTACAAAAAAGTAAAAAACATAGACCTAGTCCACTATCAAGAGTTATTCAGGGATACAAAAAAGATCAAAATTAAGAGCCTTAAGTTAAAATAATGGTCTTTTCTTCTTTCACTCTACTGCTATGCTATCAGTTTCTTTGAAGTTCCCAAAGGGAATAATAATTAGCCATTGGCAAATAGCACTGCTCAATTTTGGACTCCCTTCAATGTATCATTTCTGTTTTACAATCAAGTGCAGGCAAATAAAGAGTATAATGAAATCAGTGTTGAAGTATAGCTATATTTTAAAAGTTAGAAATTCTGCATTTTAAATAAATTTTAAGACATCTCATCAAACATCTATGTTTTTTACCTCTCTTATAAAGCCCAATGTATAGAAGGAAACAGAAAAAAATAGTATCTAAAGGAGTTGGGAAAAGAATATGTGAATCAAGGATGAATTTAATGTTTAATCCTAAAATGGCATAGCCTATGAACACCATGGCCAGGGACATTTCACAAAAGGAACTTTTCCGTCTGAAGCAGATAGGTATATTTCTCTCTCAGATCCAACTCAATCCTTGGGGATCTGTTGTTTATCGCTGCCTCAATTCTCTTTAGAGAGGGAGATCTTATTCTGAATATCATTCAGAATTAAGAGGACAGACTTAGATTCAATGGCAATTTGTCTTGATCTGTAGTCTAAGAATATGTTGGAACCTATAGATAGATATGTACATACAAAGTAATACACATCTATGTACCTACATTTATGTATGTATATATACATAAATTTGATTACAGACGTATGTTTATGTATGCATATCCAAATATCAATATTCATCTGGAATCCTTATACAGTATTCCATACAAATTGTCTTCTAGTCTCTTCTTCCATACCTGCTGGGACTGTGAACATGCCATTTAGAAAGAAAATCATTTTAGTTCTGAATAATTCCAATTGATATGCAGTTCTTCTATAACTGCCAGACTATTTAGGAACCAGAGCTATCAAAAATTGCATTTTCTTAATTTTGACAAAATGTGCCTGGTCTATCTGTTTTCCTTTTATTCTGTTTTCATGGGAATAATTTCAAAGAGTATCCTGCAGTTTTTTTACCCCAAATCTTTCTTGAAATGGTTTTTGCCTTTATTCTATTTCATATGGTCCTGACAATGCCCTCGTTCTGCCTATTTAACTCTTGCTCATTCTTTAGCACCTTTTCATTCAACTTCCCTTGTGAAAACTTCCCTGACCAACTGAGCCCATAGAAATTACTATGGTCCATACTGTGTGCATCATATTATTTCCTGTTCTCTAATAATCGCTAAAATATCATGTATCTAATTCTCAACTACTGAAATAGTATGTCTTTCCCATAAGGGAAGCTACTACCTTGATTCACTTTGTTTCTCCCACAGCTTATTTATGTATAGAGTAAGAAGATTCTCAAAAAACTACCTGATAGTTGATTGAAATGTATTTGGAACCCACCAATATTTAAGATGAGGAAAATAGAAGGTTTTAAAAGAAAAGAAGTATTTGACAGTTAAATTCTTTTTGTTTTTGTTTTTTTTTTTTTTGCAAGGCAGATGGAGTTAAGTGGCTTGCCCAAGGCCACAACACAGCTAGGTAATTATTAAGTGTCAGAGACCAGATTTGAACCCAGGTACTCTTGACTCCAGGGCCAGTGCTTTATCCACTGTGCTACCTAGCTGCCCCAACAGTTAAATTCTTGAAAATAAAATAGAATTTTATAGGATTTTTTGCTACAGAAAAATAATTTGCAAGACTAAAAATTCTTTATATAGGGATAACAAGGCATTTTTGACTGACTTCAGATTCAGGATGACTAGACTTCAAATCCTGTCTCTGTCACAAAGGAGAAAGGTGACTTGGGTAAGTTATTCAACTTCTCCATGTCATCATGTTGCTCCTTATGACTTTTAGTTGCTGGTCTGCTTTGGGTACTGAGAGTTCCCTACCCACGAATCCACAATTCTAGCCCTCCCAGATTATTCAGGGTTATTGAAATTTCAATTTATTAGAAAGCATTATCAAAATCTTCAGCTTATTATCCAAGTGAGCCAACAAGCTAAGATCACTTCACTGATTATAAACTGCACCCTATTTGTAGAATGGCTCAAAAGATGTATATCCCTAGTTGTGTAGTGAATGGGCAGGAGACTATGGTTAAATCAGTGCAAATCAACTACATTGTTGAAAAAAAGCACCTTACAACAATTGCTGATACTTAAGATATACCAGTCAATGACCCAAATAGGTCAAATCATATGAACAGACAGTTTTCAAATGAAGAGAAATTAAAGCTCTATATAATCATATAAGAAATGTTCCAAATCCTTACTGATTAGAGAAATGCAAATTAAAATAACATTGAGGTATCACTTCACACCTATCAGATTGGCCAAGATGAGAAAAAAGGGAAGATTCAGTGTTGGAGAGGTTGTAGGAGCATTGAGGCATTGATGTATTGCTGGTGGAATTGTGAACTGGAGAGCAATATGGAACTATGCCCAAAGAGCAATAAAACTGATTACCCTTTGACCCAGCAATTCCAATTCTAGGTCTATATACAGAAGAAATTATAAAAAAAAGGAAAAATTTCCACATGTTGCAAAACTTTCATGCTTCTCTTTTTTTTTTGTAGTGGCAAAGAATTGAAAGTGAAAGGATGCCCATCACAATTCCTTAATAGGAATGGCTAAAGAAGTTATAGTATATGAATGTTATGGAATACTACTGTGCTATAAGAAACCATGAATGGCTGGACTCTAGAGAACCATGGAATGAATTACAGGAACTGATGCTGAGTGAAGGGAGAAGAACCAAGAAGACATTCTACACATTAATAAGAACATTGTGGGTTCAACATTCTTGATGGGTGGATCTCCCAGCAGTTCAGAGAACTATGGCATTCCTATTGGACCAACTTTGGACAATGCTATCTCCAGAGGAAGACAAAGCAAAAAAAAAACAAAAAACAAAAACAACCAACCAAACAAACAAAAAACCCTTCAGAATCTGGTGAACACTACACTCACATTTAAAAATTTTTCTCTTATGTTTTCTTTCCTATCCCATTGTTTTCTTTATTATCCCTTAATCCTAATTCCTCATACAGAAAATGACTAATCTGTAACAGAAATGTGAATACTCAATATTCACCTAACAATGTTCACTGCTGTGGGGAGGGGAATGAGAAGGGAGGGAAGAAGGAAATTATGTACCTTAAAATATGCGTATGCATATAGAAGAATGTTGAGAAACTTTCATAAAATGTATCTGGAAAAAATAAAATATCAATTAAAAAAGAAAATGTCAAATAAAAAAAACTTAAAACAAAATCCACCACCCACCCCACCCTAGATATGAATACATTGGTTCATATTCTCAAGGATCTCCCAGTAAAATAGGGTGACAAAAAGAAAACAGGTATAAAAAGATATAAATAAACAAGATAAAAATGAAGAAAACAGAAAGAAGGCACTGGTATTAAGGAAGGATTAAAAATATTTCTTATAGAAGATGGGATTTTTGTTGGTCATCATGTTGAGCTCTTCATGATCCATTTGAGGTTTTCTTGACAAAGACACTGGAGTGATTTGCCATTTGCTTTCCCAATGCATTTTTACAGGTGACAAAACTGAGGCAAATAGGGTTGTAAAACCTAGCTGCTCTTTTTTTGTAGGGGCAAAAAAATTGGAAATTGAGGGGATGCCCATCAATTGAGGAAATGGCTAAGCAAGTTATGCTACATGAATACTATGTAATATTATTATTCTATAAGAAACCATAAATGGTCAGACTCTAGAGAAGTGTGGAATGAGTTACAGGATCTGATATTAAGCAAAGGGAGCAGAAATAAGAGAACAATGTACATATTAACAACAACATTATGAGATGATCAACCTTGATGAAAACAGTACCTCTCAGCAGTTCAGAGATCTAGGACAACTGTATTAGACTGGCTATGGACAATGCTACCCCCATCCAAAGGAAGAAAAACAAAACAAACAAAATAAAAAAATTTTTAAAAATCTTCAGAATCTGATGAACACTTTACAAAAAATATCTCTTATCTATCTCTTTTCCTTAATCCTAATTCCTCATACTAATCTGTAAACATGTTTATGACAAATACATATGTACAATGTTAACTTGACTCTCGCTGAGGGGAGGGGGAAGGGAGGGCAGAAGAGAATTTTGTAGCTTAAAAATATTCATATGCTTATGGATGAATGTTAAAAAAACTTTCAAAACGTATTTATAATAACCAAAATATCAATTAAAAATAACAAATGTATATTTCAGCAAAACAAATTTTCATGCTGATCATGTCCAAAAATGTATATTTCATTCTGATGTTAAAAGCATTGCCTCTTTGGCAGGAGTTGAGAGATGTGTGTTGTGTGTTTGTGTGTGGGGGGTATTTGTGTGTTTTCTCTTCAGATTTATAAACTCATGGTTTATAGTGCATTGGTCAGAGGTTAGTTTTTCAATGTTGTTTTCTATATAATATCATTTTATAAATTCTTTGAGTCTTTTTCATTCCATTCTATATCACTTAATAGAAATAATTTCAATTTTCTCTTAAATTTTCCCTTTAGGACATTTATTATGGCACAATAATATCCTGTTATATCTATTTATCATATTTTATTTAGCCATTCTTCATCTTTTTTTTTTTAGGCTTTTGCAAGGCAAAAAGGGTTAAGTGGCTTGCCCAAGGCCACACAGCTAGGTAATTATTAAGTGTCTGAGAACGGATTTGAATCCAGGTCCTCCTGACTCCAAGGCTTGCTGCTCTATCCACTGCACCACCTAGCCGCCACTCCTATGATCTTTGTCCCATTCTTCTTCCTCTTCCTCCTCCTCCTCCCCTCCCTCTTTTCTCCTTTTTCTCCTCCTTCTCAGCCTTCTTTTCTCCTTTTTTCTTCTTCTTTTTCAATTTCTTCTTCAACTTCTTTCTTCTTCTAAAAGGATTTTTTTCCTCAGTAACTGAGATTTTCAAATTTAGCAAGCACTATGCTATGTTGTTCAAATCTTTCTCTATGTAATATGCCTTATCTTTCATTGATTTACCTCTTCATTGATTAATGAGTTTCAGATAATTTTAGCAATGGTTACTTTATAATATATTTCAAGATATGGCATTGAGATCTCTTACCATTTAAAAATATTATCCTTGAAATTCTTGAATTTTTGCTCTGTATGTCATTATTTTTCTTGTATTATAAAATGATCATTTGGTAATTTAATTTATATAACAACAAATAGGGATAATTTAGACAGTATTATAATTTTTATTATATTAGCTCAACTTATGAGCAATTGATATTACCCTGATTATTTAGTATGTTTTTATTTCCACAATTAATATTTTTCTTATTGTCCCTAGGTATATCTTGGTAGAAATACTCCAAATATTTTATGTCTGTTTTTTTGAGTGGAATTTTTTTCTTTCTAATTGTTCCTGTTAAATTTTATTGGTAACATTAAGGAACAATAATGATTTACATTTTTTATCATATACTTTGCAGAATTTATTATTTCATTTTATTTTATTTTTTTGCATCCAGGAGGAAGTGGGTCAAATGAACATATTGAGTGCCTTACTATGTGTCAAGGACTGCACAGAGCTCTTTATATATATATATATATATATATATATATATATATATATATATATATATTATTTCCTTTGATCCTCACAAAACCCTGGGAGCTAAGTTCTATTATTATCTTCATTGTACATTTGAGGAATCTAAGGCAGCAAAGAGTTCAGAGAATTATCTAGAGTCATACAGTTTACAAGAATTTGAGGCAGAAAGTAAACTCAGATCTTGATTCAGAATTCTTTTCACAATTCAAGAACTGGCAGAAGGAAAATTTGAACTTGTGTATTAAAAATACTGATCCAACACATTCATTTTCATGTTATTGCATCTTAACAATTACTACTAGTACTAAACAATGGACAAGAAACAAGAAATAATAGCTCTCTCTGTTAATTATCTTCACTTTATAAAACATACATCCCCACACCCACACCCACATCAAGCTAAGTGGCCCTAGGAAATCAGGAAGATTCATATTCATGAAATCAATCCAGTCTCCAACACTCATTACCTTTGTAAGTTTGGGCAAGACATTTAGCCTTATTTGCCTCAGTTCTTCATCTTGAAAGAAGTTGGAGAAGCAAAGGGCAATTCACTCCAATAACATTTAAAAAAAAATTTATTTATTAAAGGCAATGGGGCTAAGTGACTTGCCTGAGGTCATACAGCTAAGCAATTGTTAAGTGTCTGAATTCAAATTTTAACTCAGGTCCTCCTGACTCCTAGGCCCATGCTTTATCCACTATTCCACCTAGCTGCCCCTCCAATCATTGTTAAGAAAACCCAGACACGAGTGTGAAATGACTGAACAACAAACACACACACACACACACACACACACACACAAACACACAGATGCATATACACAGAATTTCTTAATAATTGTTTCCATGTTGTTTCCACTTAAACTGTGAATACTTTGGACAATGTTTTTTTGGGGGGGACGGTTGTTTGTTTTACCTTCAGTGATTGGCATAGTGCTTGGAGCAAAGTAAGTTCTTAAAGATTGACTTTACCTCTGAACATTAAGATTACAGTTTTAGGAATTGTATCCTGGATATGTTAATATTAGGACAGATCACTCTAATGAAATTCTTAGCCATGTGTTTATTAATTTTTCCTAGATCAAGCTAATCATTATATTAGCTGGGTCAGATTATATTTTTAAACAAGAAAAAAATCATTTAAATTTGTACTTAACTAAATTTTAGCTTTTTCTCTATGACTCCATGATGACCAGAAAAATCCTAGGGTCTAACAGTTTCTATATAATTGAGAATGTAGCAAATGCAAGTGAAAACACGAAGGAAATAAGCATTTATATAGTACCTACTGTGTACCAAGCATTATGCTAAGTGTTTTATAAATATTATCTCATTTGAAGAGGTAAAACTATTTATGGAAATTGTTCAATCTCTCTAGATAACCTGCTCCATTGCTTGGTAAGAAGGCAGTCTTTCATATTTCACACTAAGATGAGAAAATCTTTTCCTCCACTTTTTAAAAAAAATCATAATTGAAGAATGAAGAATACTTTTAATAACAGAATTGTCTCTAAGGTATGGTACTATTTTATGGAAATATAGGACTTCTGTTTCTGCTTTCATTCTTAAAACCTGTACTCTTAACTGGGAAAAAAGAGTATCTACTTGTTGTGCCTATCTGGGAAAACAATATCCAAAGTAGGATATGATTTGTTTGGTATAATACTGTGCTGGCCCTAGAAAGGGGCTCAAAGATAGAAGTAGATACTGTCCTGTCTTCAAAAATATCACAGTCTATTATGTTTACATGACTTACCTCATTATTCCATTGGATATATTTCCTTTTAACCTAGAGCTTTGGTTGGAAACAGAAAACATAGAAATCTCTTACCTAGTCTATTATGAGCAAAGGTGAATTCTCCTTCCCCTTACAAGTGGATGGAAAGAGGCTGTCTTATATTTTGAAAATAAAAACTCAATTCAAACTCAAGAGATTTGGATTTGCATTCTCCCTCTCACCCTTACTAGCCAGGTGATCAAAGGCAAGTTATATCCTAATAGTTTAATCAAGAATAAAATAATAAATCACAGGGATTTTGTGAACAAAGTCCATTATAAATCTTAAAACCCCACATAAATGTGATCTATTAGTGCAAAATAAAAAACACCATGATCTTAAGGGATATTAGGCAAGGTCTCTTTTCTCTGAAATATCTACTACTTGAAATTCCAATATTTAGATTTTGTTCCTTTGATGCAGAGAATTATGAATGAAGAAAAATTATAATCAGAAACAAATTCTATATTTTTTTAATGCTGTTAAATCTAGGAATCTTGTTAAGGGTGTGGAGGGCACTTTGTTCTTGAGATGTAAATTACTCTTATTGTTTCATTGTTTAATGTAAAATTTGTATCCTGTCTCCTTATTCCCAATTCCCCAGTCTTCAACCTTCTACCTGGTTTCAGGCATGTAATGGGGGGGGGAGGGATCTCCCCTTGGGGCCACCCGCCCTCTTTCTCTGTGACCTAATCTCCTCTCCCTGTCTTGCTTCTCTCTCTGTCTCTCTGTCTCTCTCTCTGTCTCTCTCTCTGTCTCTCTCTCTCTCTGTCTCTCTCTCTCTCTCTGTCTCTCTCTGTCTTTCTCTCTGTCTCTCTCTGTCTCTCTGTCTCTCTCTCCTTCTGTTACTTTCCCTGTCCTAAAGTGCTTGTTGACCCTTATAGGAGGAGAAAAAAAGTTTTAAACTGTTTAATTTGTAATAAAATACTGAGCAGTTTTAAATTCCCTAGTTTTACAGTAACCCTTGCTTCTCGGTTACCCCAATTTCTGCCTTTAATTGGTGACCCCACAAATCCCAGCGGGAACATTTTGGCGACCTCAGGAGGGGTACCCACTGAATCTCTCTGGGTCTGAGTCTATGAGGTCAGAGAAACTCTGAAGTAGTCTATCTTTTCCAGATTTGGCTTAATTGGACCCTCAGGAAAACCCTCCTGTTTTACTCCTCTCCCCTTGCTCCTGGGAATTCGTGGGAGAGAGTGGCGGTGAGGTCCAGTCCTTGAGAAAGACTGTTTGGTGGTGTGTTTGGGTGGATTAGCTGACAGCCTGGGACTTTAGTGTGGGGGTCACCCGGCTTGTTGCGACCCCCACCCCCCACCCCGTGCTGGGCTCTGCCAGTGGCGGACGCGTCGGGGTTTAAAGGCATGATTCGAGGATTTTGATGGGTTTTTTGAGTAGCACAAATTTGTCCTTGGGGTAATTCAAGAGTGCGCTGGGAGGATTTGCCAACCAAGAGCTTGATTGGCATTTTGAGAAGGAAAGTGGCAGGTTGCAGATTCTCTCTGCCTCCATTCCTGGACAGGCATCTCTTATCTACCTTTCAACCTGTATCCCTATAGTCTCTGTCTCCCTCTCCGCAGCTCCCCACCCCCTCGGGATCCCTGGGTGGGGGTGGGGGGAGGGAGAGGAAAAAGTTCTTATTCTTAGATCCAGAAGCTCCATCCCACGTCCCAGCTGAAATGAAAAATCTCCACTCCTGATGGGTAAGATACCCCAAAACTTGATCTAGTTCCGTTGCTAGTATAGGGAACCCCCACACCTTCCTAGGTTGGGAAGAAGGGGATGGGCTGAAAGACCCTTCTTCCTTAGACTGAACATGTGGTTGCTAGATTTCAACTCCCCCCGCCCCCCACAAACACTTAGCCCCCCCCCCCCACTCACTTAGCTCCCCACCCCGAAAGGGATGGGGAAAGGGGAAGAGGGCAGGTTGATTGACATGCCTCGTGGTCAATTGAATAAGAGAAAAAGGTGAGACTGAACTTTTTCTGACTGGGAAATTTAGATTTCATTTTAATTAAGCCTGTGAGAATTAACTAAGATCTCTGTAATAGAGTAACTGCATTTAACTTTATAAAGTAACTTAAAAATGCATTCAACTATTTTAAAGAATTTTCATTATTGATTGGCTTTTTAAAAATCTTAATATACATATAAGGTTCCTCAGGAAATTCTAATTAATTCTAAAAAAATATTTTTGACTGGTCTTAATTGGTATGATTCAAAAATTAATAATATGAATATTTGTGTACATGTGTGTATTAAATAAAAAAAATCAATAGGACATTTTCAAACCTCTCCACTGGCCTGGAGAGATAAGAAAAATGTTTATATATTTGAGATTTTGGTGCCAGCCAAGGTGTCCAAAAAAAAAAATCTCACTTTGGTAAACGTATAACCTTTATTCAAAAAAGAATTGTACGTCTGTGTATGTGTGTGTGTGTGTGTGTGTGTGTGTGTGTGTCTAGAACTACTCTGTGTGTGTGTGATTCAGTGCTGAAATAGTTCCTGATTGTTACCTGAGTTAATGTTACTCCTTTTATTTTGGGTTTTTTGGAAAGGGATAATTTAAAATAAAGTAATCAATAAGATTTGGGCCAACCCAGCCTCCTTACTAGGGACTCTTAATACCATTTGATCTCAGTTAGAAAAGATTAAATCTTTTCCTTTAAATCAGGTTTAAAATGGAAAATTAACAGCACAATCTGTGTTTGCTTTTGAAAGTGTAAGTTGTTTTTGTTAGCCTAATATTGATTGACAGCTGTATTCAACCTATGTTAATTAATTGAGACTTTAGTATTCTCTTGAGTTTAGAAAAATGTGGCTATTCTCAACTTAATGTTTCAATTATCCTGGAAATAAGTGCTAAATTCTTTTTCTACATCCTGCCCTCAAGAGGCTTTAAAAAGGGGGCTGGAAGGTTTTTGATAGGAAAGGTCTCCCCCTTGTGGCTAAAAAAGGAAAACTTAAATGGGAGAGTTTCATTTGGGAAAGAGAAATACTGTACTAAATTCTGTAATCTGATTTGTTTTGATGACAAATTAATATTGATAATACATTGCCAAAAAAACTCACAAGGCTTTTTGTTGGTGAAGAAAAATTTGTAATAACTTGTAAATCACATGTTTATAGAAGGGAATATATATATAAAAGACTAAAGTAAAATCTGCTTAACATCTGTTATCTGAAAATAAGAAAATGTATCAATTTGAAATCTCTGCTGATGTAAATGCTTAGTATTCAGGGCATATATAAGAGTTAATTGTTATTTTTAATATCATATGTATAAGATTGAATCCTTGGAATTCTCATTTTCTTTTTAAAAAATAAAAACATATTTGAAATAGAGGTAAATAAGCATATAAAACAAAATTGTAAAAGATGTTGATTTATATCTTCCTTAAGTTAAGGAAAATTTTTTCATTGTTTGGCTTTGTTCTAAGGGCATGAGATGTTAGCATAAATATCTTATGTTTAACATAAGTTAATAATTATATTTTTAATTTTAAAGAAGTCAAAATTGCAGATTTCTTCCCTTGTGTAAATTGTAGGCAGAGGAACAGGAAACTGGAAAGTATGCCCTGATTGTAGGATGTTTTTTGCTGTTGTGTATATGGGAGTCTGTAAGTAAGATGTGGAAAAAATATTTATCAATTATATGATATGCCTTTGTAAACTTATAATTACTTGGATATCTCTTATGAACCTATAAATTATTTGAATACTGCAATAGTATTGAAGTCTGGAATTAATACCTGATTATTTTGTAAGAATAATGAATGGGAAATATCAAAACCAAAGCCGGCACTAGGATTACAAATATTACTAAATAGCATATAATATAATAATAGAAATGTTATTTTGCAAAATTTAATAATTCATGTATTAATTGACTTAATTAGCTAGTTGGTCTTGCTATTGTTTTGTTACATTGGAATTGGTTTTGCCATTGTTTTATTACATTGGAATTAATGACACATGTTGGAAATTTAAAGTCACCTAAGATGATCTAATGGTTTTAAAGAATTCTGAAAGTAAGAATTTGTATTTTGAATATAGCAAGTAGTTAAACAAATTTATATATAGAAATTTTCCATTTGCATTTGTAAATTGGGATTATTTGGTATATATAAATATATGTCTATGTATAGGTATGTATGTATATATATATCCCCAAACTGTGGTTGTTTGCTTTGAAGGAAAAGCACCTGTGTTATGTGAGAAAGATAAAATAATACTGATAATTTGAGATTTCTCTGTGGCAATCTCTAGCCAATTGTTATGTGAGAAGTCTGGAGATGATGGGCAATCTCCTAGCAAAAGAAGATGTTTAGTTATTTTAAACATAGTTAATAACCAAATAGGTGCTTTCCAAAATGTTGCTTTTATAAAAAATTCAGTTCTAAATGTAAATTAGGATTATTGTATTTTTACATCTCAAATTCTGCTTATTGTATTTCATTTACAGCATTGTCCTTAAGTACATGAGCAACAATTGAATTATGATTTTTCCCCTGAATCTCTTATACCAAATTACAGCCTGGCACACTCTGATTCCTTAGTGCTCAAGTCACCTGAAGCTCTGGTTATAGGTAATTGCTGTATAACAATATATTGATAATTGATTTCGCTGACATCAGGTACATTAAAATAGAAAGACAACAACATGCCAGTGAAGCCATTAAACCTATGAGGTTTGACTTTAATACAGCAGATGGAGTGAGTGGCCTTTGAGAGAATGATCTCAGCTTCAGTTGCAGTAGGTTTTGCTTTAAAGGAAGTACTAAACTGGAAGACCTGGAACCTCTGCCTGTACAGGACATCTAATACATAAGGGAACATACCCTCATAGCCCTATGTGCTCTTTAATAGTAAATTGTCATAATCATGCCAGGTGCACCATAATTAAGTATGAGAGTGAGCCATTGGAACTCTATCTTCTAAATCTGAATTAATTGGTAAGTATTTAGTCATGGCTTTTTTTAACATAGAAGGTGATTCTTTATCACAATAAGTTTCCTTAAGGAAAAGAAATATCAGCATAGCTGCTTATATCAGGATAATGTCTATTGACCTAATTTTTTTTTAAACTGCTTTAAAGGAGAGATCCATTCTTTAACTAGAAATTTTGTTCATTTTAAACATTGCTAAAGTCAAGATAGAAAAATTTGTTGCAAATTACTTATTAGACATATGCAGTTTAAAATGTTTATTCAGTACATTTCTTTATACTATTTTTGAGTTTTTGGGTACAACCTAGTGTGGCATCCATTAATGAATCTGTGTTATATTGGAACCCATGTTCTTCTTCTTCTTCTTTTTTTTTTTTTTTGGATTTTGCAAGGCAGAGGGGTTAAGTGGCTTGCCCAAGACCACACAGATAGGTAATTAATAAGTGTCCGAGGCTGGATTTAAACTCAGGTACTCCTGACCAGGGCCGGTGCTCTATTCACTGTGCCACCTAGCTGCCCCTGACTGCACCACCTAGCCGCCCCTTGGAACCCATGTTCTTATAAAAATATTCTGATACTGGTTTAGAATCATAAAGTGTAATTCTTGTTCCTTATAGACATTCTAGTTTTTTTTCCCCCTAATTATTGGACCTCTTAAATAGCTTTCTCTTTTAAATAGCTCTTTCTGTTAAAATCTCTTTCTCTGGTTTTGCTTGCTCAGTTTTTTCCCATGAGTTTCATTTCTCTAGATTACCAGCTATACATCTCCAATAGCAGCCTCTGCAGGATGCCAGCCAGCTGTGCCAGTCCTTATAGCAATCATTCTCTGGACTCTGCCTCAAAGGAGTTCTCACTGCAATGCATTCACCTTTAAATGAACCCTGAAAGACCCAGAAGAATCTGGGTCCTGAATAATTTTTAAGGGGGAAGTGATGCAGAAAATTATGAATGTTATAATTCTGTAATTTTTAAAATACTTTCAAATCTGGGAATTTTGTTAAGGGTGTGGAAGTCTCTTTGCTCTTGAGATGTAAATTGACCCCTACTCTTTTTCATTGTTTAATGTAAAATTTGTATCCTGTCTCTCATTTCTAACCCCCAGACTTAAAGCTTCTACCTGCTTTAGGTCAAGTAAGCAGGGAGGGATTTCCCCCTTTTGCCCTCAGTGCCCAGGTAAGGGGAAAGGCTATAAAACCAGGGTTGGACCTCAGCTTGGGCTGGTCTGCTCTCTCTGGCCCAGTCAGCTCTCCCTGACTGTCTTGCTTCCTCTCTTTATCTCTCTGTCTCTGTCTAGTCTACGTCTATGTCTATGTCTATGTCTAAGTCTACCGAGCAATTATGCCTAGCCCGTTCTATAAAGTGCCAGTTGACCCTTCAGGAGGAAAAAAAAAAAGTTCTAACCTGTTAACTTTGTAGTGATTTGTAATAAGTTTTAAGTTGAGCTGTTTTAAGTTCCCAGAGAATGCACATATTCCAACATTTTTAAATAATTCTCATTTCTTGGTTACCCGGATTTCTACCTTTAATTGGTGACCCCCAAAATCCCAGCAACAACACTTCAGGTCGTATACTTTCTTCAGCCTACAACCAATTAAAAAGTAAATTATAGTGGAATGTGTTAAAGTGATAAATTTACATCTTAATTATCAATTAGCAACTTAGTTGACAGTCAGATTGTGGAGAGTCTTTGCCAAAAGAGATTTTAAATTCACCAAGTATCACTGAATCTGTTGCCTTGCTTTAAAGAATCTTAGGAAATTCCTCATATAGCATTCCTATTTATTCATTTTTCTATATGATCAGGACATGAGTCCTTTTATAGCAAAATTTTTTTGCTTATGACCATCAAGAGCTCTGTCAAGGAGATATGACCAATTGTCCGTGAAATGAATTATTCACACTGCCTTTGGGCACTCTATCAAATCAGCTACAACAAATCCCTTATGTGAAATCCTTATCTAAGAACTCAAATATTGATGTTCCCCTGGAAGAATTTAATAATATTAATTCTGTCATTCTTGTTTTAAATGAAATTAAAAAATACAAGGAAGCTGAAGTTAAGTGTAAGTATGGTTCAAAGGTATTCCTTAGAGAGGTAAATAAAGGAGCTGGTAAAGTTAGATTTCATCATGCTATAATTCACTTTGATTCAACAAACATTTATTATTATGTAAGGCACTGTGGTAAACCCTGGGAAATACAAGGTAAGAAGTAACAAAAGCCTTGTCTTCAAATAGCTTATAATCTAGTTAGGGTCTTTATTTACCTATGTACTTTCAAGTTTGAGTAAGAGGAGGGGAAGAAGTAAACTCAAAATCCTTTTTTTTTTTTGCATTGTGCTGAATTCTGTCAGTAATCACAAATAATAGCCCATTAAAATTCATTCAGCTTCTCAACTGTTGAGTACTTGAGAGAGGAAATTGTTTCTAATGTAGACATGAAGTTTATGATAATCTAAATATGACAACAAGAGAATAATCACCAAAGTTCATTTTAAAAATTAGGGAAATTTTTTGAAGCTACAACTTTACCTTCACTTTACCTTGAGTAACTACTTCATTTATTTATTTACTGAACAAGCTCTCCACCTGTGGATTCAGAACAAAGTTTTTTACTATTTTGTTTTTAAATGTTGTCTAGAGCTTTTACATGTGCAATCTTGAATTGAAGCGCAAACAGGGAAGAGGTTATCTCCTCTTGGAACCAGGATGTGATATCAAGAGTGTCACTAAACTATCAAATCTGAGTAAAACTGCAGATAAATTCTATGATAAAGCTTAAATATTCAACCAAGTTTTCTTATTAGGAGACACCCTTTTTGTGGTGGTATTAGGGTGGGGTTGTTTATTTGTTATCAGATTCAATGACTCTTGAGAAAAATAAATATGTCCTTCCAAAATTATCTTTTGAAGGATGCTTTTCTTATTAGTTAACTTTATTTGCAGTTAAAGAACAATTAATATGCTGGGGAAGTGAAAAGTGAAGCAATTATCAGACTTCTGTTTAAAAGATGAGATAGCTCATCTTAGAAATGGAAAGAGCTTTCTGCAAGGGTTGTCCTATGATGCCTTTCAGAAGTGTTTCAGTTACAAAACTGCGATTACAAAAGCAATGATGATAGAGCTTAAACCTTAAACCTGATCAAATCCAACAACAAGAAACTGAAGCAGAAAATCCCACATGGATATTCCAGTGTTGATCCCTATCCAAATACAGACAAGAGCATAGAAAGAAGTCACATGAGACAGAAGTTCTGAGTTGTTGTTCTAGATATAACAAAAGTTATGTGATGGTGGGTAATTAATTTTTCTAATTAAAAAGAAATAGCAACATGTATTTTGAGTAAGGTCTAGTCATGTTTTCACTT
This sequence comes from Macrotis lagotis, assembly GCF_037893015.1. NCBI lineage: Eukaryota > Metazoa > Chordata > Mammalia > Peramelemorphia > Peramelidae > Macrotis > Macrotis lagotis. The sequence goes on from NC_133658.1 coordinate 604,288,757, forward strand.
GTGACATAAAAACCAGAGTTGATTAAGGAATAGTATCCTGGGTATGTTCATTTTGAGTCTGATCATCTTTATGTATCGTTTAAGAAATATACCTTTTGGAGATAACTACATCAAGTTGGATTGTCCAATTGTGTCACTTGTGTCAGAGATGTATGTCTATTCCCTTTGAACCAAAAAGTTAATGTAAATTTTTATTTAACTATAAATTATTTCCTATTTACCTAGTATATGGCTTAATTTGTAGACATCTATATGTTGCTTCCTACCTTAGAATGTAAATTCCTTGGGAGAAGGGACTGTCTGTTTTTTGCCTCTTTTTATATCCCTAGCACTTAGCACATTGCCTAGGACATAGTAGATGCTTCAAAATATTGATTGATAGTGTCTAGAGAACTGAACTCAGAATCAGGAAAAAAGACTTTGTAACTAGGGAACTTGACCAAGTCATAATCTCCTAGTCTCACCTTTTTTTTTTTTTTAGATTTTTTCAAGGCAAGTAGGGTTAAGTGGCTTGCCCAAGGCCACACAGCTAGGTAATTATTAAGTGTCTGAGACCAGATTTGAACCCAGGTACTCCTGACTCCAAGGCCGGTACTTTATCCACTACGCCACCTAACCGCCCCGAGTCTCACCTTTTTCTAGAGGTAATAACAGGACCTATCTCTCAAGATTGTTGGGAGGGTTACATGTCATAAAATAGTTATAAGTTTTGCAAAACTTCAAACACTATATAAAAATTAACTATTGTTTCTTTATTAGTATTTAATGAGGAGGGACTGAATTATAAGGGCCTTTAAAACAGAGTAGAGAAGCTCCCACTGATGTAGTACTTTATTGTTTGTAAAACACTTTCCTCATGAAAACTGAAAATAAAAATGGGGAAACCAAGGCTCATTGAAACAATTCTCCCTAGTAAAAGGGAACTTGGACATGGCAGAATAGGACTCAAACTCAAGTCTTTAGGATAGTTTTAAAATTGATACTATAGGAAAAGTTTCTCAGGAAAAACTGGATAGGATGAAAGTCATATAAAAGAAAAACACATTCTGACAGTAGTAGGCAGGATGAATTTGGAAAGGAAAGAATAAAGGCAGAAAGGATAAATGGAAACTGTCTATGATCCTAATTCAGGCATGACTCAACAATAGAGAATCAATCTCAATTAACTGCTTATATTTTATCTTCCCATCAATATTGACCAACTAGAGAAAAGCTGTAGAGAAAACTGGGGATCATTTTATTTTGCAATTAACATATAACATGAAGCCTCTTTTTGAAATACTGACTTGACACCATTTAATTTGAGATGTACCCTTACTTCTCAGGGATGTGTTTCAACCCTATATGTCTCTCCATTTTCACATGAAAGTCATTCAGAAACTTAGAAAAATCTCAGGGGAGGTCCTTTATTTAGGAAGAGTGAGGGTGTGGAGGCATTATGGTAAATGTAATAGTTGCCTATACATCATTTCATTTCCCTGGCTCTAGAGTCTTTCAGAGTAAAGTGAGGGTTATAATATCTGTTTCCTGACTGCCAGACACAGATGTTGCAGGGATGGATCAGCTAATAAGACCACTACTCCATATGTCATCCCTCCATTTACTGCCCTTCATAACATTAACACAATAATTTGTGGAATAGTGTTTCTGATGGTTTCTTAGAAAAAAATATCCTGTACTGAAGCAGGACATCTATGAAAGCTAATATGAGAGAGACAGAGAGGGAGAGACAAGAGACAAAGATAGAAAAAGACAGAGGGTCAGAGACAGAGAGACACTATTTACTACTTAGACTATTAGTATAGAAGAAAAATCTCAAAGTTGATTTGAACATTTTTTGACATGGTTCCTTCTCTTCTTTTAAAAATCTGATGAAAAATCCCGATGCTTTTTATCTAATGAATTCAGAAAGCTACTCAATAGCTGGTTACTTTAGAAATTCTGAGCAATAGTTGAAAGTTGACATGTTTTCATCCTGAACAAAAAAGAGAAAGCAAAAAGTTTTCTATGATGTTTACTAAACATTGTCCCCAAAATATAAAATTACTCTTTTGGAATTTATTTGGAGTAAGTTGAGTAAGGAAGCTACTAGAATAACACAATTGATTTATAAATAAATTTTTGTATGAAGACTGCATTTGAAGAAAATGAGCAAGATGACTGAATAGAAGTTGCTAGGATAAAGCATTGGAGAAAGCTAGGACAATGCTATGTTATTTTGTCTTTTAAAGTATTTCTAGAAAGGTAAAAATCATCCATCAAAGAGAATGCTCACTAGGTAAAACATTGTCCCTGACATAAGCTCAAAAGATTTAGGGCTTCTCTATAAAATGAAAGGTTTTATGTAACAAATCCTATTGAATCTCTAGGTCATTTGGCCAAGACATAAGAGGAAGGTGATATTTGAACATTTGGGTAAATATTTTCCAAGTTTCTGACCATGGCAATCAGAAGATGGTATTTTAAATTCCAAACATATATATATATATATATATATATATATATATATATGTATATATATACACACACACACACACACATACACACACACACACACATATATATATATATATATATAAATAGGTTATGAACATTAAGCAAGATCTATCTTTATCCCTAATTTTCATCATCATCATCATCATATTAGTTCAATTAAATTTATTCAAATATGTAATCATGATCTTATATATTTTTGTTTAAGAATCAACTCAATTATTTCAAATCTATTCCACAAGTAGTTTTAAGTACCTACAATACATGAGACAATGATTGGTAATGTGTATGATCAAGTGAAAAATGAAGCACTGTTTATCCTCAAAGAGTTTGACTTCCAAAATGCTTTATTTTATATGTCAATCATCCCTTTATTGACTCTAAGTGGGAACCAGTTACCATAATCCTTCTTGCCAGAAATGAAGATGGGTGAATTCACTGAATTTACTCTTGCTTAAGAACACATTTTCTTTCAATAAACAAGAATTAGACAATTTTTCAGTTCAGACTTAGATCTCAAGATACCACCAAGCTGTTCATGGAAGTGTTTGCTATAATCATGAATTTTCTTTTAAATAAAAAAGCACTATTTTATAAGACAAGTAAAACCTGCAGAATAAAAACAAAGATACAATTAAAAATGATTACATTTTCTGTGTACCAAGATACAACTCCTAACCATAGATCCAGTTGGTGTTATTTTTTTGCAGGGCAATGGGGTTAAGTGACTTGTCCAAGGCCACACAGCTAGGCAATTATTAAATGTCTGAGGCTGGATTCGAACTCAGGTACTCCTGACTCCAAGGCCCGTGCTCTATCCACTGTGCCACCTAAAGTCAGTGCCTTTTAATTAAAGCCATAAGAAAAAAAAACAGCCTACTGTTGGATCCAGGAGTTTCACTGTTGCCTCAGTAAAAGCCCTGTTGATTATCCTTTCCTGAGGTCACAAATCCTAATCTCCATAGAAAATCCAATTCCCAATCGCACTTTAGTAACTCCTAAACAAAATATACCCTCCAAAGAGATTCCAAATGGCTCTCAGTCCCTACAGAAACCACACCACCCAGCTTCCTATATCCAATACCCTATAAAAAGGCTTGCTCTCCCCACTCCCCATTCCCCGCTGCTGGAGTTGGCTTGGACCCAGTTTCCATTCTTTCCCTCAGTAAACAACTTTGCATACACTTCCATTTGTAGCTATCCTTCTTGAATCAAGGATTCAACTTTTAACCTTTCACCTACATGATCCACTTTTTATTTTTTCAAATGGAAATATACATTATAGCTCATATAAACATATAAGTTAACATAATTGTATAATAGGTCATTGATGTAGCAGGTTCTAGCTTGATACTTATATCTATTCCCATAAAATAACATATATACTTATATAGAAAGACTTCATATAGATTTAGTTCCATCATTATTTCTTAATCTAGTTATTACTTCTCTAATTAAAACTCTTTATCCAAAAAAAAACTTATAATGTAATGAGTCCTTAACAAACATCCAGATATTTATAATGTTCTGTACCTTAACCTGGGAACAGATTTACAAAATTAAGTGGGTGGCAGAGGTGCCTCAAGAGTTTAATGGAATATATCAATTTCCACAGAAGTCCTTTGTAATGCTTGAAATCAATCATTTTGGGAAACAAAAGTGAGCAATAAACATTTTAAATTAACGATATAATAATGCATGCTCCAAGTACTATACACACTCTCGAATGGGTCATTTGTTTTCCAATTGTTTATTATACAAAGATATATTGGCAAAGGATAGAGTATTCAAAAAGAAATAGTGAGATGTTTTTTAATGTCTGTTTTAAGCTGTTAGCTTTACTACATTTCAGGATGTGGAAGATTGTCTTATAGTCAAATAGAGCTATAAAGACTAAATTGAATTATCCCAATGGAACAGCTGTTAAATCTCAAAGGAGATGGGTAGATCCCACAAGAAAAGAATGACAAATAACAATAGGGATACCTTCTGATCTCACAAGGCAAAAAGACACTTGTGCATGATGATGTAATATATTGTGTGGTTAAGATAGATCTCCACAAATTGTGAACACTTGATACATACTTGAAGATTGAATAAATAATTTCTAAAATCCACCAAAAGCACCTGGACCTGCTGAGCACCTAATAACTTTGGTGCACATATATAAAACACTTGCAAATGACAAAACCACAGTTTCCTTTCAGATGCTTTAGTTTTCAGCTAGCTATTTTCAATCAAACCTGCATTTGAATCTGATATGAATATCTATGGAGAAAAATAAACTTATCTGGGAAAGAAGAAAAATTAGTTACTTTAAACAATTAATAATGAAAACATTATTTACACTTGAGTTAAAAAAGATGAAAATATTTTAATAATTTGAGTCTTCATTCAAGTAATATGACAGCCATTTGAAAAAAAAGTGACATTTTAAGTTATAAAATTTAAGATGTAAAATCTTTTGCTGTCATAGTAAAGCAATATTCATAAATTTATCTTTTCAGGTACATTAGAATTAAATGGATTCAGTGTTCCTCAAATTAAGATGGTCAATCAGGGGTTTTAAACAAAAGTTGTCTTCCCCCTCATTAGAAGTTAATCTCTGTGAGGGCAGGGATGTCTGTATTTGAATTCCTACCTTGCCAGTCACATAGTAAGCATGTAAGAAATATTTCTTTCTGATCTATTATAGACACATTGTAAATGGACACATTTATGAATGGAAAGCTAGGTGGCTCAGTGGATAGCACACTAGGCCTGCAATCAGAATGACGCATCCAAATTCAGCCACTTACACTTGCACCTACACACAGTATGATGCTGGGCAAATTATTTAACCCTGTTTGCCTTGGTTTCCTCATTCATAAAATGAGTTTTTGAAGAAAATGACAAACCACTCCCACATCTTTGCTAAGAAAATCTCAATTGAAGTCATGAAATGCTGGACATAACTGAAATGCCTGAACTACAAAATGATTATTAATAACCATAACATTATTATCATCATATCCTTTTTTATATAATGGACCTGTTTGGAAGTCTGGTGAAGCTATGGTCCTCTTCTCAGAACAATGTTTCTCCCATATAATATATTAACATATATATATATATATAAAATGAAAGTGAAATAAACATGTTATTAATCATTACACAAACATTTGTAAAATAATTATTGCCACCTGGGTTCTGTGGATACAATTAGAAAATATCATTCCCTTTTTTTCCCAGGAAACTATATTTGATTGGGATCTAGACAGAGAGAGAGAATGAAAATATGCACTTTGAAAAGTATAATTGTGTAGATAAACAGTTGGATAGATGCATGAATGTTTTCTCTCCCATTAGAATGTTAGGTTTTAAGGACCTTTACCACCACACTTTTGCAGAGGTGGGATAGGGTAGAAGGGTGGAGTTAGTTTTTGATTTTGTTCTTATTTTTTCTTTTCTTTCTTTATTCTTTCTTTTTTTGGAGAGTATAATCCCAGTGCTTAGCATAATAAATCCAGAGTAAATGCTTCTCGACTGAAAAATTAATACAAGGAGGGAAGGGCTTTGACAACTTGACAGCCTACTTAAATTTCAGTCATTCTAAAGTTTATTAGTTATTCAATAAGACAAATTCATTAATTGAACAATCATAATGTATAAGACATAAAGGAGTTAAAAAATGACCTTTAAGGAATCAACTTTATGAGAGACCTTTCACTACAGAAATAAAAAAGATGACATCTCTTTCAGGCACTGTAAATATAGTAATGCCTGAAGAAGAGACTGGATATATTGAAGTTTGAAGGGCATATCACACTCAATAGGTCAAGTAAACCAAAAAGTCAAAACACTTTAGGCGTGAGAAAGAGAAGGTAACTATGAAAGCATCTATAAAAATAAAAAAAAATTGTTTTATAGGGTAAATAAAAGAATAAAAGTTTCCATAAAGTGTTACTAATTTTTGTTAAGGGGAGCATTAAAATGTTCACCAAATTTAAAAGAAAATGCCAGAATTCTTTTCAATCATTTTTTACTTTGTCAGAGTTGACTGTAGGATGAACAAATAGAAGTACTATTTAGAATATAGAATACTTAAATTATGGAACTCATGCAAACTACTACTGAAATTGCACACTGACAGAGGAAGATAAATATATTGATTCATGATTCTTTAGAATAAAATCAAATAAAAATGCTGTGCTAAATATTTAATATTTGAGAAATTAATGCTATATATGTAACATGACATAATATATAGATAGGTAGAAAGATAGATAGATAGCCCCCTTTCTTTCCTTGATTATATAGTATATTTGAGGAGACTGGGAATAAATACAAAAGTAATATAAAATGAGCCAAATAGAAGTAAAAGATTATAATAAAAGATAAAATCACAAACCAGAGTAAGATTAAGTGATTTGAATGGTATAGATAGTAACTACTATGAATTCAGAAGAGGGAAAATTACTATGAGTTGGAGTGGTCTGTGATATTTCCTGACAGATCGAATTTGTTCACATGAGTAATATTGGGTCATTAGAAAGCAAAGCACATTCCAGTCATCAGGGATGGCATGGACTAAAAGTATGTTTGGTCACTTATGAGCAAATTAACACTGCTGACATGGCAACTATGCAGAATGACAGTGTGGGGGATAAGACTTGACAGGTATGTTGGAGTCAAACAGAAGAGAGTAGTAGTAAAGACAATGGTGCTTAAGAGAGATATGGATATTGGACCACACATCCCTAACATTCTGAGTTTGATGTTATGATATTATACAAGCCAATACTGTCAGAAATCAGACTCACTATGGTATTTCTTATTCCACCAACAAAACAACAAAAAAAGAAATCCTTCTGAATAAATGCAATGAAATTTTCATTGATTTACCAACAGAAGATGAATATACATAGTCTTTAATGATAGAGACATAAGAAAAAACAATTATTAACTTCCCTGATACTTCAAACATGTAATGCATTGAAAAACCATTGTAATAGCACAAAAGTCAAACCATTTTCTTACTAATATGGTTTTTAACATCTTTTCAGATAAGAAAAAAATAGATAAAATAACATGAACTTATTATAGTCTTTCCTTGAAAGGAAGGAGGACATTTCCTCATTCAAAAAGTTGACAACTCTTTCACAAAGAACAAAGCTATTGTTTCCCATACTTCTTTCGAGATAACAACAGTTATAGGTTTTCTTAAAAGCCCCAGATACTGTTTGACCTTTTTAAGGTAAACTTGATTTCATTATAAACTAAGTTCAAGAGTCAAAAATCTGTATATCCATAGTTATAAAGACATTTGTGATACCACAGATTGTCCTTCTGGCAATAGCAAAAATGATTCAGGTTAACAAATTCCTTACTGCATTTCTAACTACAGCTGACTCAATTCCCCAAGGGAAATGAAAATCTTTGAATTCTATCTAATGTAATTGTTTCCCTTGATAGCTCTATTGATGTTAAAAGTCTCCACATTCTTTCAATGACCCAATTATACTTGGGAATGGCTAATGACTGCAAGTGGCATCATCTAAGTTGGCAGACTAATAGGGAAAATCAGGAAGGTTTACCAAAAAGTATCCAGAAAGAAGCAACTACAAAGAAATGGTTTTTGACTTACCACAGTATAGATCTGATGCTTGCGTCTTTTGGCCAAGTCAATTATGTTGACTCCATTATAATAAAGGTTTTCAATGCATCCATGAAAGTTTTTCTTCAGGAATGTCCCTGGTTTGCCTGGGACTGGAATCCCTCCAAAACTGAGCTTTGGGGAAAAACAAATTCAACCCTCAGTTATAAATTGCAAAGGAGCAGGAAATGAAATGGGGAGGGAGAAAGTGCATTTTGCTTTATCCAATTGTATGCGTGAGCCAAGTGGCTCAAATAATTATAGACTGCCACTTGATTACACATTGAAAAAGATACTGATTAGCCCACTTAAAAATAACTATAATTGCTGGCTTTTTAAGGACCTATTCTACAAAACCTTTTTTTCTTATCCTTTCCAAACCGTTAAAAACTAAATAAAACAATAATTTGCAAGAAAGGAGGAAAAAATAAAAGAAAATCAGTCTATACATTTATTTCACACATAAGAAAATGTAGGAACAGGGTCATTCATTGCATAGTTAAAGAATAACTAAAATATTACTTCTAGGAATTTAAGTAGCTACTAACAGCTATCAATTTAAGTAGCAGGTCAGCTGGTAATATGACTAGCAAACAACTATCCTTCATGAAACACATGGAAAATAGAAACCTAATCATTATATTCCCTTTTCACCCATAAAGTTCTCCCATCTCATCTACAATTATCTTGCTCCTTTTTCAGAGCTAAGCATAACCTATTTGAATCCTTTCTTAACCATTCTAGCCCACTTTGATTTTTCCTTTTTCTGAATTTTTTGAATTTGATCTCTATATCACTTAATTGGCATGTCATTATCTACAGCATCATCCAGTAGATATTTAAGGTATGTTAGTCTTATCTTAAATCTTCATTAATTAATACTATACATATTCAAGTAATTAATATTTGGGATAGTCCCAAATGGGCATTTGTATATTGCAACACAATACCAATGATACACAGTATCTAAAAAGCAGCAAAAAAAGTTGTCATTAAAGAAACCAATGGCTAGTCCAGGAGCACTTTTTTTGTCAGATATAGAATTATAGTCCTTTGATGGAACTAAATGTTAAATATTTACAGGTCATCAGGAACAACCATAAAGGATGAGAAAAAGAAGGAAGAACTGTGATCAATAATACCGTTACATTGGAGTACTCACATCAATAAGACCATAAATCCACTGAAATACAGGAGCAGTCTTACATATCCATAGCTAGATTGTAGGATTCTTATGAGTTAGGTTATAGTTTTATGATTCTTTCAAATTCTTTCTTGGCAACCTAATATACCATACCCACCAATAACACCATGCTAAACATTAATACATAAGCTAGGTAGAGTGTGGATAGAGTGATGGACCTTGAGTCAAAAAGTTCTGAATTCAATTTCAGTTGGCTATGTGACTTAACTCACATTTGCCTCAGTTCCTTTAACTATGAAAGGAGTTGTTGTTAGGGATAAAATTATATAGTGTATGCATGTATGTATGTGTGTGTGTATGTATTTATAAAACACTTTGTAAACTTCAAAATACAAATACTAATAATTATTACATGTTTGTTAATTCAGTGGGGGCTCTTAATAAATTATCAGTATTATCTAGGAATGGCCAATTTCTTTATTTCTAAATCCCCTACTTATTTTTTTTTATTAATTGGTATCATGAATTCCTCAAGACCTTAAAAAAATTTTAAGTGCTCTATAGGTTTGTGTATATGTATATATATATATATATATATATATATATATACATACACACACATATATATACATGTATATATGTATATATATACACACATACATAATACATATGCAGATATAGTGTTTTCATATATTGGTATATGGGTGATTATATATCCATACATATAAATCATCATCAAATACCATCATCCTCCAATATCTTCCTATCTCATAGACATCCTCTTTTATAACCTTAAAAAGGAACAAAATTCTCTGGTAGCTATAATGTAGTACTGTGATGTAGTTCCTTAACCCATAGATAGATGAAAAATTTTTGAATGTGAGTCTGGTAACAGATTGCAAGGGAGTCATGTAAGGGCCAACTTCTTTAAATATAGTCTTTTTAAATGTGTACATGTTCATTACCAGGGCAGTAGAAACCAGGCACAAGTTCTTTAGGTTATTGAATTATGCATTTTATTCTTTAATGATCCTCTCTAGTCTTTGTATGGTTATGAATTTTTCTGTAACCCATACTTCTGATAGGTATTTTTCTCATGTTTTCCCCTAAATAATTCATGATGTGACTTTATATATATATAAATATATATACAAATATATATGTATAATTTTATATACATATACATATACATACACACACACATACACATACATATACATATATATATATACATATATACATATATGTATATATATATATATCACATGTCTATTTGGAGCTTTTCTTTGTATAAAAAATAAGATGCTGGCAAAATCAAATCTTTTCCATATTGCTACCTGAATTTTCCCATTAGTTTCTGCCAAATTGAGTCTTTATCTAAATACTTGGGATTTAGGGGGTTTATCAGATCTAGGGTATCTAATATATTTTCTTCTGTATATTGTGTACCTAACCTGTTGCACTGATCCATCTATTTCTTTATGAATAACAAGTTATTTTATTAATAACTACTTTGTAGTATATTTTTGAGAATAGGCATTATTAAAGCTTTCTTCCCATTTATTTTTATTATTTTTCTATAGATTCTTAACCTTTTTATTATCCCCCATAAAAGTTGTATTATTTTTTCAAGTTCTGTAGTATTGCTTCAGTAGTTTGATGTCTATAGTATTGAATAAATATACTAATGTCATTTTCCAACATTTTCTTACTTGCTTGAAATAAGAGACTGTTAGTTTGAAATCAGAAGACCTGCCTTCAAATCCTGCTTCTAATATGATTATAATGGTTTTGTTAAACTAGGCAAGTCACATAATTCCCACATGAATTTGTTTTAAGAAAACACAGTTCCTGTAGGTGTCTACTTGTGCTGTACAAATAACAGAAGGTTATCTATTCCTTTTACAAATAGTAAACCAATAGTTGACTTTGTGACTTTGGTCACTTTGTGACACTTATATTACCCCAAATTGCAGTTTCCTTATATCTGAAATGTGAAATTTAGAGTATACTAAATTTCAGTTCCTCATTGTAGTAGAGTTTGAGATAGGGGTTTGTTTTTAATCTCATGAAGATACTATGAAAAGAGCTCCTCACACCACCTCACACCTCCCAGACTGGCCAATGTGACCAGAAAGGACAATGATCAATGTTGGAAGGGATGTGGAAAATCTAGGACACTAATACATTGTTGGTGGAACTGTGAACTCATCCAACCTTCCTGGAGAACAATTTGGTGTTATGCCCTAAAGGCAATAAAAATGTGCATACCCTTTGATCCAGCAATACCACTACTGGCTCTATACCTTGAAGAGATCATGAAAAAGTGTAAAAAGATCACTTGTACAAAAATATTTATAGCATCCCTGTTTGTGGTGGCAAAGAATTAGAAATTAAGTGAATGTCCTTCAATTGGGGAATGGCTTAAACTGTGTTATGTGTATGTGATAGAACACTGTTGTTCTATTAGAAACCAGGAGGGATGGAAATTCAGTGGAGCCTGGAAGGATTTGCACCAACGCATGCTGAATGTGATGAGCAGAACCAGAAAAACATTGTACACCCTAACAGCAACATGGGGGTGATGAACCTTAATGGACGTGTTCATTCCATCAATGCAACAATCAGGCACAATTTTTGGATATCTGCAATGGAGAATACCCTCTGTATCCAGAGAAAGAATTGTGAAGTTCGAACAAAGACTATTAGCTTTAATTTTTTTAAAAAAAGTTACCTTATTATGTAATTTTGCTATCTCTTATATTTTTTTCCTTAAGGATATGATTTCTCTCTAAATACATTCAACTTAAATCAATGTATAGCATGGAAAAATATAAAGACTAACAGACTGCCTTCTATGGGCAGTAGGGGGAGGAAAGCGAGATTAAGGGAAAAATTGTAAAATTCAAAAATAAATAAATTTTAAAAAAGAGAAAAGGGTTCCTCAAAGAACATCGGGGAAAAGACTTATTGGAGTCTTATGGATTTTAAATATAGGCAACAGATTAGGGACTCCTCATGGAAGTATCATTTAGATTCATAAAATCCATAGTAAGGAAATAAATCTCATCCTTTTCTTTTATCTCATAGTAGTTAGTTTGTGACAATTTTACTTGAATTGCAGCCTTGTTAAACAGGGTTTTTAAACACACCTAATACAAATTCACCATATTCAATTTAACATATTAGTATAGTTTTAGTAAATAATTGAATTAGATGTCCCAATAATTTCAAGATTCAAATACTAATAAAGAAGATTTATAGGAACATAATACCAAAGGTAGGAGGGATATCAACCTATGTGATTCAACCTCTTCATTTCAGATTAGGAAACTCAAGCTTAGGGAAATTAAATAATTTTTTGAGGTTTGGAAGGCAATAAATTTCATAGGCATAATTTTTACCTCAATCCCCTAACTCTAGAAGTGTCCTTTTTTTAAAAAAAATCATACTAGCTCCCTTTCAAAAACTCAGAGTTTACCTTTAGCTGGAGTAAGGTATCAAATAAGAATCCATAGAGGAAATGGCATTTGGACTGGTACTGGAAGGAACGTATGAGAGTGTAGAGAAAAGACATTTCAAATTTGTGAAAATATACAAAGAGAAGAGATGGCAGGATATGAATAGTAAAGGAAACTAATTTGACTGTTAATATGGAGTAAATGGAAAGGAATAGAATCCCATAAAACTAGAGGAATAGATGGCATTCATGTCATGCTACAGCGTTTAGCTATTGTGCTATGGTAAATAGGGAGTCACTGAAGATTTTTGAGTAGAACAGTGGTATGACCCATCTGAATTTTAGAAAGATAATTTGATCCTTTGGGAAGGATACAGAGAAAAAGAGGACATTATATGTAACTTGATAAGAGGTCTTACCTAGAGCAGTAGCCCTCTTGATACAGAAGGGAAAGCGGGTGCCAGAGACACTGTTGCCAGAGTTGACAAGACTTATCAACTGAGTAAAATTTAGATGAGTAAGGGAGAGGATAAAGTAAAAAGAAAAATGACTGAGGTTTTGTGCCTTAGCAACCTTGGAGAATAGTGACAGCATCTACAAAAATAATGAAGATTGGAGGAATGTGTTTTTTTTTCTTTTTTCAATTTTGAAAAGATATGATGAATTCAGCAGCTGGTCTGCTGGCAACTTCAAAATATATCATTTATTTCCATATAGAATCCTAAAATGTTCCTGCTTTATAAGAGACACCAGAGATTCACTATTCTCTTCCCTTTATTTTCAGATGTGGAACTGTAGTCCATTAAAGTTAAGAAACATATGGGCAAATAAATGTTTTAGCCAGAACTTGAACTTCGGGTTTTTCATTCTTTGTCCAATGTTTTCCTATCCTACTGTACAATATAAAGTACTTTGAGATGGGGAAATAAAGCCTTCATTTTTCTTTACAAAATATTTTTATAGTTAGCTGGAGTTTTAATAAAGAATGTAGGTCATCAGAATTCAATTAATCTACATACAAAATATGTTTAGGACCCATTCAGAAAATGTGCCACTAAAACATCTGTGACCTGAATTCAGCAGCCTGAAAATTTCAGAATCATAGCATATCTATGATGAGTATTTCTACCAGGACCAAGGAGGGGGGTTACTCACACAGTTCAGAGCTGAAATATAAATGCTTTTATTAATTGTGATACTCCTTGATTCAGATAAGGGATATTAGTATCTTAGATGTTAGTGTTAAAATGGACTCTAATCCAAATGCCTGCCTTCACTAGAAGGCTATTTTAATAGATAACCTATGCTAAAAGACTACTCCTTTATCTCATAATAATATGTAGGTGACCCAGGGTTAGGGTTATCAAAATCTGTGTGAGCATATCCATAAACTCAGGAAAGTTTTACCCATCTGAAAACATTTTGACTATGTTTCAGGTGAAGTGTGTTTGTCTTCTAATGATCAGAATAGATAAATTAAACATAACTTTTTGTTTTTACTTTTTTTTGGTAAGATATAAAGACTATGCACTAAGGCTAACCAAGAGATGAACTCACTGACCTTCTGAAATATTGAAATAATTTTAGGCAATATAATGAGATCCAGAGATGTTGTGATGCTCCAAAGATCACAAAACTAGTAATAGTGGAGTAGACATCAGGAATTTGGATCTTAGATCTAAAGTAGGAAAGGATCTCAGAGATTCCAAGCCTTTCATTTTATAGATAAGAAAACAGGTTCAAGGAGGTTAGAGATTTTCCATAGATAGTAGCCAGAACTGGAGAGACTTCCAAGGTCTGCCCTCTGTACCTGTACCAGAGACAAGATTTAAACCCACTCTCTGAATGCCAGAGTCAATGTTCTTTTACTTCTACTACACTATCTTCCTAGAATTGTTCACTTGAGGGAAATGAGAGTATTAGTTTAGAGAAATCTCTGTAAGGGACATGATAGTTGTCCAAATGTATTTGAAGGCTTGTCAAGAGAAAAGAGAACTATACTCTGGTTATGCTTGACCTCAGATAACAAAAGAGAATAAAATGCTGAAACTGCAAATAGATCAATTTAAGATCACCTTTAGAATAATTTCCAAACAATTAGAGCTATTCATAATGGAAAGTGCTTCCTCTTTAGGTGGTGGTGAATTTCTTTCCCAATAGGTCTCTTAGCAGAGATTAGAAAACCATTTGTGAGGTATGTTATAGTGGGAATTTAATTTAACTTTTTGTATATGAGTTTGACTAGATGGTACTGAGATCCTATTTGACTCTTAAAGTATGTGATTCTGTAATCAACTTATTAACTTATTGTCTTTCTACTTTATGACATATCTTCTTAAGAATTGTCTCTCAGGGTGGCTAGGTGGTGCAATGGATGGAGCACTGGCCCTGGAGTCAGGAGTTCCTGAGTTCAAATCTGGCCTCAGACACTTAATAATTACCTAGCTGTGTGGCCTTTGGCAAGCCACTTAACCCCATTGCCTTTCAAAAAAACCTAAAATAATTATCTCTTGGGGAGTGAAGATGGTGACAGGAGAAGATCCTCTCTTAGGTGCTCTCTCTTTCTAATATTTCAAAACTTATAAAATAAGGACTCTAACTAAATTTTTGACAGACAGAACCAACAGGAAAGATCCAGTGAGGAAGTTCTCCAGCCCAAGGTAACCTGGAAAATAGTGGAAAAGCTCCACTCCACAGGGTTAGAGGGGCAGCCACCTGAGTGAAGGAACTTCAGCCTCCTGGAGGCAGCTCCAGGTTGCCTGGGAGCCATGGCTCATGGCAGCGGGGGCAGTTTCCTGACTTAAATCCTGGAGAGCACCGGGCACAACTTGGAAGATCAGTGGGGAACCTCTACCAGAGCGAGTGTGTGAAGCCCAGCCCTCAGGGCACTCAGCTCTGACCAGGGCATCCCAGATCCAGGAAGGGGAAGCAGGCAGAGCTGGTATCAGAAGCCCACAGGCAAAGGAGCTTGAGTACTCAGCCTAGGTAGGGGAGTAGAGAGAGACTTCCAAGGTCTGTCCTCTGTACCTGGAACAGGACTCTGGGGCTATGATCACATTCAGATCCTGATCACAACCTATGTCCCCCCATAGA
Source organism: Macrotis lagotis (assembly GCF_037893015.1). Lineage (NCBI taxonomy): Eukaryota > Metazoa > Chordata > Mammalia > Peramelemorphia > Peramelidae > Macrotis > Macrotis lagotis. The sequence continues at coordinate 604,304,582 of NC_133658.1, forward strand.
AGAGCAGGGCAGGGAACCCCCCCCCCCACCTCAGCCCTGTGGCAGAGGGGTGCACGTGTGGTCATTCACAGACCAGGAGGGAAGACAGAACTTCACACATGGAGATCCTTGTGAGTGTGTGTGTGGGGGGGGGTCCCAATAATACTCAAAAGCTCAGGAAGAACCCCAGAACCAGGCATAGCCTGGGGAAATGAGTAAACAGAGAAAAAAAAGGGAAAACCATTGAGAAATACATTGTCTATGATCCCAAGAAGGATCAAAATACCCAATCTGAAGATGAGGATGCACAAGCTCCTGCATCTAAAGACTGCAAGAAACTGGGCTCAGGCTACGACAGAGATCAAAAAAGAGTTTGAAAATCAAGTGAGGGAGATAGAAGAAAAATTGGGAAAAGAAATGAGAGAGATGCAGGAGAAACATGAAAAAGAAGTCAGCAGCTTAGTTAGGGAGATGCAAAAAAATGCTGAAGAAAACAACATGTTAAAATCCAGCATAACTGGATAAAACAGTTCAAAAAGTTATTGAGGAGAAGAATGCTTTAAAAAGCAGAATTGGCCAGATGGAAAAAGAAATAAGAAAGCTCTCTGAGGAAAACAAATCCTTCAGATGTAGAATGGAACTGAGAGAGCTGCTGATTTTACGAGAAATCAAGACACAATACTTCAAAACCAAAAGAATGAAAAAATTAGAAGAAAACATAAAACATCTCATTGAAAAAACCACTGATCTGGAAAACAGATTCAGGAAATATAATTTAAAAATTATTGGGATACCTGAAAGTCATGATCAGGAAAAGAGCCTTGACATCATTTTTAAAGAATTCCTACAGGAAAATTGCCCAGATATCCTAGAAGCAGAGGGCAAAATAGAAATTGAAAGACATCTCCCAGAAAGAGATCTAAAGAAAGAAAAACCCAGATATCCTAGAAGCAGAGGGCAAAATAGAAATTGAAAGAGATCCTCCAGAAAGAGATCCAAAGAATATTATAGCCAAATTGCAGAACTCCCAGTTCAAAGAGAAAATATTACAAACAGCCAGAAAGACACAATTCAAATATCATGGAACTGCAGTCAAGATCACACAGGACTTAGCAGCAACTACATTAAAAATTCATAGAACTTGGAATATAATATTTCAGAAGGCAAAAGAGCTTAGAATGCAACCGAGAATGAACTACCCAGCAAAACTGAACATTCTCTTCCAGGGAAAAAGGTGGACTTTCAGTGAACCAGGGGAATTTCAAATGTTTCTGTTGAAATGGCCAGGGCTGAACAGAAAGTTTGATCTTCAAATACAGGACTCAGGTGAAGCATAGAGAGTGGAAGAGAAGGGTAAAATATGAAGGACTTAATGATGAAGAACTACATGTATTCCTGAATAGAAAAATGATACTGCTAATGCTTACATGAAACTTCTCATTCAATAGAAGAGGTAGAAGGAGTTTTTATAGATGAAGCACAGGAGAGAGCTGAATTTGAAGATATAATATAGTGTAAAAATGGAGTCAATGGCTAAAAGGGAAATGTAATGCGAGTAAGAGAAAGGAGAGGTGGAATAGGCTAAGATATTTCATATAAGATTTTTTTTTATTACAATGAGCTATTGCAATGATATGGATAGGAGGAAGGCAAGGGGGAATGAGGGAACCTTCAGTCTTATCAGAGGTGGCTAGGAGAGGAAAAAGCATATATACTCAATGGGGTATAGACATCTAGAGTAAGAAGGAGAGAAGGGGGATGGAGGAAGGGGGGGGATGTGAGTGATAGAGGAGAGGGTGGAATGTGGGGGGAGAGTGGTCAGATATAACACATTTTCTTTTTTACTTTTTTCTTTTTTTCTTTTTTTTTTTAAACTTCTTGCAAGGGGCTGGGATTGAATGGCTCTTTTCCAGGACCACAGGGCTGAGTGAATGCTCATACCACCTAAGGGGTGGGCTCAGGGCCTCTTGGTCCCAGGGCTAGGGATCTGTCTGCTGCACCACTCAGCTACTCTGAAGCACATTTAAGAGGAGGGACAGAGTGAAAGGAGAGAGAAAATATAGTATATGGTAGTGGGGAAGTACAGAGGGAGTTGTCATCAGCCATGGCAATGGTAGAAAAATATGGAAGTAGATTTTGTGATGGACTTATCATAAAGAATGTGATCCACCTACAACAGAGCTGGAGGTGTTAGAACACAGACTAAAGCACATTTTTCATTATTATTATTATTATTATTATTATTATTATTATTATTATTATTATTATTATTATTATTATGGGCAGGGTTTGCAGGGCAAATGGGGTTGGGTGGCTTGCCCCAGGCCACACAACTAGGTGATTATTTGGTGTCTGAGGCCAGATTTGGACCCTGGTACTCCTCGCTCCAGGGCCAGAGCTCTGTCCTCTGTGCCAACTGGCTGCCTCTATTATTGTTATTATTATTATTATTTTAATTTTACTTTCAATTTTTTCTCTTTCCTTTATTGCTCATGTGGGTCTATATTTTTCGGGAGGAGGAGTGGGAATTATGTTTACTCTTAAACAAGAATATTATAGTAATGTATAAAAAATCATTTGTAAAATAATAAGAATAAATAAATAAAAATTCAAAAAAATTGTCTCTCCAAGAGCTGCAGTGACCAGTGCTATGGTGAAATTAATACTGTGTCCTTTTTAGTGAATATAATACTGTTCTTACATGACCAATTCTATTGTAATCCAATTAATCCATTTTCCTTTTTTGATTATTAAAACTACCTGAGAAAACTTAGGTGAGATATTTAGTCTTTTAAATCAGAGAGAGCTATTATTTATGGTAGAGATTCTGATGTCTGAGTCCACTATGTGACTTTTTTAGAAACAAAAAACATTTTGATCATTGCACTTAAATATAATAGGTCTTTCATATAAAATTTTCTCATTTATTTTATGTATTTAAAATCATTGTGAAAAGATTAAAAGGTTTTTTTTAAGATTGTCAATGGACTCCCTGACACAAAAAGGAAACTTATTTATGCCACTTGCCAGATTATTTTCTTTGCCTAAGGAATCTATTTTTAAGATATCAGATAATTCAAGCATGCTGACTGAGGTTCATGGTAGCCTTGTCCTAAAGAATATGTTCAAATTTATCAAATTGTCTCATAATCATGGATTATCATTTCCCTGCATTTCCCTGAGCATTAAAAATCTCTAGAAGGTAAACCAGCAAAACTCCTAAAAAACATGAGAATATAAGTTGCATACATTAAGTGAGGAAGTCCAAGGAATTTTCACCAGTGAATATGAAGAATAAAATTTGAATTATTGGGTGCATTTAACAGAGAATGTGTATTGTGGATACTGTGTTACCCTAAGTTTCCTAGTAGATTCCTCAGAGTTTTACCATAAGCACAATACTATGTTTACCATTTTCTATTTCATCACCAAAGTATATCCACTTAGAATGTAATCAGTTTCTTTAAATTTCCAATTACTAACAACTCAAGCAATTCCATTTGTGTTCTGAACTCTTTCAAAGACTGACAAGATCCTTTATGAGAGTGTCAAATAGAATGTCTTGTCACTAATTTTCAAACTAGACCTAAGATGGAAAGCTCAAATCTTGGGGTAGTGAAGGAAAAATAGTCTATTGTAAACTAAAATCAACATTCAGTTATTTAGAAGTAGATTGGAAAACCTGCCAAATTTGCAGGTCCATATATCTTCATCTTTACTTCTTATTAGCAACCTTCTCTAAGAGGTGAATAAAAGAAAAGGTAAGAAGATAAAATTTAATTTATAAATTTTATTAGTAGTTTTGTTAATTTAATTACTTTGGAGTTTATGTACTTAAACACATATGTGTGAGTATGTATTTACACAAATGTGTGTGAATGTGTTTAGAGACTAATTAACAGATTATTCCTATACTTTGCTACCTTAAGTTTCCTACTGGATTTCTCATAGTTTTACCTTACTCACATATAAACACATGAAAAAATAAATACACACACATATATATGTAGATATACATATGTTTATCCTGATTTGTGATATATCTATGTAGTTATGTATATAGAGACTATATATAAAGAATAACTCTCTTGAAATTTGGAATTATGCCCAAAGGGCAACAAAAATGTGCATACCCTTTGACCCAGCAATACCACTACTTGATCTATACCGAAGAGAGATGATTAAAAAGGGTTAAAAACACCACTTGTACAAAAATATTCATAGCAGCCCTGTTTGTGATGGGAATTTGGGGAAGCCTGGAAAGATTTTCATGAACTGATGCTGAGCGAGATGAGCAGAACCAGAAAAACATTGTACATCCTAATAGCAACATGGGGGTGATGATCAACCCTGATGGATTTACTCATCCCTTCAATGCAACAATCAGGGACAGTTTTGAGCTATCTGCGATGGAGAATACCAGCTATATCCAGAGAAAGAATTATGGACTTTGAACAAAAACCAAAGACTATTAGCATCAAATTAGAAAAAATAAGTGTTATATTATTATGTAATTTTACTATCCTTAAGGATATGATTTCTGCATCATCACATTCAACTGAGATAAATGTATAACATGGAACCAATGTAAATATTAACAGAATGCCTTCTGTAGGGGGTGGGGGGAGGAAAGCAAGAATGGGGGGAAAATTATAAAATTCAAAATAAATAAAATCTTTCTTTAAAAGAAAAGAATGCCTTTCTTGCCTCAAATGAACATTATAGTTTGTAATGAATTTTGTTTGTCTCCATTCTCCCAACTCCTCATTCAATACATATACATATATGTATATATTCTATAATCACAGAATACCAAAATGGAAAGGCATATTGAAATATATTTAGTTCAACCTCTTAATTTTATTCTTAAGAAAACTGAGGTTCAATGGCTAAATCATTAAGATAAGGCAGGTGAGGGACCATTTTATGCTTTCCTTCCCTAATTTTAAATCTCAGCAATCTCTCCTCTCTTCTCCCTTCCTCTTTCCTTTCTTCCTCTTTCTCCCCTCCCTCTGTCCTCTGTCTCATTGTCATTCTCTCTCTCTCTCTCTCTCTCTCTCTCTCTCTCTCTCTCTCTCTCTCTCTCTCTTTCTCTCTCTCTTACTTTCTCTCCTCCTTTTCCCTTCATGCCTCCCCTCTCTTGCCCTTTATGTGAATGCACCATAAAGTATGATTTTTCTCAGTTTCATACCAAAGGGGTATACCCACGTTGACTAATGTTTTTATAAGTGTTGCTGAGGCCCAGTTCTTACTTCATGCAAACTCAAAGTAAATGATACATGAAACTCATCTCACCTCATAATCAATGTCTAAATAGTCACCATCTCCTTTAGCTCGGAAATGTTGAGTGTGCTTGTCCACTGTGAAGTTCACTTGTTTATTGAACCGCTCAATGAGGACTGAGTGCCAATGTTGGTCATCTAGCAGACTGCCGAGAGTCACTGAAGGCTGGCTGTTACTAAAACGACGTTTGCTGTCACCTGCCAAGGGAAAAAAATAAAATAAAATAAAATAAAAATAAATCATACTTGTAACTGGGTCTAATGTAACACTAACATACCAGGGAGTTTAGATGAGCAATGATATGCTTAGTCAATAAATATTTATCAGGTGCTTATGAGAATAGTATTATGCCAAACACTGAGATAAATAAGGAATATTAAAGACTTTTTATGTTTTCTATATCCTTTCTATTTAATGAATGAAAGAAAATATATACATGAAAATGTTAAATAATACAAAGTAGTATCTGACAAGTGTCAAGTGAATGTTATTGATAGGAGAAAAGATTCAGTGGGGTTGAATGCTTAGCATATAGCATATGGTAGCCATTTAATAGATATTTGCTTGTTAACTTGTCTGGAGTAGTCTGTGGTCTAAAATCATTCATAATAAAGGTGAAATTTTTGGTGTCCCTTGAAAATTAGGTAGAATTTTGAATATTGAGAAGAGGAGAAAGAACTTTCCAGATAGGGATTAGAGTGGGAACATCATGACCAAACAATAATCAGAATAGAAGACCAGGTTAGGACAGTTGACTCATGGATCATAACTCTGGTTATCTTTCATTTCCAAAGACAGTGCAAGGTTTCAGTTCTTTGAATCCCAGTTCTAACTACTTCTTTTCTGAGGGAAGGAGAGGCTCTAACTTTGGGAAAAATTTCTATCCAGTCTTAACTTTAATGATACCACCTCATGATAGAGATGTGAGGGATATAATGTATAGGTTGTGACATTTTTTCAAAATGACTAATATAGAAATTTATTTTCTGTGATTATGTATATTCTATTTTAATGCTTTTTGTCATTTTCAGTAGGAAGGTTATAGGAGAGAGTTGTTTGCTAATTGAAAAAATTTCTTAAAAATTCACAAGTTCTCAAAGAAGATATTTCCTTGCCTTGGAAACATGTTAATATTTTACTCCAATCAATGAAGCAAACTATCATTTAAAAGGCACTTATTAAATAATAACTGTGTGACTGTGTCCTAAATGATATGGATACAAAATAAAAAACAGTCCCTTCTCTCAAGGGTTCCTATTCTACACAGGGAGAGAAATCAAATGAATAAATAAATGAAGATGTAGATTGCATTTGAGAATTTATATAGTGTTTTTGATACTGAAAAGTTGGTTCTTGACTTTAAAATCCTAGATATGATGCTAAATGGCTTTGAACTATAATCTCTGAAGACTTAATCAATCAACTGGTCAAAAGTTATTAAGCACCTTCTAAATTAATATTACAAGAATTGAAAAGGAAATATGAGATATAAAGTGAGTTTAAGTAGCTTGTAGGTTATTCTCACATACACCCTTCACACAAGGAGCAGTTTTTAAAAATGTGTGCCTGGAAAGGAAAATGTGTGTCTAGTCGTACAATAGAAGCAAAAAAAAAAAAATAAGAGATGGATGGCCTTGAGTATTGCCCTGGTACTCTTGGAATATCAAACAACCTAGAGGAAAACCTCTACTGATTCAAATAAATCACAAAGGATCATTTATGGGAAATAGACATTTTAACAATAGATCAGATCTTTAATTCATTTTGGGATCTATTGTATATACTGAAAGCATGAGAAAATAAAAATAGCTTCAAAAGTTCGGGGTATATATAGGTTTCATGAGATTTTATATTTGTCCATTGAAAAATGGAAGATTAGTAACTACAATCATAACTGATGAATTTAAATAAACATAAATTTTCATGAATATATATTATAAAAAGGATAAAATGATAATCTAAATAAATGTTTTTATTTAATCTTTTATTTTCTTTAGCTTCCAGAAAAATAATCAGTAACAGTTTCTTACTTCTCAGTGGGGAGGCTTATTTTTTATCAAGTCTTAGGGAATGTTAAGTTGGTAAGATAATTTGGTAGATTGAGAATTTCTGTTTCTTCTTAGGTTGTATGTTTAGTATGTTTTTCTTACATCTGTTATACAATGGAAAAAAGATATCTTTTTTAAGATTCCCATCTCTCAAAAAATTTTCATTTTCATAAATCATATGTAATATTTAGTACTAAGGAGATCAAACTAAGTTGTTTATTAATTCACAGCTAGAAAAACTAGAACATTTAGTTCATTATTTTGTTGATCAATGCTCAAAATTTAAGTTAAGTTTCTACTTTTACTTTTCAAAGCAAAGTCAAAAAAATCAAAACAAAACAAACAAATAAATAAACAAAAATCTATTTACCATTGGAGAAAGGGGGGAAGAGGGAATTTATATTTATACACCCCACCCCACACACACACATATATAAAATATACATTTAGAAGCTACTACTGGATTTTTTTTTAGGTTTTTGCAAGGCAAATGGGGTTAAGTGGCTTGCCCAAGGCCACACAGCTAGATTATTATTAAGTGTCTGAGGCCAGATTTGAACCCAGGTACCCTTGAATCCAAGGCCAGTGCTCTATCCACTGTGCCACCTAGACACCCCCTACTATTTGATTTTTAAACTTAAAAAATGACAAATTTTGTTTATATTCTTAAAATATAACACATCTGAAATCTAAAATTCTGTAAGGTTAGTCTTCTCTATAAATTCCAGCCCAGTGCTCTAGCCACAGTACCACCTAGCTGCTACAAAGGTTGAAGGCCTATGCAATGCAACCAGAGGCATTAAATATCTTTTAAGACAGAGGATAAAGCTAAAAAATATATTCTGGAAAACCTTTTCATTGTGTTTTTTTGAGTTGTTACAGATGAATAGATTAAACTCACCTATATTACATGTTTATATATACTTTATATTGTATATATATATGCACACTTGTATATTCATACTACATGTATATTTGTATGTGTGTGCATATGTATGGACACTCATACATATATCTTCCTAATACAAAGATATTAAAGAAATAACACTGAGAATTTGAAGTCTAAAGATTGTGATTAATTTTTGTTTTGCCCTGTGCTAGTTGTACAACTTGGAACAGTTAACCTAATCACTCTGAACTTCAATTTCTTTAGTTCCAATTGAGTGATTGCGAGTATCCAGTGAGAAAATATGTTAAATTTGTTGTTTTGACTTTAAAAAAAGACAATGGAAGCAAGCAACACTACAACAAAAGCCATTGAGTATCACTTACAATGGCTAGAAAAGGAAGTGATGCTTCCTTAAAAAAACAAAATAAACTCATCAAGTACGTGACATCATGGAATGTATGTATTTCCTTCTTGGAAAAGACATAATTTGGCAGAAGGGACAACATGGTAGATATAGATTAACAGAAATTTTGCAAAACAAAATATCTCATTCTATATACTGGCTGAAATTATGGAGATATGTGAACTAAAGGACAACATAAATAGATTCAGAACTGGAGGAATGGCAAAACTCCAAGAATGGATTTTAATGGTTCCATATTAAGTTGGTAGGAGGTAATCACTGTAGTGCCTTGGGGATTTGTTCTGTGTGTATGTCTGTGATATTTTTATCTGTGACTTTTATCTGTGAGTGAATAAGTTATTGAGTATTTATAAATACTCAAATTAACAAAAGGGCAGTTGAAGAAAAATACTATGTTCAGAGAAAGAACTGAAACATAGAACAGGTATAGAATAAGATTACTTATAAATCTACATATTTGCATGTGTTATATATATATATATACATATATATATATATATATATAGCATGTTCATATATATTTGTTTAAATCTAGTGATCTATCACCTTATTTGTATCTAATTCTTGCCAAGGTGGTGGTGGGGTAGTAAAACAAAAGGAAAAAAAGAAATTTACATGATAATTTTTTTTGTATATTTGAAAGAAATAGCAAAGTGTGTTTAGTAGATTTGCAGTTTCATGTTCAACCACTTTTTTGTTGTACTGTTATGAAAATGCTTGCTTTATTCCATGTAGTAATATTAAAAAGTGGAGAAAAGAGATAGCATGGTTATCAAATATTCAGATCTAACATCTTTATGATCCTCTAACAGGATCAGATAACACACAATATGACTGAATCAAAAATGCAAAAAGTTTTTTGATGGGCTAGAACTTTTATATTTTGTCTTTGTCTTTGTTCAGTCATTTTTTAAATAAGTCTGAATCTCATGACCCCATTTTGGGGTTTTCTTGGCAAAGATACTGGTTAGTGGTCTACCATTATCTTCTAGATTCATTACCAATGAGGAATTGAAGCAAATAGAAGTAAGTTAATAGCTATTAACAGTCTGAGACTGGATTTGAAATCAGAAAGATAAGTCATCCAGGTTTCCAGCCCAGTGCTATATAGGTTGAATCTAATAAGATGAATTTTAATAGGTATAAATTAAAACCTTGTATTTAGAAAGAATCAGCTTCACTAGTATAGGATGAAGTAATTATGGCTAGATGGAAATTTGACTGAAAAAGGATCTAAACATTTTAATGGCCTACTAATTTATTATGTCAGTAGTGCAATGTGGCAGCCAAAAAATTATGTAATGCAATCTCAGATTGAATTGAGTGGCAGAGCTTCCACAAATAAAGATTGATAGAGCTGTCCACTTATCAGATCTTTTCTAGGGAATTGTGCTCAGTTCTCTACACAACAGCTTAAGAAAAACATGGATAATAAAGAGAGAATTCAGAGGGAGATAATAAGGATGGTGAAGGGTCTTAATACCATGTCACATGAGGAACAATTGAAGATACTAGGAAAGTTTAGCTTAGAGAAGACTGAAAAGGAAATAACTGCTAATTTCCAGTATTTACAAGACTCAGGTCATGGAAAGTTTCTCTTCAATATTTGTCATCTATGTTTTAATTAGAATTCATTATTCTATGTGGTTTATGCTAGATGGCTTCTGAGATCTTTTCGAATCTAAATTTTTTTGATTTCAAGAAGCATTATTACAAATGTAAATTTCAATCATATATAATTATGCCTAATATTATCAAATAAAATTTTCTTGAATCCATTTTGTTCATTAATATCTTAAGACATCAAAGGTAGATGTGGGTAACACATTTATTTTGACACCCACTTTCTTTCATTTTTAATTTTCAAATAGGTAGGAATTTCAATGGTACTTGAATGAGGACAATTGCAAAATGAAATGCTAACAATCTCTCCAACTAAGATCTTCTTGCAGTTACGCTACTATTGTTTTAAAACATCTATATCTTTGTAAAAATTGTATACTTCTATAAATTCCATAAAACCTGGTAAAAACAGAATGAGATGTATTTTTTAAGCATTGATTTGAATTATTGAGTGGTCAGGGCACTCCTGAACTGGGACCATTTTACAAGTAATTATCCTTATATTTTCTGAGCTCCACATCATTATACATTGTCTTAAAAAGGATCTCCCTTTCATAAAACTTCTTTTAAAATTTATTTACTTTTTATGACATAGGAATATCCATAGTATCATAAAATTAGGCTAGGAAAGGGCTTCAATATTTATCTGGAAAATTTCACTCAATTTGCAGATAAAAAAGTAAAATCTGGAGCTATTAAGTAACTTGCTGAAGATTTCATAAAAAAGAAATAGTAGAATCAGTATTTGAAATCAGTTAACCTGACACCAAATCCAGTCCAGAAAACCCAGACAAATGGTTGAAAGAGAAAATGAAAGATAAAATGAGCCAATGTGCTTCCATTTTTCATACAAAGGAGATCTACAAATACATTACCCTGCACTTACTTATCCTGTACTAAGTAAAGCACTTGGCTTGCCAGTATGAACAAAATTGATAATTTATTCAATATACATGTCTTCATTAATCTGCAAGATGCCAGTGGATAGTCCGATGAGATAATATCTATTAATTAATTAAAACCAATAGTTGCCATGAAGCTATCTTAGATGCAGTATTGAAAAATGTATTAAGTGTTGAAAATATAAGGAAAGGAAAAAAAAACAATCAGTTCCAGTTCTCAAGAAGATCACACTCTAATAAGAGAGTATTATATAACATATATAATAGTAGTATATAACAAACCAGTATAGAAACAATTTACATACAAGATAATTGTAGTAGTAGCATAGGGAAGGCACTAAAAATACATTCAGGGATGGGTAGCAAGTAGAGTTCAGGAGATCCATCAGAATTTCCAACACAAGACCAGCTGGGATGGGGAAAGACACTAAGAGGAAGAGAGAGACACTAAGCTATGAAAAGAAAAAATTACAATGATGATATGATATTCTTCCACCCTTTATATCTTTACATTTACTATTCTTCAAAACATAGCTCCAGCAGTCATCTTCTAAACGAGGTAGATTTCTCCAGAAGCTATTGTTTTTTCCCACAAAATAACTCTCGAATTTCTATTAATTTTCTATAGTGCTTTTTTTTCCCCTGAGTAGACATAAGATTCTTGAATGTAGGAGGTATTTTCAATTTTCCCTTTGTATTCCCAGCACCCAACACATAGTAGGACCTGATGAATCTTCATTCGTTAATTAGTTTAGTCTTTGGGAGAGAATGCCATTTGAAGAAAATGCAGGGTGGGGTTGACTGAGGTGGAAGACCCGCAAGTAGAGAAGGTTGCTAATTTTAGAAATATTTAATCTAACCAATTTGCCTATCTGAACAGTTGCTTCAATCTACTGAGAGAGTTTGATAGTGCTCTCAAAATTCTCTCACTGCCTTGACTATCCTGTCTTAGTTGTGGGTCATAGGAATTATTCAAATTAGATTGATTTTGTCAGACCTAGAGTTAGTTGGTATTAAGTCACACCCTAATATCTTCCTTGTTGGACAGAGAAAAATAAATTGCCTGGTGTTGTTTATCTTTTACAAAAATGTTTGCTAGAAAAATGAAAATTTTTTGTCATTTTTTAACTTCATCATCTTCACAATATCTATTTTTAAGTAGAATTCCCATCCTACTCATTTTTAATGAAAAATAAATGGGAAGGGGGCTCATGTTCATGACAAACTGTGACTTATTTTTCCTCTGCAGCTTGGATACTTTTCAGATTTCTTCCTCCACAGATGAGCTATTTTCTCCATTTCTGTGAACTCTGCTCTCTGTGTGCTACAAAGAAATACGTTCCATTTTCCTTTCCTTCAAAAAGATCTTTGATCACATGGAGGGGGCTGAGCATGAACCACTCAACTTGCAGGGGTCAATTAAAGTCAACTGAAGACACACAGTGAATGCAGAGGGGCTGAGGAAGAAAAGTCCTAATGTTTGTGAGCTGAATTGCAAGCAAGCATATTTATTGTTGATAATGATAGTCTTGGTTTAGTCCAGCTAAGACATTTTTAACATCCATAAATACATGCAAAAACACAAAAATGCATATACTCAAGCATATGTAGGTATAATCATATATACACACATGTATTTTCCCTTAGTGATTAGAAAAAAAACAATTTGAAAAAACAGAAGGGGAAATAAAAACAAATGTTGCTACATACAAAAACATGCACCTACATAAACAGCAGACCTTTCTCTATAGCCCTGAACCAAGTGTATTCAAATGTTTAAAAATTAAAGAAAATAAATCATCTTCACCACAAGTATGCCCAATTTTCTAATGCATTTATGTCCAAATATACATAGCATGATATTTTATGCAAGTCAAGGTACAACTGATACATTTCTATATTCCTATTGTGAGTTTTGACATATTAAGGAACTGGAAGTAACTAGTTGGCAGAATGGACAGAGCACCAGCCCTGGAGTTGGGAGGACCTAAGCTCAAATCTGGTCTCAGACATTTACTAGCTGTGGGACCCTTGACAAATAATTTAACCCCAAATGTCTCCAAAAAAAAAGGAAAATATATATGTATGATATATATATTTAAAGGGAACTTGGGAGAGGGAGTGTTACAAATTTGATTGTTCCACAAATTTCCAAACTCTTACATGTTCACCTTCAACTTTCTTCACCAAACTGCTTAAAAATTTATCAAAATGTTATATTCCCACTAGGTTGTATGGTGGGGGAATACTTTATGCTTCGATCATAGAAGAGTTGAATGTATTAGTTTTCATTATCATCACATTTAAGGACACAAATAACAAATCCTACCTAGGTTGATATGTAAGGAGAGTCTCCCCTTCTGGAGCTCCAGTGTAATGTAATCTCCATGTTGGCCCTCTCCATGGAACAATACCCCATCTCCTTGCATGCTCTTGAACTTCAGAGAAATCACATCTTTAAAAGTGCTCATCAACTTCTGATTAAATCTGTATAGGAGGGAACTTCTGCCATCAAAGTCAGCAACATCAGATTCTGAAGGAGGAGTGAGAGGAAAAAAAAGGAAATCAAACACAGCATTATTCTTTCTTTTAATTGATAGTGAATTCAAAGGCACTATGTTGAAACTTCAAAACACCATCCATCACCACTTTATAGGATCCTCATTTTCTGATAGAATGCAAGTTTCTTGAGGGCAAAAATGTACCATCATTTTCTATAGTTTTTTAAGATTTTAAGATCATTAGAGCAGAGTTGTAGAACCAGAAGAAGCTTCATTTCCTCAAATTTGGATTTAAATAATTGTTTTGTGCATCATCATTTTTAAGAGGAGTTATATAACAGCAGAAATATCAGAATCTGATGCCTATCTATTCACAGGAAATTTAAAATTCTTAGTCTGTGTATATACAACTGTAAATTAAGAATATATAGATTATAAATTAGTCTTTATGAAATCCTGCTTCTTTAGAAAATATTTTTCTAATTATATATAAAAAATATTAACCTTCATTTAAAAAAATAATCATTTTTTTCAACTACATGCAAAGAAAGTTTACAATATTCACTTTTCTGTAAGGTTTTAAATTCTACATTTTTCTCCTTCCACCCCTTCTCTTGACAATGAATACTCTAATATAAGTTATACATGTATTATGCTAAACATATTTCCATATAGTCATGTTTTGAAAGAAGAATCAAAACAAAGAGGGGGCAAAAACAATGAGAAGGGGAAAAACAATAAAGAATAAAATAAATTTCAAAAATTTTAAATAATATACTTTAGCCTGCATTCAGACTTCATAGTTCCTTCTCTAATGGCATTTTCTATCACAAGTCCTTTAGAATAGTCTTTGATCATTGTACTGCTGAAAAAAGCCAAGTCCATCATAGTGGTTCATCACACAGTATTGCTGTTAAATATGTACAATATTCTTCTGGTTTTGACTTCACTTAATATCAGTTCATGTAGATCATTCCAGGCTTTTCAGAAGTGTGTCCATTCATTATTTCTGATAGAACAATAATATTCTATCACATTCATATACCATAGTTTGCTCAGGTATTCCCCAATTAATGGCATCCCATAAATTTCTAATTCTTTGCCACTACAAAAATATCTGCCATATATATTTTTGCACATGTGGCAACATTCATTTTTTTCTTACACTTCCCATTGAGAAAGCAAATGATTTGATGTAGGTTATTCACGTAGAGTCATACAAAATATATTTCCTTGTTAGTCATGTTATAAAAGATAACAGAAAAATTATATAAGAAAAATAAAGTAAAAAAAATGCTTTGCTCTGCACTCAGCCTCCATCAGTTATTTCTCTAAATATAGAAAAGATTTTTCATCGTAAGTCCTTCAGAATTGTCTTGCATCATTGTATTGCTGAAATATTAAATCACTGATTTCGGACAGCTTAGAGAAACTCCTAGTATGGGGAATTCTCCACCAATTATGATTTCAACCTATGTAGTATTATTTCATTAGTTCTTCTAAATTTTTAGAAGCACATAGAGATTAATAACTTGACTAGATTCTCATAATTGGTGATCAGAAGAGGCAAGATTGAAACCTAGGTGCTTTGATTCCATTTCACTGCTGTTTTCATTGGCTTCTTCAAGAACTAATGACAAAATACAACAACAAGCTATGTCCACGAATCTATATTCTACTGGAAGCATATATTTATATATGCAAAATATATGAAAAATAAAGGCAAGTTATCAAAGTATTCTTGTAAAAAGGATCACTTGAGTTTTGAAGGAAACTAGGGATCCTAGGAACAGGAGAAGAAGTGAATTTCAGATTTCAAAGATAACCTGCTTAAAGGTTTAGAGCTAGAAAATCAAGGCAGTTCATGAGGAAAGGTAAGAAAGTCAGTTTGGGTGAAGTATTTGAATGGAGAACTTTCAAGTAATATGTAGAGTGTTAGATTTAGAGGTAAGAAAACCATCTCTTTTACTAACTTATTGCAAGAGCAAATCTCTAATCTTCATTTCTTATCTATAAAATGAGATTAGCTTTGATGTCATCCATTATCTTTTCCAAGTCTAAATTTATGATCCTTTGAGTAATATATCAAGAGACTGGAAATATAGGTTGAAAAAAGGCTGGGAAGGGCTTTAAATGACATGCAAAGGAATATATATATATATATATATATATATATATATATATATTCAATACTGGAGAAAATAGGGAGTTTCTGGAGTTAATTTTACTTTTTATAGTTTATATTCTCATTATAGTATAATTTATATGATAGATATCCTTAGGTATGATTCATCTTACATGCAACATTGTAAGCACTTTGAAAACAAGAACTCTGTTTTGTATCCCCTTGAGTTTTATTTAAGATATTGTGCTGATTGAGTGGCTAACAAGTACTTGTTAAATTGTGGTGCCTTCTGTAGTAGGCTTATAGGTCACTGAGTTAATTTGGAGGAGAATCTTACTTCTTTGATCCTCAATTACTTCATTGGTAAAATAGAATACCATCTGTTTTGTTTTGCTTATAGGGTTTCTATAATACTTAAATGAGATAAATATCTTTTTAAACCTCTTAAAAATAAAATATGCTATATCAATATAACATTGCTTTTTATCCCCTCCTACTTTTAATTATATTCTCTGTCCCAAGAACTTAAAACCATAATTTTTTGCCCATGTTCTCCTAGTTAGGTCTTGTTTCCAAAGCAAATCCCAATTTTTAAAGTCTTTCTTAATTTTTTCACCTAATCAGAATTGATTTGATTTGTGCTCCTCCTTCCTTGGTATCCTATAAGTAAATAACTGGTTAATATGATTAATTTCTTTGTGGTAATAACTTGGTATTCCACTACC
Organism: Macrotis lagotis; assembly: GCF_037893015.1. NCBI lineage: Eukaryota > Metazoa > Chordata > Mammalia > Peramelemorphia > Peramelidae > Macrotis > Macrotis lagotis. The sequence goes on from NC_133658.1 coordinate 604,321,081, forward strand.
CAGATCACCTATTGGTTTCTTTAGTAGGAACCGGCAGTACTTTGCTTCAAAGGAATTATTTGAATTGTAGGACTTTGAAGTGCTATCACAGATTTCTGAAGGAATCTTTTAGGGATTTTTGTGACAATTTTTTTTTCCTCTTCTATTTTATGAGAGATAGTATGGCATCTCATTAATTGACTAAAACTAGGTTTCAGGTCAACCCTATTTGGTCATTTTTTGGAGCTTGATTGGCTTAGAGTAAATGTAAATAGTAATGGATTTTGTTTAAGTTAGAAATCCTGAAGGTTGTCCTCTCCCAGATTGAGTGGTTTTTTTGACTATGCAAAAGAAGCCATTCTTTGCCTCATTTTTTACCTAGCCTTAATCACTAAATGGAACCCATAGGTTCTACCAGACTTGTAAAGAGGATTGATAATGCATGTAATATAGATTAAGAATCCCAGTCATAATTATTCCATGGCTTATAGTGATTTTATAAAAGATCATCATCTACTGGGAAATTTATGAGGATAAAACTTAGAATACAATTCACAATGTCTTCAGAAAACAGTCAGCCAAGAAGTATTTGTTAAGAAATTTACTATATGTTAAGTACTAAATTCATTCCTAGGGATATAAATCAAAGGGAAGAAAAGGCTATGATATCAAGGAGTGTGTATTCTAAAAGGGAGATATAGCATGAACATAACTAGTTACCTACATGATATTGGCAGAATAGAGAGAAAGTTGCAACCTCAAAGGAAAAGGTACATGAAAGTTCTCAGGCACATGCTCAAAGCCTTCCTAGCTTATAACTACCACTACTTGTCAAAGATTTTGAGAACGAAGAGCCACCTCTATACCATAATGAAGCTTTGCTGATAGGACTTTAATGGAAGTTTTAAATCCTATTGTTGAGTGGAAATAAGCTGAGTTGGTCATCTGAAGCTTAGAGAGAATTAAAAAAAACATTTTCAGGAAGAGATTAGATTCCTTGGGTAGCCTTGCACCCCACTTTGAGATTTAATTCTTATATTATCCATATGTGCTCATTATTGCAGAGATTAACACATCCCTTTTCATGAGTACTAAATTAACCTGCAGAAGAAATTAATGTGTTCCCTCAAATACTACTACTAAGATCCAATGATGGTAACACTTTGTTGATGAGAAGAGCTCAGCCAAGCATCATGGGACCTTTATAACATAATTAAGCCATACAAGGAATTGATTAACCATTTCACAGATGAAGAAACAAGGGAAAAAAGGATTGCAGGAGGCAAAGAGTGAGGGAAAAAAAAAGAAGATAGAGGGTAAAAATTGCAGAGAAAGGCAAAGAAATTAAAAGTTTCACTGATAGTTATCTGAAACAGATTTGATGATAAGGGAAATATTTAAAGACAGTTGATAAAAATAATGAACAATATTTTTAAATGTCCCTGATCTGAAGAAAAATGTGTTTGCTCTGAGGATAATTGTTTTGTTGCACTTGAAACTGAATTTTGATTTTAGGTCATGAAGGGGATTTTTTTCAAAGAAACTTGTTGTAGAAATCAAAATCAAGACATCCCTTTCACGTTTTATAAGGATTAGGGTGATAATTTGGGAGGAAGCTTTTCATAAAAAGGAAAGCAAAGGACAGGGAAAATAAGGCTGGCATATGCTAAGAAGGTTGACATTAGGGTTCACACCCATGTATGTGTGAATGTATATGTAAACACATACCACATACATACATATATGATGATGATGATGATGATGATGATGTTTTTCCTTCATTCTCAAAGAAGACCATAACACTGGGACAGCTAGGTGGTGCAGTGAATAGAGAACTAGCCCTGGAGTCAAGAGGGCCTGGGTTCAAATTCAGTCTCAGACACTTAATACTTACTTATCTGCATGATCTTGGGAAGTCACTTCACCCCATTGCCTTGCAAAAAAAAAAAAAAAAAAGATCACGACATCAGGGAGGTAATGTCATGCTAAGAAAGAGAATTGGATTTGAGTAAGGGGGTGCTGTGCTAATTCACCAGTCTCATTTTCTCTTCCAGAGCCATCTTGGTGCAGTTGGCAGATGTGAATAAGGATGAAATGAGATTGCCCTGTATGAGAAGCAATAAGGGTTAAGTGACTTGCCTAAATTCTCACAGTTACGGCTGATGTCAAATTTGACCTCAGTTCCTCCCAAATCCAGGGCTAGTGCTCTGTCTACTGTGCAAGTAGCTGCCCCCAGTTCCCTTAATATGTCAAAACTCACATTAAGTGAATTTGCACCATTTAACTGATTGTGTATACACACACACACACGCACACACAACTATATGCATGTATAACAAGATAGAAATAGATAGATAGACAGACAGACAGTCAGTTTGGTTAAGGGACTTGCCCAAGACCATACAGCTACTAAGTGTTGGAGGCCAGATTTGAACACAGTCCACACCATTATTTTTGTAAAATGGGGATAATATTAGAGTCTATATGAGATCGCAATTGTAAAGTGACTAGCACAGTGCCTGGCACATAGTGGATGCTATATGAATTATTTTATTATAATTATCTTGATTTAAAACCTACACATATACATCTACATGTATGTATTTATGTAAAACAATTAAATTAATGCAATCAAGTTAATGCTGGAATTTCCTTGGTCAGTGCAAATCACAAATATTTTTGCAAGGTAAAGTCCTAAACCTCTACCTTCATATTTTGTAGGAATTGTAATGGCACTATCTTCACCAACATCAGCATCATCTTTAAACCTTCATTAAATGCCTATTATGTGCCTATGTTACTATGCAATCTGATCTGGATACAAAAAATTCAAACACAGAGACCCTGTTCTTAAGGAGCTCACATTCATTTGGGAAAAACAACATGCAAAGTATGTCTGTGGAACTACCTAGAACATAAATATGGGTTAATCTTAAAGGGAAAGGACTGGCAGACGATTGTAGGGTGAGGATATTAGCAAATTCTTTTGCAGTGCATTAGGATGCTCTGTCAGCTCAATTAGGAAGGATATGAGAGGCAGGACTTAAAGTCAAATAATACTGAAAAGACAAGCTTTTTATCTACAATATTGCACAAGTCTGCATATATAATTAACTTCCATTTGTTTCCTTATTTCTAATTTTGCACTTAGAGTGGATTTTTTTTTTTTGGTGGGGTGGAGGGAAGTAATCAAGATTAAGTAACTTCCTCAGGATCACACAGCTAGTAATTGACTGAAGTCAATTTGAATTCAGGTCCTCCTGACTCCAGAGCTGGTGTTCTTTCTACTGTGCCATCTAGCTCCCCTAGCTATTTTGTCTTAATAGAAAATATAGTAGTAAATGGGATTAGTGAAATGATTTTAGTCCTGGATCTCCCCTAATTATCTTTGGTTTCTAACAATTCTAAATCAAATTTCTCTCTGAGAAAGAGTAAGATGCCAAATTTCCAGCTGAGGGAGTGGATTTTCTATCACTATCTCAGTTCTCCCAAATTTAACCAAAAGGTTCTGCTTCTTGTATATTGAATTCTCAGCATTAAAAATAATAGCTGGGGCAGCTAGGTGGCGCAGTAGATAAAGTACCGACCCTGGAGTCAGGAGTACCCCGGTTCAAATCTGGTTTCAGACACTTGATAATTACCTAGCTGTGTGGCCTTGGGCAAGCCACTTAACCCCATTTTTCTTGAAAAAAACCTTTAAAAAATAATAGCTAATCTTTATGTGGTGAAAGAAAAGGTATATATATATATATATATATATATATATATATATATATATATATATTTTAGAGAAAAAACATTGAAAAAGGTGACCTGCGAAAGTTTAACAAGGCATGAGTTGATCATTTTATTAATATGCATTCCAAATAATTTCAGGACCTGTGTCCCTTCCTATTACAGATGATTTTGATTTGCAAGTTATTTTTCTTATACTCTGTGAACCAGGTAACATAAAAGCAAAGTATGCAGTATTAGCAGGGGATGATCAATTTTGTTGTCAGCTGTTTGTAAATGTCATGGCAAACTCCTTGGCCTCCTGGACCCAGAATCCTTTCTGGAAAGACTTAAATATGTACTCAACCATATAGGTGTTAGAAGAATTCCCTAAATTCACCTCTGGTCCACTTGATGTCTCTATCTTGATATTGGTCCAACTTTGCAAGGCACCTATACCAATTTATAAGGCTATTCATTCTATATATCACAATAATGATCCAGAGTGCAGTTAATGAATATCTGCTTCCTGGAATGGACAATTTATAGGATCATAAGATCATAAATTTAAAGCAAGAAGCATCCTTAGAAGTATCTAAGTCAGATCAATTATTTACAGAAGAAGAAAAGTATGTTAATTACAACTTATTTATATAATATGTTAAAGTTTACAAAGTACTCTCATTTTTTTATCTGATCCTCACAACTGGGTGAAGTAGGTGTTATTATTCTCATTTTACAGAAGACAAAATCAAGGCTAAGTAAAGTGACTTGCCTAGGATTATTTAAGCAATCAGGACTTAAGATTGTTTGAAGCATATGGTAATATCAGTACATAGCCTTTCATTCTAAAGAAGTGAAATTACTTGTTGAGATCATGTTTTAAGTGGTACATCCCCCCCCCCCGTCTCTGTCTGTCTCTCTATGTCTGTTTCTCTCTGTCTCTCTGTCTCTCTGTCTCTCTGTCTCTCTGCCTCTCTCTCTCTCTCTCTCTCTCTCTCTCTCTCTCTCTCTCTCTCTCTCTCTCCTCCTCCTCCTCCTTCCAGTACTCTGCTGCCTCTCTTTTCTTTTGATTTTTTTCACTCTTTCCCTCTAAATTGATTCTGGGAATTCTATTACTACAACTGTTCGTAAATGTATGACATTTGCAGATATTTGTCCTAAAGAAGAAAGTGAGACTAATTTCTTGCCTAGATTCCCTACTGATCAGTTTCATACTACATCTCTCATGGAGATATCATCAACAGCTTTTCCTACTGGAATAACAGAAGCAAGAGTTTTCCTTCCATTTTAGGGGGACTAAAATTGCTAGAAATGGTCTGTTTCCCATTGGGCCCTATAATTGCTGACCTGGCTGTCACTGCTTGTTTTTTGAGCAAGACAGAGTTCTGGAGGTACAGTCAGGCAAGTTTGATGGATGTTGGTAGCTTGTCAACAAGCCAGTTAAAAAGAGCCTTACTGAATAAAAGATGCAAAGCAGAAATCCCCAAGTGAACCGAGAAAATCTCATGTTTGGGCACCAGATGACACCAAGTCTTGTTTTCTCACAGGCTAGTCAGCCAGTGCTCAGAGCTGACAGAGGAAGGGATTGACTTGCCCTGAGAAAATTAGTCCCATTTGGACAGTCTGCTCATTCATAGGATATATGATTTTTAAAATAAGTTTACATGTTGAAACAATCTTATTGTAAAAGAGAGACAATTATTATTCACATCATAAATTTTCAGAGAAGAATCCAGGGTTTTAATCAGCAATCAATAAACCTCAAAGGTTTCCAGGTATAATTTAGAAATGGACAGCTTCCAAGTTCAGTCACATATCCCTATCTGATCCTAAATGCACTGTGACTGTATTTGAACTATCCAAAGCACATATATCTTTGAAGATGTTCTGGAAATCTCCTAAGAACAGTCATTTTTCTCAAAAAAATTCCAACTTCTATTTCTGACATTGGATGAAAACCAGAAGAAAAAGTACTGGGAGTAAGGGTGAGAAGGGAGACAAAATAACATAAGGGGAGAAAAAGGAAAAAATATATATGTTCTAATTCCAGATTCCCTAATGAGATATTTGTTGTTTTTTTTAATGCTTTTTAATGTTGGTAAGCCACAGCTTTCCCTGCCTTGATTAATAGAAGATTTTTTTCATTTTTTTATAAGTAAGTTTGAACTTTTATATTGCATAGAAGGGAAGCAGGTAGTCAAAACTTTCAATTACACATGAAATAATCACGAGTCAAAAAAGTTTTCTTAAATAATCAGCATCACCTTAAAAATACTTCTAAAAACTTAAGAATAAGAGCTGAATTTGTTAATTGCTCTTCCCCCTCTTCAAATATTAGCTTGTTGATTAGCTCAGACATTTATTTTTAGCTTAAAGAAAGCATTGATTTAGAATTATTTCTACCATATTCCTTCAAACCATTTGCCCTTACTAGATCTTCACTCACATTTCCTGAGATACTGACTCTGGAGGGAAGAACAAATACTCAATGTTCCTCACCACTATGTTAAGAATCTCCTGTTAGTTCATTTATTCTGCAACAAATTCTTTTGAAGGTTACTCAGTTCAAATCTCCCATCCAATTCAAATTATATTGCCTATTGTGTATTAGCATCTAATTCATTCTTCCTCATTTCTTAAGTGAATCCCTCAGCTGGATCACCATTTTCCATTTCTTTCCAAATCCTAAGATTAAGCTAAGGTAATTCAATATTCATACTGATATTCTCTCATTCAGTAACGTCCTATTTCCTTAATCTAATCTGCTTATACCTTATGACCTACTTCTTAACTCCAACTCAGATCTATATTATTTTCACCATTTTTCTGTGTGTGTTCTATTTTCTTAAACAAAAGACATGACATTCCTCTCTCTGATCATTAACTAACCAATCAGTAAAGGATTAGTGTAATTGGTAGTCCTATGCCAGTATCTCTAATTTGCAATTCCAAAATTCTTAAGGGAGAACTTGAGAGTATTCTTGCATCACTTTTTCTGACTCTACTGTAAACAATTTCCATGTCTGAATTTTTTATAAAGTATCTTTTTGGCAAATATACATTTGACTTTCAGACAATGTGACCAGCCCATTGGAATTGTTCTCTCTATAATAATATTTGAATGCTAGGCAGTTTAGCTTGAGAAAGGACCTCAGTGCTGGTATCATCTCCTACCAAGCGATCTTCAGAATCTTTCTAAGACAATTTAAATGGAAGTAATTCAGTTTTCTGGCATGGTACTAGTAGACTGTTCAGATTTCCTGGGCATATAGAAAAGAAGTCAGCACAATGACTCTGTAGACCATCAGCTTGGTAGTCAGTCTAATACCTAATTTTTCCCACATTTTCTTTTTTTTTTTAAATTCATGTTTTACCTTTCCAAATACATGCTATGAAAGGCTTTTTAAAAAAACATTAATCCATATGTCTATGCATATTTCTAAGTTACAAAATTTCCTTCCACCCTCCCTTTCTAACCCCCTTCCCCTCAGTGGTGAAGTCAGGTTAATATTGTACTTGTACATTTGTGTTAAGCAAATTTATAGATTAGCCATTTTTGGTATGTGGAATTAGATTTAAGGAAAAGAAGAACATAAGAGATTTTTTAAAAGTGAATGTAGTTTTCCTCAGATTCTGAAAGATTTTGTTTTGTTTTGTTTATCTTCCACTGGATGGGGATAGCATTGTCCATAGCCAGTCTAATAGAGTTGTCCTAACTGGCTGAGCTGCTTAGAGGAGTTGCTTCCATCAGGGTTGATCATCTCACAACGGTACTGTGAATGTGTACATTGATTGTTCTTTGGTTCTGCTTCCTTCACTTAGCATCACATCCCTTAAGTCATTCCATGCTTCTCTAGAGTCCCATCATTTATGGTTTCTTATAGAATAATAGTATTTCATAATATCCATGTACCATAATTTGCATAGCCATTCCCCAATTGATGGATGGGCATCACCTCATTTTCTAATTCTTTGTCACTACAAAAAGAATTGTTATGAATACTTTGAAATGTGGGACTTTTTCCATTTTTTATGCTTTCTTCTGGATATAGGCCTAGAATTGGAATTTCTGGGCCAAAGGGTATGACTTAGTTTTATTGTTCTTTGGGTATGGTTCCATATTACTCTCCAGAATAGCTGGATCACTTCATAACTCCACCACCAATGCATTAATGTTCCAATTCTTCCACAACCTCTCCAACATTGATCATTTTAATCCCTTTTGATTATCTTAGAGAATCTGATAGATGTGAAGTGATATCTCACAGTTGCTTTAATTTGCATTTCTCTGATCAATAATGATTTGGATCATTTTTCATATGATTATATGTAGTTTTAATTTCTTCATTTGGAAACTGTCTTCATATCCTTTGACCATTTATCAATTGGGGAATGACTTGCAACCTTATAAATTTGATTCAATTCTCTATATATTTTGGAAATGAGAACTTTATTAGAACTCCTAGTTGTAAAGTTTATTTCCTAGCTTTCTGCTTTCCTTTTGATTTTGGCAGCACTGATTTTGTCAGTACAAAACCTTCGTAATTTAATATAGTCAAAATAATTCATTTTGAAATGTATAATGTGTGCTATTTCTTGTTTGGTCAAAATGTGTCCCTTTTCCATAGATCAGAGAGATAGAGTATTTCTTGGTATATTAGTCTATCTATGGTGTTGCCCTTTATGTCTAAATCCTGAAACCATTTTAAACTTATTTTGGTATAGGATATGAGATATGGGTCTATGTCTAGTTTTTGCCACACTATTTTCCAGTTTTCCCAAAATTTTTTTTATCAGATAATGAGGTTTTTTTTTTTATCCCAGAAGCAAATGTCTTTAGATTTGCCAAATGGTAGATTTCTGTAGTCATTTACAACTGTTTCTTTTGAACCTATTCTAATCCACTGATCCATCACTCTATTTCTTAACCAGTATCAGGCAGTTTTAATGACTGCTGATTTAGAGTATAATTTTAGATATTGTAGAGCTAGGCCACCTTCTTTTACATTTTTTCATTCTCCAGATGAATTTTGTTACTATCTTTTCTAGCTCAGTAAAATAATTATTTGGTATTTTGATTGGTATGGCACTGAATAAGTAATTTAATTTGGATAGAATTGTCATTTTTATTATATTAGCTCAGGCTACCCATGAGCAATTGACATTTGCCCAATTATTTAGGTGAGAAGTGCTTTATAATTGTGTTCAGACAGTTTTTGGGTTTGTCTTAGGAGGTATATTTCCAAGTATTTAATGTTGTCTACAGTTACTTTAAATGGAATTTGTCTTTCTATCTCTTGCTCTGGAGCTTTGTTTTTCATATATAGAAATGCTGATAATTTATGTGGTTTATTTTATATCTTGCTACTTTTCTGAATTTGTTAATTGTTTTAAGGGGGTTTTTTTAGATGATTTTCTTGAGTTCTCTAAGTGTATCATCATATTATCTGCAAAGAGGGAAAGTTTTGCTTCCTTATTGCCAATTCTGTTTCCTTCAATTTATTTTTCTTATCTTATTGATGGAGTTAACAAATCTAAAACTATGGATTAGTAATAGTGATATTGGGCATCCTTGTTGCATCACTGATCTTATTGGAAATGCTCCAAGTTTATCCTCATTACATTATATTTGTTGATGGTTTTAGATAGATAGATACTACTTATTATATAGGAATGAATGGAGTATTTTCCTGTGCAGAGTGTATTATCCTAGTAATAATTTGCGATAATCTTATTATTAAAATTCTATTTAAGATTTTGTATCAATGCTCATAATCTATAATTTTTTTTTGCCTGCTTTGGTTCTTCCTGGTTTAGGCATCAGCACTATGTTTGTGTCATAAAAGGAATTTGGTAGAACTCTTTCTTCTATTTTTTAAAAGTTTCTGTTGAATAGAAATTAATACCTTAGAGAGTTTATTGATGGTGGCTTCAATTTCTTTTTCTGAAATGGGGTTATTTAAGTATATTGTGTCCTCTTTTGTTAATCTGGGCAGTTGTATCTTTGTAAATATTAATCCATTTCATTCAGGTTATCAAATTTATTGGCAGCTGGGCAAAAGAGTTCTGAATTTTCTCTTTACTTTTCTCCTCATAGGTGGTTAGTTTACCCTTTTCATTTTTGATGCTAGTAATTTGATTATCTTCTTTCTTTTTTTAAATCAGATTAACCAAAGATTTATCTATTTCATTGGAATTTTTTCATAAAACCAACTCTTAGTTTCATTTATTAGATCAATGGTTTTCTTGCTTTCCATTTTATTACTCTCTCCCTTGATTTTTCAGAATTTCTAATCTGATATTTAATTGGGAATCTTTAATTTGTTCTTTTTTCTAGATTTTCGTAGGGACATATCCAATTCATTGATCTCCTCTTTATTTTATTCATATAAGCATTTAGAGATATAAAATTTCCCCTCAAAACTGACTTGACTGTATCCTATAAATTTTGGTATGGTGTCTCATCATCATTTTCTTGAATATAATCTTGATTATTTCTGTGATTTGTTGTTTGATCCACTCATTATTTAAAATTAAGTTATTTAGTTTCCAAATTGATTTTAATTTTTCTTTCTGTGACACTTTATTACATGTAATTTTTGTTGCCTCATGATCTGAGAAATATGCTTTCTCACACTTTTTTTCAGATACTCCTAAATACTGAGCCAACTCTGACAATTCCTGTGTCAGCCTCATTGTCAAAATGTTCTTTCTTGGAATGGAAAGGATATTATGCCAAGGAACATGAATTTATCCATAATATTCAAAACTTCTCCATTTGCTGTAACTGATGGCTCCACATAAGGTTGATGTGGTTGATGGAGCACCTGTTTTCTTAGTGCAAATTTTTAGACCAAAATGAGCCTGAGTAACAGAGAATCAATTCATACTTTGCTGCATCTCAGCCTTAGAGGTTGCATTGAGTGCACAATCATTTGCATACAGACAATCCTGTACCAACTTTTGTTCTACTTTAGTCTTGGCTTGTAGCCTTTTCAAGTTGAAAAATTTATCATCACTGCTGTGGCTGACCTTGATGCTGTGTTCATTCTCAGAGAAGGCATTTGATAACATGATTGAAAACATCATGCTAAAAAGCATGACAGCAAGGACACAGCTCCATTGGAGACTGGAAAATTGTGAGAACATCATTCACTATTCAGAACTTGGGCAAGCACACCATCATGAAATTTATGTACAATAATAATGAACTCTTAACAACAAATGTTGACATATTTCCCATTAGTTTTCGTGACTGTAAGTATCAAAGGCTTTGGTCAGATCTGCAAGTGTATTCAGACTTCTGTTCTGCTTCTGACATTTTTCCTGGAGTAGTTGGGCAGCAAACTGTTCCCTGACCTTTTCTGAAGTCATCTTGGCTCTCAGATAGTGATCATTTCTAGGTGAAGTATTAGCCTATTAAAGAGGATTCTGGCAAGAATCTTACCAGCAATGACTAAGAGAGAATTACCCCCTGTGATAATCATAGGATAATCTATTTCCTTTATCTTTATAGAGATGGATAGTGGAGGCATGCTTAAATTCCTAGGGGATGGATAACCTCCTCTTGCCACATAACCTGGAAAATTTCAGTAAGCTTTTGATTAGCAAAGGACCTCCTACCTTGGAGATCTCAGCTGGAATAGAGTCATTACCAGGTGACGATATTTTGCCACATGAAAGGAGTTTAATGATATTCAAAACTTCTTTTTCAGGCAGAACTTCACCTAGGGATAAATTGGTTTCAACTTGAGGTGAATAATCAATCACTTTCATATTGAATATTGATGGTTTGTTAAGAACATTATGGAAATTCAGTCCATCTCTCTAGGGTCAGCTTCCTACCACCAATCAATGTGGTTCTAAGTAGCTGAGATGCACCATAGGTCTTTGACCCATAAATTGTCTTCAGGACATTATCAAAGCATTTTGGTTTTCTAATATCTGCATATAACTGAATTTCATCTTTTATTCCTGAGTCAAAAGTTCTGCATCTCTCTAAGCTTTGCTTGTACTTTACTTTCGATTGAATTAAATGCTGCCTTCTTAGACATGGGTGATTAAACTCTCTGGAGTTCTTGTTTTTCATTTAGTAGCTTCAGTATTTCCCCATCATTTGCATCAAACCAGTCTTGATGTTTGTGAATGTTCTGACCCAGAGAAGCAAATGTAATGCTATACTCCAAATCTCTGAAAGCTGTTCACTCCTTCTCTGCTCCACTGTTGACAACTATGTGTAAGTTCAACTTCCCATTCAAGTTAACAACAAACTGTTCCTTCTCAGAAAAGCACTATAATCTCTTGACATTAATACTTCTAGTAGTCATTTTGCTTGGGGTTGCCACTTAAATTGAATATGAATATTAAGCTTGGAGAAGATGAGTCTATGATCAGTCCATCACTCTCTTCCACATATTGCCTTCTGTCTGCCTCTTCTTACAACTGCATAGTCTATTAGATGTCAGTGTTAGTTGTGAGGGTGCATCCAGGAAGTTTTATTGCATTTAGGTAAATAGAAGACAGTGTTTGTGATACGCACATCATGAGATGCAGAAGTCCTTAATAGTAAGTGACCATTGCCTGGTACTCTGAGCATAATGCAAGTATCCTTGCTGCTTAAATAAATAATCAGGATGCTTATTTAACTACATCACCCTGATACTAATGTGGTAAAGTCACTCAGAATTATGTTTGACCTCTTTTGGTATATTGATGATACTTCGACATAAATACTAATAATAAACAATCCATCCACATATAAAATCAGATTTATTTTGAGGGAAAATCATGCATTCATTCTTTGTTACTAATTCTATTCTTGTTCTGAATGATAGTAGAAGAAGAGCAACAAACAATTTTGGTGAAATTTTTGAAAAGCAATGAATTAAAAAAATGTAGATCTTAAGACACAGAAGGCACTGAACTTGAAAGTATACAACATGAGGTTGTATCTTTATTCTTGTATTTACTTCTAGTGTTACCTGGGGCAAGTCATCAAATACTTCTAGGTTCAACTTCAGCATTTGAAAAAAATGGGGGCTTTGTGCTAGATGACTTTTGAGGTCCCTTCTTCTAGCTCTATGATGCTGTGATATTTTTGTAGAATGTCACTGATACATAAGCTATTTAGCTTCAATATGTGTTTTTCTCTAGTTATAACATGAGCTTTTGGTTATTTTGAAATTACTTCAGTTTGCTTTGTGTGGTTATGGAAAAAAAGTAGTAATGTTACTATTATCTTTGCTTGCTTAAAGACATGGGAACTGCAAGATCAGGTAGTGACAGCAGAAACAAATCATCATATATAATAGCTGATATTCTGGAATTAGGTTCTACAGAGCATCAGTTGACTAGATGAAAAGGAATTCATTATTTTACTAAACTAGGAGAAAAAAATTGAAATTTGCCTTGTTGATAGTAAGCATGTATATATTATATATATATATATATATATATATATATATATATATATATATATGTCTTTACTTTTCTATTGAAGGGAATTAGGAAATTACTTTACCACAATAATATCAGGGTGATGTAGTTAAATAAGAATCCTGCTTATTCATTTAAGCAGCAAGGATACTTGCATTATAACTCCTATTTTGCCAACAAATCATAGTTTGAGTCATTTAATTTATATTGGCTTCAGTTTTCTTAATTGAAAAATAGGGATTAGTATTAAACTATATCATCTCCTAATTTCTTTTAGACTCTAAAGCATGACTTTCTAAAGGTCAAATCCTTTGCAGAAATCTTCACATCGTTTTATAATGCCCAACATGGTTTCTCAGTACTTCAAGATTTTGCATATCTATAAACTACTTTCTAGGGTGACAGGACCAGATGGCCCTCAGCACACCAGGGATGGAATTTATGATACTATGGCCTCAACAATGTTTGACAAATGACCCTAGATGAGGAGAACAACAACAAAGAGGGACAGTAGAAACAAGGACTGACAGGAGATTTATGTTGAAGACCAGAACGAGATTTTAACAACACTGCTGATGAATTCTAAGTGACAAGACTTGTTAATAATTAACCATATAGGAGTACCAGGCTTGTGTGGGAAGAGGTAACCTGAGGTATAAAATGAAGCCTGTAACTCTTAATGAGATTGGGAAGCATGACAGATCATTATAGCATATCAGAATTTATAATGCTTTTTAAAATTAATTAGCTCTTCAAGTATAAGGAAATTCAAACGAAGGAATCCTACATGGGATTCCTGGAATCAGAAGATTTAGGAATGGAAAAGGAAAAGATCTTAGAGATCATCTGGTACAATCTCCTCTTTTTGCAAATGAAGAAACTGAGGTACAATAGTTTTAATGATTTGTCCAAGGTCACATGGGGAGGAAAATCAAAACTGAAATTTAAGCCCCCGTTGAATAAAAAAAAAGAGCTGGGATTAGACTCAGAGAACCTAAATTCAGAATTCAACTCTGTCATTTTCTTCTAGTTTTTTAATAAAACTTCTGCTCAGACAACTGAATAATTAGAATAAAGGCCTAAATTAACACTAAAAGAGTAAAAAGGTTACAAGTGAAAGAAAAATCATTTGCATTCAATGACAACCTCACCAATACAAATAATCTGCTAGGCCCACCTCCTTGTCATAATAGATATAGTACTGGCCTGAAGTAACAAAGACGAGTTCAAATGCAGCCTAAGGAACATAGCTGTGAAACACTGGGCAAAGTCACTTAGCCTTTTTTTTTAACCTGAATTTTCTGATTTGTAAAATGGAAATAATAGCATCTACCTGCCAGGGTTATTTTCAAAATCAAGCAAAAGCATAACTATAGTGCTTAGCAACAGTGTCTGGAATAAAATATTATGTAAATGTTGGATTTGGATAATATTAATTGTGAAAAATCAATATGGAAAAGATATAGAAAATGCATCATTTTCCTACAGAAGTTTAACCAATGAAAAGCAAAGGACATAGCCCCAAAGGGTCAAGGTAATCTCTTTTCCAGTAAATTTTTGGAATTCTTGTCAAATGGAGTAATATGTTAACTAAATACTGGTTTAGATTAGAAAACAATAGAAGACACAGAAGAGGATAGACAGTGAAAGGTTATAAGCCTTTAAAATGGGGGAAATATATATATATATATATATATATATATATATATATATATATATATATATATGCAATATTGACCCACAAAATAGAAAAAAAGAAGTAAAAGGGAAAATTATATTGCAGATAGTTTGCTATAAGATTAAACCAGTCCAGGCAATGTTAATAATGTTGATGAAACTGGAAAGAGAACAAATAGGCTAATAAAACGAAACAGATATTCAAGCATTCCAATAATCTGTTCTCACCATCATGACAGTGGAAACAAAGAAAAAGATGACTGATGGTTTAGTACATTATGGGCTATATGAAAAAAGAGGAAACTAAACTTAGTAACATGAACTTGGGAATCATAGAAAGACCAGAACAACTCTACATGGAGTTGTATTGGAGGCAACACAATTTAGAAACATTGATATTGCAGAATAAAATAGTTGGATGAGAAATTCCTAGTTTTGCAAATACAATGTCTACCAAATATATGTTCACCCCCTCACTGATAAATATATATATATATGTATATGTATATATATATATATATATATATATATTTTTTTTGGCAATGGGGTTAAATAACTTGCCCAAGGTCACATAGGGAATAATTAAGTGTCTGAGGTTGAATTTGAATTCAGGTCCTCCTTACTCCAGGGCTGGTGCTCTATCTACTGTAGCTGCTCCTTGATAAAAATTTTAAACAGCAAAGGACTAGGAGAAATCCCTTAGGAATTCTGCTTAAGACTTTAAAAATATGGATACTAATTCATTATCTCATCATTCAACTGCTTTTGAATCTATATACTTAAATTGTTGTCTAATTTCACTTTACTTTCCTCTTATCCTCAATGATAGAGTGACTGTCAAATGTCTTGAAATCTAGACAAATCTAGACAAGTAACAAAAGGAAATGTGATTGATCTGGTTCTACAAGTTCTTGATGATACCATACTTTATTTACTGTGATCACTGACTCAGTTTCCATATATTCATAAATGTTTCACTTTTTTGTTAGGAATCATATTCAAGTTCATTAACACAATTCACAGACTCTACTCCTTTATCATTAAAACTAAAATCAAGGGGAAGGCAGTACTTTCTCTCCTGTGATCTTTTCCAATATCTTATTTATATTCAGCAAATTCTACTGCTTTGCCACATATATCAGTACATGTATAAAGCATGTCATTGTCATAGGATAGGGAATTATTCCCTTAATCATCATAGATCTAAACTCCTAGGTATTTTTAGTGTCCTTTCCAGTCAAAGACCATTCTCATTAGCAAAGAAAACAGGAAAATAATATTTGAGTATACCTTGACTCTATCAACTGTTTTATTCTTATCCATACTTAGTGACTAATATTATTTTCAATATATTCTTCATTACAATTTAAAAGTCACACTCCCACATTTTATTTTATTTTTGTCCTTAGCACTGATTATCAGTCTCAGCATTTTGTGTGCATTATACTTTTGACTCTATTCTTAAAGGGTATTGTTATATTCTTCCATTTCTTCTATCTGTCGTAGTTTCATCTTCTATATATCCTTTAAATAACTATTTTCAATGACTTCATTGTATTTGCAGAAGTTTCTACAGTCTCTCACTTTCAACCTCATTGAAATTATTTTTGTCTGCATCTTGGACTCTATATCCTTTGGCTGACTTACTTTGTAAAAATTTGGGTCATGAAATTGCACATATCTTTTCTCAAACTCTTGAAATTTCCTTATTTTAATTATACTTTGCATATGAAACTATACTGGAATTTTTTTTGTAAGAAATTTGAAGTTTCCATAGTTTCTATTTCCTTTTATTGGTCAAAATTAGAGTTCTATAGGTTATTTTCTCCAACTTGTCAAGCATGAAATTGATTTGAGGCAATTCAAAAATATCTCAGCTAGGGAGGAAAAGTACAAGAGAGGTGGGGGGGAAGAAAAAGAGTGCAGAATCAGCTCAATTCAGTAAACATTGGAAAAGTTTCTGTAATTATAAGGCATTATGTTAGATATATACTAAATACAGGGAGTACATTTAAAAAGCTGTTCTAATAATCTAGTTCAGAGGTGAAAAAAAAAAGCCTGAACTAGGTAGCTATTTGTGTGAATAGAAGGGAAATAGGTGAGAGATGTATTATGGATAGAATCAACAGAATTTGATAGTTGATTGGCTGTAAGAAGGTAAGAATTAGATTGCAGTACTGAGTGACTAAAAGCGTGGTGGTGATCTCATTAAAAGCAGGGGGCAGCTAGGTAGCAGTGGATAGAGCACAGGCCTTGGACAGTAGTACCTGAGTTCAAATCTGTCCTGAGACACTTACTAATTACCTAGCTGTGTGGCCTTGGGCAAGCCACTTAACTCCATTTGCCTTGCAAAAAAAAAAAAGAACCCATGAAAACAAACAACAACAACAACAAAAAAAAACAAAACAAAACCAGGAATTATGTAAGACTAACTTGATCAGTTCTCATTTGTATATATACATCACAATATGTTATCAATAAATACTTACTATATGGGCATCCATAAGCCTCCACCCTCATGCCTATCTTCCCAGTTGGATTCCATTCCATTGGGACAAATCGAATGAATCTGGCTTTCACTGAGTGTAAGAATTTGTGATGCACAATACTGTCAGCATTGGTGTTTCCTGAAAAAGTCTATAAGGGAAAAAAGTTCCAATTAGCTTAGTAATACTTTGCCCCTAGTTACATTTTGAGAAATGTTCCAAATGAAAGTGATTATTATTCAACCCACATAAATTTGATTTGCCTTTACTTCTTTTTTCTTACATAAAATAGTTAATAGCTCACATATAGAATAAACAAATACATTTATTGAACACAAAGTATTTAATTCAACATACATTTATTGAATATCTGGATATCCAAAGACAGAAAGGAAACAAATTTAAGTCTAAAATAGTTTGCACTGTTCTAGAATGGATTGAGTAATTCAGGTTTTACCAGATTATTTAGAAAAAGTGGTATAGAAGTAAAATTCTTTAATTGAATTCATTAAGCATTTAATATACCTATTAAGAACTCAGCCTCAGGCTAGGCCCTGGGCTTAGGGAAGTGGTATGTATTATTCAATCATATAAGAAATGGTCAAAGTTCTAAACCATCAGATTACCTGTGAGGCATGCCTGCATTGCCTTTTGCATGTTTAACTAAGCTATCAGACTTTAATATTATATATTCAAGGATCCTCCCTGTAATATTTAATCTCTGGAAAGTTAGGAACTCTTGTGTTTTTGTCCTAGTGTTTTCAACTAGGACATTACTTTGTATGTCCATATTGGATATTTAATTTGTATTTGTTGAATTTATTAAGCTGCATTAATTTAGAATTTATAACTCTCTAGCAGTGGTTCAAATCTATTTTAACTCATCATAGAGAAAGTTTCTTAAAAGAGTAAAGAATTTTATAGTAGGGCTATATGACTCATGAACAGTTGGTGACAATTATATTGTGTTTTGTAGTTTACAAAGTTCTTTTCCCACAATAACCTTTTGAGGTATTTGTTTTGTCTCTTTACTATTTACAAAGGAGAGGTTAAATCTCTTATATAATGTCACCAAGCTGATTAGTGGAAAAGTTGCAGAGATGGGACCCAAGTCTTTATTTTCCAAGTGCAGTGATTCAAAATTTTCATTCTTCTATGCTTTAAAATGATCATATACTTAGAAATAGTAGGACCTTAGGTGCTTATTCTTTTGGTTGAGTATAGTTAGAAATGATCTTAATAATGAAACTTAGTCTGGAGTGATTGAAGAATTTATTTAACTTTCCTGTATGAATGGGCAATCCCCCTAATGGGGAGAGCCCCAATTTTGACAGTGTCCAATTTCATATAGGAAGACTTTTATTCCCCCTCTCTTCTGAGTCCTAATAGGCCCTCATCATTAGGGGTATGATGTAAAAGATAAACTCACCTCATGAAATCCCTTAACATGCCCCCCCGGTCATATGACACATATTATGCTGATGAACTTCAATCATCTCAGGGAAGTACATTAATATGGACCTTATTAAGCAAGAGCACTTATGAAAGGTCAGAGACCTTAAGTCAACTCTTGACTGGTGAGAGCTGGTTTTTGGCTCCCCCAGCCAAAGTGCCTTCATGTAGGGTTAGAGGACCTCTTCTATTTCAGAGATTGGTGGGTGATATTTTTTTGATCACCTTTCCCTTTGTTTTACCTCCACATTCTTTTATTACGTAGGCTTGTATCTTTTCAGCCACATCAATAACCAGAGACTCCCACCTTTGTACTATACTATTCTGACAGATCCTAACAGTAGACTCTCAGGAATTTCTCACTATTAGGAAATGAGAACCAGAAAGGTTTTGACCTTCTCAAAGTCTCACATATTCTAAGTGGTAGAACCAAAATTTGTACCCAAATCTTCTGATTCTAAATTAACCACTGTTTCATTTCTAACACTCTTCTTTGATATTTAAAACCATCATATATGTGAAAATAAATGTTTGTTTATTAGATTTTGCTTTGATTTCATTGGTATTTGGAAATCCTAGTATGAAAATATTGCAGATCAACACTTCCCCAGAAACTTAATTCTTTTAGAGATTTGTCTAAGGGTACTCAGAGACAGCTAGTAGATTATTAGACCTGGAGTATGGAATACTGTTGTTGTGGTAGTAGTGGTAGAGGTGGCAGTGCTTGTGTCCAACTCTTCCAAATCTCTTTTGGGGATTTCATTGCAAAGATACTAAAATGATTTGCCATTTCTTTCTCTGACCCATTTTTTTTAAGGTTTTTGCAAGGCAAATGGGGTTAAGTGGCTTGCCCAAGGCTACACAGTTAGGTAATTGTCAAATGTCTGAGACCAGATTTGAACCCAGGTACTCCTAACTCCAGGGCCTGTGCTTTATCCACTGTGCCACCTAGCCGCCCCTCTAACCCATTTTCCAGAAGAGGAACTGACACAAATAGAGTTAAATGACTTGCACAGGGTGGCATAGCTAGTAAACATCTCAAGTCAGATTTGAATTGGGAAAGATGCACCTAGGTAACTCAATGATAGAATGCTGAGCTTGGAATCAGAAAGTATAATCTTCATGTGTTCAAATCTGATCTCAGACACTTGCTAATTGAGTGACTCTAGGCAAGTCACTTAATTCTGTTTGCCTCAGTTTCCTCATCTGTAACATGAGCTGGAGAAGAAAATAGTAAAACACTCCAATATCTTTTCTTTAAATAGGAGGGGGATGGTAGTCATCAAAAGTTGACCATAGTTGAAAAAAGTGTTTGAACAACATCAACAACACTCAGAGTCGAATGACTTGCATAGTCACCTAACCAGTATATCTCAAAAAAGTGGCAGTTGAACCCAAGTTTTCCTAAATCCAAGCTTAGCCCCTATCCATTTCCCAGCATTTCCTCTATGTTTATCATACACACATATACATGTATATATATATATATACACATAGAACAAAGTACTATAAAGAGGTATAGTTGGCAATATGATACAAAAGCAAAAGCATAGTTGCATAGAAACATAATTTTTTAATCATTCACTAACAATAGAGTCCAAGGCCCTTTTTTCTGCTAGATTATATGGATGATAGAGAAGAGGTATAATCTATGACTGTTATGAATGAAATTATAGCCTCATAAAGCAGTTTTGCTAATTAAATGAAATAAGAAGTAACTATAAAATTCCTTAAGAATTCAGAAGAAGGGCAGCTAGGTGGCATAGTGGATAGACACCAGCCCTGGAATTAGGAGGACCTGAGTTCAAATCTGGCCTCAGACACTTAATAATTACTTAGCTGTGTGACCTTGGATAAGTCACTTAAACCCATTGCTTTGCAACCCCCACCCTCCAAAAAATGTTCAGAAGAGAGGGGTATCAAAGACAGAGTAATAGAGGAAACATTAGTAAAGAAAGTAGATCTTCATTTGAATCTTGAAGGTTGGATAGAATTTGGATAAAGATAAGGAGAATGAGGAGGCTACAAGTGAAAAGCATAGGATAAAAGTTGTTTATAATTTCAACAGGTCTCATGCCACCCTTACTCTTAACCATGTTCTAATTAATCCCAATGAGTAAGACTTCACTGACATTTCAAGTCTGTTTTTGATACCAATTTTACTTTAAAAAATACCTAAAATTACACTCAAAAATGTACTCAAGAAAATATGCACAATTTGAGAAGGGAAAAAAAGAGCCTGTTCCACACAGAAATACATGGAGAACTTCTCTCCAGTCAAGCAACTCAATTAAGGCCCACACAGAACAGACCAAATTCCTTAGATGGTTCAGATTCAGTTAAGGCATTCTGATTACTGTGTATGGAGTCAGGGGAAATAAGAACACACTATGCTGTGGGTTGAGTTTTCTGGATTAATGTTTTTGTATTATCTGCTGAATAATAGCAGAAAAAAACATTCAGTAAATAAAGCAATCTTAACTGTGAACAGGGAAACAGATGTCACACCAAGAATTAGGTTTACAAATGAAAGTAGCTAAGTTATAAAATCCGCCCTATTCCCATAATGCTGCCATAATGTTTATCAAAATATGACAGTTAGAGAAACCATTTTGCCACACATGGGTGTGATCAGTGTCATCTGAAGGGAAGGCAACAAGCATTTCTTAAGCACCTACTGCATACCTACACCACTGTGCTAAACATTTGACAAATATGATCTCCATTGATCCTTACAATAACACTGTAAGTTTTATGATTAAGGAAACTGAGGTAGAGGGACAGTAAGTAGAATGCAGTGTATGTGGGGCAGTTAGGTGGCGTAGTGGATAGAGCACCGGTCCTGGAGTCAGGAGTACCTGGGTTCAAATCCGGTCTCAGACACTTAATAATTACCTAGCTGTGTGGCCTTGGGCAAGCCACTTAACCCCGTTTGCCTTAAAAACAAAAAAAACCTAGAAAAAAAAAGAATGCAGTGTATGATTAATTCTGTGTATTCTAAGTTAATAAGTGTCTGAGGCTACATTTGATCTTAGTTCTTCCTGTTTCCAAGCCTAGCTTTCTATCCACTATGCCACAAAGCTGCCTGGAAGCATTTTATCTGAAAACTATCCAGATACACCAGGGAAAAAGTTTAGAGTGGGTAAAAAAATCATCCCTATTCACTAGATGATAAATTTATGCCATTTTATTTTCAATATTACTTACAATGAACAAGGGAAAAAAGTCTTCATGATGTGTTTCTAACTTGGTGTACATTTATACAAAGGAAAACATCAGATAGGAGACAAAGTTTGCTATTTGGCCCACTGAGAATTTTAGGCATAGACACTACCTGATTTAAATGATTTCTAGGGGGGGAATTCATCATTTACAAATGAATTCAAAAGACACAAATCTCATCTTCAAGGACAGTCATCAACGGGTAGACTAATTCTTTTGCTTCATATTTTATTCACAACTTTCCTTCCTTCCAGGCTATTTTTTCCCTCATATGCAACATTTGTTCACTAATGAGCAATCAAGACCATCCCACTAAAGGCATGTCAGTATGCTTCCAGAATGGCCAAAAGAATGCTATCTTAGAGAGTCCAATCCACATGAAATATTCAAATACTAAAAGATTTTAAGTTTAAAAAGCACTTTCTGCCTGAAATGTGTGTTTGCATGTATTATCTGATTTGATTCACTGACAAACAACCAAATTGGTTATTACCAATGAATATTAATATCTTCACTTCATAAATAGAGTGAGACTCAAAGTCATTAATTGACTTGGTCAAAAAAACGTTAATAATTGGTAGGAACAGGACTCAGAATAAAGTCCTCTAAGCTCAATGCTCTTCCTCTGATAAAACCTTCCTTCTCTCTAACTTCAACAACTCCCACTGAAAATCTTTTTTTACTTTAGGTTGCAATTCACAAATTCTGAAATGTGTGTTACTGAAAATCTTCTAGGTTATAACCTTACAATTTGATAATCATTGCTATTGGGAAAAAGTCAACTAGATTCAGGAAGAAGGAGGTAGAATCTGTAGTAGATATAATGACTAATATTACTCATAAAACATTTTCTTAATGCTATTTAATCATTCTCAAAGTATGTCAGTATGGATGAAAGCTAAGGGAATCAGCTTTAAAACTAGGGAAAACCTAGAGTCAAATTCTACTTTAACATATCCTGGCTACATGACTCTCAGCAAGGCTTTAAATTTCTCAGTACTCTAAGCAAATTTCTAAGACCATAAACTGCAAACTCAGTGTCAACCTTCATGTGTAGGATCTGGGATTTCCAATACTAATGAAATCACAGATCCAGTTCCTGTGACTATTCTTTAGAATTGCTTACCTAAAGACATTCATGGTACAGTGTCTTTCAGCAAGACTGAGAAGTGTTGACTATCATAGTAAGGATCATAAGATACGTGAACTGGATATCTAGGAAGTAGATGTACAGTGAACAAAAATGATGTCTTTTTTATGAGTGAATGACTACTTAGAGATGCCCAAATTCCCATAGAAATTAAAGTAATAGATTGAAATTCTAATCCAGGTCCTCCAGTCCTAAATCCATTGCTCTTCACTGCATTTAGTCCAAAGCATAACTTAGTGATAAAACTTCATATAGCTCCTCCTTCTAAGGCTCTTTGAATATCAATGGAAAACAAAAATCAGATACAATTTTTAGAGAGGTTTATAGAGAAAGTAAAAATCAGCTAGGATGCGTGAGGAACTAGAGAGATGTTAAAGAAAGAGAACATTGCAAGGCAATGATCTGATCTATTGGCCAGAGGAGAAATTTTGGAAGTCCAGTGAGGAAATGCCTTCTTTTTCAAGACAGTCAGAGTTTAGGGTAGGACGTTAAAAAGGTCAGTATCTTAGGATCATAGAGTTAGATTTGGAAGGAATTTTGGAAGCCATTGACTCCAACTTCCTCAATATACAAATGAAAAAACTGAGGCACATGAAAATAAAGTATCTTTATTGTCAAATAAAATTGTCAAATAGAAGTATCAAAACAATCTAAGGGTAGAAGGGATTCTTTTGGAGCCCAAATGAGATAAACTACAGAAAGCAAGTTCTGGAAGAGATAGATTTGAAAAAAACATAGATTCAACTCCATTTTAAAAATAAATGTGGAAAACCTTTACTTTATATCCAACATAGATCAGTTTTGGCATAGGGACAGAAACAGGACCCAGGCATACTGAAAAATTAGTTTTTTCTAGGAAATCTATTTAATTATTCAATCTGTATATTTATTTCTGTGAGTTTATGGTAGGTTGTTTCCTTTTGTTTCTTTATGACTTTTTTCTAGAACCCAGTTTCTGAATTCAGAACACAGTACTAGGCACAATATTTAGGTTCAATTTTTAGATGAGATATGGTTGACTCAAGGCATAACTGAACTTAGAGTTGAATAAAAATGGTAACACATAAACAAGTTAGAGAAAAGCATCAATTTCTCCTCTGGTCTATTGGAGAGGGTACCATATTTGCAGTAAAGAAGCTCTAAATTCTACCTCATACCACCCTAGTAAAGTTACTTTATTTTCATGTACCTCAGTTTCTTCATCTGTAAATTGAGTTTTTTCTAAGGTCCCTTCCATCTCTCTTTTTTCCAAATCCATACATAATGTGACAAGGAAAATAGAACTTGAGGAGACTAGATATCTGGATAAGTCCAGGATGGATTAAAGTAAGGAAAATAGAGAAATGGAAGATGAGGACAGAGTTGAAATAAAAAATCATCAGAGAAGAAAACTATATATACATTGACAAGGAAAATTTCACAAACACAGAGAAGGGAAATGCCATTTGTGAATGAATCTAGATAACCCAAATGAGATATTTTAGGAGCTTCCAAATTAAAGTTGGGTATTATTATATATTCTATTGCATGAGAACCAGAGCATGGTATTGTTGGAAAAGTAGAAAAACAATGGAAAAGAAAAAGGTTTCTAAGTCAGCTAAGGCTATATTTTCTATATCAGGAGTTCTTAACTGCCTTTTTTGTATCTTTGTTTGAATTTTGGATGGGAATCCTTTGAAAAGCAGGTGAAATCTATGAACCCCTTATCAGAACAAATATTCTATTAGATAAATTTTATAGTTTTCAGAAGCATTTAGTGAAAGGCAAGATATCTTTTCCTCTCCAACGATACATATTCCTTGAAATCTATATCCATGGATCCACCAGAGACCCATAAACTCTAGAAAAAGATCCCTTGCTCTACATGACACCAGTCTTGTGCCCCTCTATTAATTCCCTTCCTCTCCAAATTAAATTGCATTATTTTGAGTATATTTCATATATAATAAATAGGTACATTTTATCTACCTTTATGTTCTTGAAGGCAGAAGATATTTTCATTTCTGGCTTTGGATCCCCAGAACCTAACAGAGTAGCAAGCACATAATAGCACTGATAAAGACTTATTTATTTATTGATCTGGTTTTAAATTTCGGTTTTGATATTCATTATCTATACCATAATCAGTAAATCATTTCCCCTCAAATTCTCACAATAATAAAATCTGTATTATCTACCTCACAAAGTTTTCCTGAGGAAGTGCTTTTAAATCAGTAAAGAGATTTCAGATATAATATCTATTGCTAACAGAGCTGGAAGGGATCTTAGAGATTATCTAACCACCTTATTTTATAGATGAGGAGAGTAGGGTCTAATGAAATAAAGCAATATGTCCAAAGGTTTGTGTCAGAACTTGAACTAAAATTCATGTCTTCTGTCTGCCCCTCCAGTGAATAAAATACTAAAGGACTCTTAGTTTGAAAAAAACTTTAATCATATTTAAATCTGATATAGAAAATGGTTTTTGAAAAAATCATGTAAATTCTTAAAATAAACTTGTTAAAATATTTTTTTTTATCCTCATAGCATCAGTTGAGAGGGAGGCAGAGTTATTTTATTCTTTCTTAGATAAGGGAACAGAAGACCTTGAAAGCTTCAGTGCTTTCCTCAGGCTATACAGTTACAGGGACTAATCTTGGGACTACTCTTAGGACTTTCAACTTAATTCTTTTCCCCATTCTAGGCATACTGAGTAGTGCAGAAATAACACTTGCACCTGAATGAAGAAAAGCAGTTGGAATTTATTTAGGGAAGTAGAAGGGAACTTAGACAATAAATTGAAAGGAAACACAAGCCAGCACTATGTTGCTTTAACATTTTTTCTATGACAATATAAAGCATCTTGTTCCTGAGTAAAAGAGCCAGAGAACATATTGAAGTTAATTCCTTCCCACTTTAGCATGCAGGTAATACAGTAGGTATGAAATCCAACTATAAAGGGTCCTGGAACCTTCCCCCACTACTTTTAAATAGAGAGAAGAATAAACCAGTATTAATTATCCTAAGTAAGGCAGTGAAATTATTTGGGCTACAAATAACAGTAAAGATAAATGAAAAAAAAAAAAGAAAAAAGATAAATGCCCAGAATTCACTACAAGTAATGGATAAAATGGTGAACTTAGAATCAAGAAGAACAAAGTTCAAATTTTGCCTTCTAGAATAGAAGCAGGAAGATAGGAAAGTCCCTTGACTTCTCTGAAACTGTTTCCTCACATATGAATTAGGGGAAATGCAATAGTTGCCTCATTAAGTCATTTTGAGACTGTAATGAGCAAACCTACCTAAAGGAAGTTCTTTGCAAATTTTCAGGAGTTACATCAGTCATTATTAAATAATATACTATGGAAACAGAATCACATTGAGAAATATAAATGAGTGAATGAATAAAAACTTCCAATTCCCTCCCTCACCATTGCAATGTTTCTTATTTATCTAATTTCAGCTAGATGTAAAGAAAAAAAAGCCATAAGAATTGGAATTTAATCAGGAAAGTCCCTGTCAGTGTGATGGATACTTCAATCAATTTTATAAGTTTACAGGCTTTCAATTTACAGGCCCTCTCAAACCTTGCCATGTGTATTTGACTTCACTGAAACCTTCATCTCAGATCCCTTCCTAACCAAGGATGGAATCTGTCCCTTGAGCTTCCCTGTTATCAGCAGTTCTTATCTTGCTTGGTGCTAAGCCTCTCCTGCACTTCTAGGAAATAGCCAGGTATTTTACCCAGCATTGTGGAAGTAGACATTACAGTCACACATTTAAAAAGATCTGTTTAGAAGACATTTACAAACTCTGGTTTCATGATTTACCTAGAGTTTTCCTGAGATTAAATGGAAGTCAAAGACAGAATATTAACATTTTGGGATAATGATCTTAATCTTTATGAGTCTTTGATTTGGGGGACACTGGTGAATAGATAGTTCCAGGAAAGTTAGCAAAAATACCTGTCCATAGGAATCAATAAATCAATCAAGTCTCATTTCTTAAGCACTTAATGTGTTATGATTTTAGTAAGATGATTGGGGGGAACTCATAAAATTAATCATGTGTTCTTGATCAACCTTTATGACAGAAGTATTTTAAGGTCTGTCTTAGAATGACAGTGAATGGAAAGTAGGACTTGTAATAAAGAAGATCTGGTTTCAGATTCTGCTTCAGATTCTATGACTATGGTGACTTCTAGGCAAATCATTTACCCTCTCTGGACCTTAATTCCTTATTTTCAAAAGATGGGGTTGTTCTTGTTCTAAGCTTTCTTCATTCTCAAAATTCTATGCTTATGTAAAGGAATGACCAACAGAATGAATGCACAAACATGCACAGAATTTACATAAAGATATTACACCTGTTCCCCTAGAGCTTAGAGAATACAATATTTTAAAACTATGGAAATGGGGATAAAATAGAAGCATTCCAATAAGATCAGAAGTGAAACAAGGATGCACATTATCACCAATATTATTCAATACTGATATTCAATATAGCTATCTAAAGTCATATGAAAAACTGTTCTAAATCATTATTGATTGGGGAAATATAAATTAAAACAAGTCTGAAGTACTACCTCACACCTATCAAATTGGCCAATGTGACATAAAAAAAGATCAACGTTGGAGGGAATGTGAGAAAATAGGGATATTAATACATAGTTGTTGGAGTTGTGAATTGATCCAGTCTTTCTAGAGAGCAATTTGGAACTATAT
Source organism: Macrotis lagotis (assembly GCF_037893015.1). Lineage (NCBI taxonomy): Eukaryota > Metazoa > Chordata > Mammalia > Peramelemorphia > Peramelidae > Macrotis > Macrotis lagotis. The sequence continues at coordinate 604,348,902 of NC_133658.1, forward strand.
TCAAAGGTCAATAATACTTTGCATATCTTTTGATCCAACAATAAATACCACTATTAGGTCTGTATCTCAAAGAGATCACAAAAAAGTATAAAAAAACCCACATTTACCAAAATATTTACAGCAGTTCTTTTCGTGGTGGCAAAAAATGGGAAATTGAGGAAATACCCACCAATTGGGGAAATGACTGAACAAATTACAGTATATGAATATAATGGAGTACTATTTTTCTGTAAGCAATCATGAGGGATAGGACATCAGAAAAGCCTGGAAAGACTTGCATGAACTGATGCTGAGTGAAGTCAGCAGCACCAGATGAACATTGTACAAACTAACAGCAAAACAACGTGATGATCAACTGTGATGGACTTGTTTATTCTAACAGACAATAATCAAAGACAATTATAAGGGACTTGTAATGGAAAAATACTATCTACATCAGAGAAGGAACTATGGAGTCTGAATGCAAGCTAAGCTTACTATTTTTAATTTTTAAAAATCTGTATTTTATATAATATGGATTTTTCCATATTTTCCCCTCTTTTGGTTTATTTTCTCCTTTTGATGATTAATATGGTATATGCTTAACATAGTTAAACATGTATAGCCTATATTAGATTTCTTTCCATCATGAAGAGGAGATAGAGAAGGAGGAAAGGAGAACAATGTGATACTCAAAACCTTACCAAAAATGATTGTTGAAAATCATCTTTGGGGGCAGCTAGGTGGTGGGGGTGGCTAGGTGGAGCAGTGGATAGAGCACCGACCCTGGAGTCAGGAGTACCTGAGTTCAAATCTGGCCTCAGACACTTAATAATTGCCTAGCTGTGTGGCCTTGGGCAAGCCACTTAACCCCATTTGCCTTACGAAAACCTAAAAACAAATCATCTTTGCATGAAATTGGGAAAATAAATAAAATTTATAAAATTTTAAAAAATACTATGACAAATTACTAAAGTGCAAAATGTCTAAGTGCAAAATGCTATCCAGGGGAAATGCCAGTAACAAAATGGTAGAGGAACATTGCCAGCTAGAAGAAAAGATCAGGAAAGACTGACAGAATAACTCATGATGGGATTGGATTGTAAAAGATAAATATAAATTTAACCATGGGGTTGTTGGTCCTAAGGCAATGAAGTTCTGAACATAGGGCAGAGTACAGAGAAAGTAAGTCAAATGATATGTATGAGAATGGGAAACTAATTCATTTAGGCTAGATCAGGAGTTTTTAGTTTCTTGTCCATAAATTAAACCATATTTTGATAACTCTAAAACATTTTGTCTCCTTTGTAATTTTTATGCATTTTAAAGCATTATTCTGGAAAGGGGTCCATAAAGTTTTACCACAATGTCAAAGGGCTCCACAAAACTCATATAGACACATACACACAAGAGTACATTATGATGGATAGTGTGAATTACCTGAAAAAAAAAAACAAACAAAAAGATATGCTTGTAGGAGAGTAATACATGATTATTGAGAGTAAAGCTAAAAATTGTGAACTTTTTTTTAAAGGCAGTTGAGAAACACTGCAAGTTCCTGAGTTCACAAGTTGCAAGACAAGGTCTGTGTTGGAGTAGAATAAACGATGTTGTATTTAGAATCAGAAAACTTATGCTCACACTTGGAAATTATTGCCTGTGTGACCTTAAGCAAGTCATTTAACTTCTTTGAGGCTCAATTACCTCATGTATAAAATAATTGAAGTTGAACTGTATGATCTCTAAGGTCCCCTTACATAAATGTAAATAAGTTTAGCAACAATGTGAATTTGGTCAGAAAGAATAGAGTAAGAAAGATTTGTTAAAGGCTTTAGCAATGGAATATCTGGAAATGGATTTGTGTCCTAGACTGAGAGTGGTAGGAACAGACTAGATGACATGGTTTTGCCTTCTACCAAAACATTCTTAACTTTTACATTCAAGTTATGTAGTCATCTTCATCTATCTTTTAAACACTAAGTTGGACTTTATTAACCCAGATACAAAACTGCTATTTATTCCTATTAAATTTCACTTTATAAGATTCAACACTTTGTCCAAATAATTAATATATTTTGATACCTTGCTTCTGTTTTCCAGAGTTAGCTATCCCTCCCAGCTTTTTGTCACTTGCAAATTTAAAACCATGCCATCTTTTTTTAATTAACCATATTGAGTAAATAAATGTTCATCAAAACAGTTATTGATAAATCTCTGTGTCATTCTCCCACACATCTCTATCCTAACTAAAGAGTGCATGTCTCTTTGATAAAGAGGAGGTGTGAAAAGTTAGTTAAGATTAATTCTACATAATATTTTGTGAAGCAAATATTTCATAAAGAGGTAAATATCTACAGTTCAATGATCATTACTCTTAAGAGCTAGGTTATCTGAAACTGAGCAATGTTAGCTGAAGATGAGGATGTGTAATACTCTTAGAAGTACATCTCAGGTTTATCTGAAGGGAAGCAAATGAAATTTCTTTCAAGTTAGGAGTATTCTCCTGTCTAATAACCCCTGTTACTAGGAAGTTTTCCAATAATTGCTCTCACTTTAATTTGATTTCATTCAGTATTCTAATGACAAATTTTATTACCTCAGTCCTCTTGAAGCAGTCCTTTTTTTACTGGCATCTTTCTAAAGATTTCATTTACCTATGAAATGCCTACAGGAAATCTTACTTCCCTAATTTTCCAGTGACTTGTTTCTTTGCTAAACAGCTAGCTGGTACAGCAAATAGTGTGCCAGGACTGGAGTGAGGAAGGCTCATCTTTCTGATTTCAAATCTGTCCTCAGATACTTACTAGTTGTGTGACTCTAGGCAAATCACTCAACCCTCTAGGAAAGTCTTTAAAGTCTCTAAGATTCATATACTTTTGTTTTTTTAGGTTTTTGCAAGGCAAATGGGGTTAAGTGGCTTGCCCAAGACCACACAGCTAGGTAATTATTAAGTGTCTGAGACCAGATTTGAACTCAGGAATTCCTGACTCCAGGGCCAGTGCTCTATCCACTATGCCACCTAGCTACCCCTAAAATTCATATTCTTCATCAGTAAAATGAGAGGTTGAAAACAGATGGACTCTCGAATCCTTTCCAGTTCTATCATTCCATCATTACTTAGTACAGATGCACAGTTTCTTCATATGCAAAATGAACTGGAGAAAGAAAAGGCAAACCACTCCAGTATCTTTGCCAAGAAAACCCCAAATGGGGTCTTGAAGAGTTGAATGTGACTTCAGCTGAAAAAGACTAAACAAGAAAAACAAAAATGATTAGTTAACATGGCATAATCTTATCTTCTTTAGGCATTCTTTTCTTTCATTCATGTGATTTACCTATTTTAGCTTGAGTATAAACTCCTTAAGGGCAGATATATCTAGAACTTTTTGATGTTCTCTTTATCTCCATCCCTAGTTCTCTGATCCTCTTATGTGTTATAGAATAGTACTCAGTGATGATGGAATTATAGAGCTAGACAGAGTCAGAAATGTCATCTATTTTTAACCTCTCACTGCAGTTGAAGAATAGAAATCATAGAGACTTTAAACTTTCCTAAAATCACAAACATTTAGTAGTTGAAGCAAGATGGGATTACTCCCCATTTATATTCCTTTGAGCATCTGATTCTAATCTTCCAGTTCAATATTATCTCATACTACTCTTTTTCATAATTTTATAGTTTAGACAACTTTGATTTTTCTCTATTACTTTTGCTTGATCTCCCCTACTACTTCTTTATGACTTTGTTCAAATTATATCATGCTTTGATTAGATATCCCTCTCCCCAACATAAAGAGGTATGTACACAATTATCTCTTTCCACTTTAGTACTTTTCTTTATTCATTATCCTTCTTGTAGATTACCTTTTTTATGAAATCTTCCCAGACTTTTCTCTCTCCTGCTCTATTAATATCTGACAAAATCACCTCCCTGTTTACAAATTCCACATGTTTTACACATCCAACTAATGAAGATATCATTGTTCTTGTGTTCTTGCCTTTTCTCTATTAGATTATAAGCTCCTTGAGGGCAAGAGTTTACATTCCCCTTCATTTTTCTAGTACCCAGAATTTAGCATTGTTTAATAAATATTTATTGAAGTGACTTAAATTACCCTAGGACTATCAAATTTCCATCAGCAAAGAATTAATCTTTATGAAATCAGTCTATTTGCCATGAACTTCTCTGTGCTTGATCTTAGCCTATGATTAGCTCTCACAAAACAAACATTAACTAAATCTCCAATTTAAAAAAAAACTATCTGTTTTAGCAGAACCTCCCCAATTTTGTGCTCCATTATAATAAACTTAAAGAATTCAGAGAGATAATTCTAGGTCTGGATGGACCATAAAATTGTTCTGTCTGTGCACACACATTTCAGAGGAATTAAATATAGAAATTGGACTGGAAAAAAGATTGAACAGGCAGAAGATGCAAAAATCCAATCTATCTAGGTATCTATCTGCTTATCTACCTATCTATCTAATATTTGGACAAAATCTCCATTAGACAATGAGCTGAGATTATAATTAGAAAAAGGGAATGGGATAAATTAACTTTTGGAAATTATAGTGTTTTTAATGAGTTTGAATTTCTTCCTGAAGGAAAAACATTTATCTCTACAACAATATTCTGCTAAGGTTGCAAAGTGGTCAGACATAAAATAAGAGTATCTGAAGAATTAAAATTGCAGTCATGCCAAAAGTCAATGGAGAGAGACAAAGTGAACTTGAGCGATTACCTAGCCAGGCTGATAAAGAAAAACAACATGTACAATCTCAAAAGAGAGGTATATGACAAGAAAACAAAGTGAGTCAGTTATATGACAGAAGCAGGCATAAACCATTAAGAACTAGCAATCCCTAATGGACTCTATACAATCATAAGAAAACTAGAGGAAAGCCCACAAGCATATTCAATATAATCCTTTTGTAAGACTTATGGATTGGAAACAGGCAAGAATTACCCATGTTGAGATAGCATGGATGAATTGCAACCTTCGTCACTGGAGAGAATATCAACATTGATGCTAACACAGATTGATCAAAGAACAAAAATGACAGATTTCTAGTTGTATGATTCTAGGCAAGTAACTTAACCCTCTAGGAAAGTCTTTAAAATCTCACCATTTTTTCTATCTCCCTGACATTCTCACTCTTTGACCCAACTGTAATAAAACAAAAAGAAAAAGAAAACTCTTCAGTGAACAACAAATAAGTCAAGCAAAATATATTTCCATATTTCCTATGTCCAAAAATGTGCTTTTCACTCTGCATATCTAGTATCTGGTCCATTACTTTTTTTCTTTTAATTTTTTTTTATATTTTTTTATTCTTTTTGTACAAATAATGTTTTTTATACATTAATAAAATATTCTTGTTTAAGAGTAAACAGAATACCCCCTCCCCCGACAAAATATAGACTTGCTTGAGCAACAAAGTAAAGGGGAGAGAAAAAAATTAAAATTAAAAAAATAATAGTAATAATTGTAGGTATGGCCAGGTGGCGCAAAGGACAAAGCTCCAGCCCTGGAGCCAGGAGCACCCGAGCCCATATCTGGCCCCATACAGCCAACAATCACCCAGCCGTGTGACATGCAAGCTACCCCAACCCCAATGCCCTGCAAAAACCAAAAAAAGAAAAAAAAAGACCCAAAATAAAATAAAATAGTAATAATAGTAGGGGTGGCTGGGTGGTGGACAAAGCATTGATTGGTCTTTGAGCCAGGAGCACCTGGGTCCAATTCCGGCCTCAGACACCCAAAGATCACCCTGCTATGGGGCCCCAGGCAGGCCACCCAGCCCCAATTGCCCCCCCCCAGATGATAATAAAAAATGTGCTTCAGTCTTTGTTCCAATACCAACAACTCTGTCACAGATGGATTACATTCTTTATAATAAGTCCATAGTAAAAGTTACTTCCATATTTTTCCACCGTTGTCATTGCTGATCACAACTCCCTCCTTTCGTATTTCTCCACTACCATGTACTATATTTTCTCTCTCCTTTCACTCTGACTCTGCTGTAGGGTAGCTGAGTGACACAGCAGACAGATCCCTGGTCTTGGGGCCAAGAAGCCCTGAGCCCCCATACCACCCCTTAGGCCATCCAATCCCAGCCCCTTGCTAGAAGTAAAAAGGAAAATATGTTATATCTGACCACTCTCCCCCCATAGTCCATCCTCTCCTCCATCACTCACATCCTCCCCTTACCCCTGCCCCCCCCTTTCCTTCTTACTCCATATGTCTATACCCCAATGAGTATATATGCTGTTTCCTCTCCTAGCCACCTCTGATGAGTGGGAAGATTCCCTCATCCCCCTTGCTTTCCCCCTTCCATATCATTGTAATAAAGAAAAAACTTATTATATGAGATATCTTGGCCTATTCTCCCTCTCCTTTTTCTTTCTTCCATCACATTTCCTTTTTTTTCTATTGACTACATTTTTACACCATATTTTATCTTCAAATTTAGCTTTCTCCTGTGCTTCAACTATAAAAGCTCCCTCTACCTGCTCTATTAATTGAGAAGGTTTATATGAGTATTAACAGTGTCATTTTTCTATGCAGGAATACATGCAGTTCATCATCAAGATCCTCATATTTTCCCCTTCTCCTTCAATCTCCATGCTTCACCTGAGTCCTGTATCTGAAGATCAAACCTTCTGTTCAGCTCTGGCCATTCCAAAAGGAACATTTGAAATTCCCCTGATTCATTGAAAGTCCATCTTTTTCCCTGGAAGAGGATATTCAGCCTTGCTGGGTAGTTCATTCTTGGCTGCATTCTAAGCTCTTTTCCCTTCTGGTATATTGTATTCCAAGCCCTATGAGCTTCCAGTGTAGTTGCTGCTAAGTCCTGTGTGATCCTGACTGCAGCTCCACAATATTTGAACTGTGTCCTTCTGGCTGCTTGTAATATTTTCTCTTTGACTTGGGAGTTCTGGAACTTGGCTATAATATTCCTAGGGGTTGGTTTTTTGGGATCTCTTTCCCTGGGGGATCAGTGGATTCTCTCCATTTCTATTTTGCCCTCTGCTTCTAGAATATCAGGGCAATTTTCCTGTAGTAATTCTTTGAAAATGATGTCAAGGCTCTGTTCCTGATCATGACTTTCAGGTATTCCAATAATTTTTAAATTATCTTTCCTAAGTCTGTTTTCCATATCAGTTGTTTTTTCAATGAGATGTTTCACATTTTCTTCTAATTTTTCATTTTTTTGCTTTTGAAGTAATGAATTGTGGTTTCTCGTAAATTCATCAATCTCCCTGAGTTCCACTCTGTCTGAAGGATTTGTTCTCCTTAGAGAGTTTTCTTATCTCTTTTTCCATCTGGCCAATTTTGCCTTTTAAATCATTCTTCTCCTCAATAACTTTTTGAACTGTTTTATCCATTTGGCCCAAGCTGGTTTTTAGCATGCTATTTTCTTCAGCATTTTTTTTTGGATTTCCTTGACTACGCTGCTGACTTCATTTTCATGTTTTTCCTGCATCTCTCTCCTTTCTTTTCCCAGTTTTTCTTCTAACTCCCTCATCTGATTTTCAGTCTTTTGGGAGCTCTGCCATAGCCTGAGCCCAATTTCTATTTTTCTTGGAGTCTTTAGATGCAGGAGCTTATGCTTCCTCATCTTCAGACTGAGTATTTTGATCCTTCTTGGGCTCATATGCAAAATATTTCTCAATGGTCTACCTCTTGTTTCTCTGCTTGCTCATTTTCCCAGCCTTAGCCTGTTTTGGGGGTGCTTCCTCAGCTTTTGGGACACTCCCACAAGGATTTCAGTGTGTGAAGCTCTGTCCTCCCTCCTGGTCTGTGAATGACCACAAGCACACCCCTCTGCCACGGGGCTGAGGTTAGGGGGCCTGTTTTTCTATTGGGGGGCCCTAGACTGTGATCAGGATCTGAATGTGTTCAGAGTCCTAGAGTCCTGTTCCAGGGGCAGAGGACAGAGCTCAGCAGTCTGTCTTCACTCCCCTCCCTCAGCTCAATGGGCTCATGCCCTGGGGGCTCCTGGTTACTGGCTCCGCCTGCTTCTGTTCCTGGATCTGGGCTGCTGAAAGACCATGTTGCTTGCTGTGTGCCCTGAGGGCCAGGCTTCCCATGCTCGCTCTGGCAGAGGGCCCCGCAATTCCCCTAATTTGTGCCCGGTGCTCCCCAGGCTCAGGAGACTCCCCTGCTGCTGTGAGCTGTGGCTCCCAACACCGTGGGGCTGCCTCCGGGAGGCTGAGGTTCTTTCACTCTGGCAGGCCGCCCCTCCAACCCCAGGGAGCAGAGCCTTTCTGCTCTTTTCCAGGTTACCTTGAGTAGGAGAACTGCCTCCCTGGGCCCCTCTTTGGGTTCTGTCTCTCAAAAGTTTAGAGTCCTTAGTTTCAAAGTTTTATGAGAGAGCTTCTTAGAGATATTGCTCTCTTGTCGCCATCTTGACTCCATGCCCCCCCCCCCCCTTCATTACTTCTGTTAGGAGGTATTCGGGATTATGATTCATTGCTCCTCTGGAATCGTGGTTAATTACCATATTAATGCTGTTTTTAAAAATCATTTATGGGGCATCTAGTTGGTTCAGTGGATAGAGCACTGGCCCTGGAGTCAGGAGTACCTGAGTTCAAATCCGGCCTCAGACACTTAATAATTACCTAGCTGTGTGGCCTTGGGCAAACCACTTAACCCCAATGCCTTACAAAAACTAAAATTAAAAAAAAAATCATTTATTTTTCTTCCATATGCAAATGTATATTTTTAAGAAACAAATTTTCCTTCCACCCTCCCTTCCTACCCACCTTCCCTCAGCTATGAGCAGTCAGGTTAGCATTGTGCATACATAATTTTTAATAAACATGTTTACAGATTAGTCATTTTAAGTATGAGGAATTAGGATTAAGGGAAAGAAGGGGCAGCTAGTTGGCATAGTAGATAAAGCACCGGCCTTGGAGTCAGGAGTACCTGGGTTCAAATCCGGTCTCAGACACTTAATAATTATCTAGCTGTGTGGCCTTGGGCAAGCCATTTAACCCCATTTTCCTTGCAAAAAATCTAAAAAAAAAGGATTAAGGGAAAGAGATACATAAGAAATAATTTTTACAAAGTGTTCATCAGATTCTGAAGCGTTGTGTTTTTTGTGGGGTTTTTTGTTCGTTTTCTTCCTCTGGATGGGGATAACTTTGTCCATAGCTGGTCTAATATGATTGTCCTAACTCTCTGAACTGCTGAGAGGAGCTGCTTTCATCAAGGCTGTTCATCACACAATGTTGTTAATGCGTACATTGTTCTCTTGGTTCTGATCCCTTCTCTCAGCATCAGATCCCTTAAGTCATTCTATGCTTCTCTAGAGTCCAACCATTTATGATTTCTTTTTGACCATTAATATTGCATAGTATCATGTACCATAACTTGTTTAGCTATTCTCCAATTGATAGGCATTACTACATTAATTCTGATTCTTAAGTCCATCAAATTATTCTCTTTTTCTGTTGTTATGGTATAAATTATTTTCCTGGTTCTACTCACTTTACTTTGTATCATTTCAAAGTTATGTTCAATGATAACCACTATTCCCACCTTTTTCCTTGTTTATAAAGATTTTTATTTGCGCCAATTATGTGAGATAATATGTCTATTCACGTGTTCCTCTTTCATCCTTAGTGTATCTCTCTCCCTTCTCTTTTTTTCTTATTTTAAGATTATTAAAATTTTAAGTTCTTTATCTTAATTGATTCTGTCCTTGACCCCTGATGGAATCACATTATTTTTTGGAGGGGTAATGATTGTATTATCTTTACCCCCCCCCCCACTTTTTCTACAGAAAGAAGATGCATGGCCCTTATAAAATCTTCTCTGTTCACTTGTATTTAGATATTTATCTTATATTTCTTTTTTTTCTCTGTATTTCAAAGTTTTTTTTGGGGGGGGGGGGTTGCAAGGCAAATGGGGTTAAGTGGCTTGCCCAAGGCCACACAGCTAGGCAATTATTAAGTGTCTGAGGCCAGATTTGAACCTAGGTACTCCTGACTCCACGGCCAGTGCTCTATCCACCACACCACCTAATCACCCCCAAAGGTTTTTACTAAGTTCTTTTTCATACTTTATTTTATTTTTCCCAAGTTACACATAAAAACAAGTTTTAACATTTAGTTTAAACTCTGAGTTCTGAATTCTCTCTCTTCTTCCCATCCTTCTTCCACTTCTTGAGAAAGCAAATTATTTGATATAGGTTAAAATGTGAGGTCAGGCAAAAAATTACTTGTATTTAGATAGTCATGTTATGAAATTAAACATAACTCTACCTCCCTAAAAGAAAATTTACAAGAAAAGTAAAGTTTAAAAAAAAGTATGCCTCAATCTGTATTCAGACACCATCAACTCTGTCTGGGGATGGGTAGTTTCCATTAGAGTTGTCTTGGATCAAAGCTTTGCAGAGATAATTTCTTGTTCACAGATGATCATCCTGCCATATTGCTATTACTTTATATGTAGTACATTTCACATTACATCTACCCATGTAAATATTTCCAGGTTTTACTGAGAACCTTCTGCTCATCACTTTTATAGCATAATAGTATTCCATATAATCAATAACATACCACAATTTGATCAGTCATTCTCCAATAGTCAAGACTACTTCATAGTCCTCTCATTAAAAAATATGTATATTTTTCCCCTTGAACAATTTATACTCACTTCTTCCCACCAAGTTTCTCGGGATCATATCCAAGATCATTTTCAAACTTATTGTAATATAACATTCCCTCCTTTGTTCTATTTTATTGTACATGTAATCCTGACTTTGGTTTCATTGTACCTAAACCCTTACTTTCTGACTGTATTAATCAGTTTTCTTTGATGTGGGAGTCCTGAATTTCAACTGTGAGATTCATAGAAGCTTAAATTTTGAAGTTTCTTGTGGTTGGTGACTAGTGGATTCTTTCTATTTTTACTTTGACATCTTGATATAATATATTTGGAGAGTTTTCTTTTATGATTTCTTGAAATATCCATTGGGATTTTTTTTGTGGTCATACCTTCTCAATAGTTCAGTGATTTGCTTATCAAAGATAAACAAAGTTAACTCTGCTAATCTGTTTTCCAGCTCATTTTTTTTCTATTGTCTTATTTTCTTCTATTTTTAATCTTTGATTTTTAAAAGTATTTCTTAACCTTTACGGGGTATTTAATGCTTGATTTGCCTAATTTTCAGTGTTTTACACAAAAGTTTTTGAACCTTTGATGATTAGTTGTCAAATATCTTTTCAAGTCTCTTCTCCAGTGCTATTTCCTTTCTATTTTTTATTCTATTGTCTCATTGACTTATAATACTTATCTGAGCTCATTAAAACCTTCTGCCACATTTCCTTCTAGAAATTTTAATTGATTTTCTATTCAAGTGTGTTTTGAGGTTTTGCCTGTAGGTATTTTAGAGTCGTTGCCTTCTTCTATATATGTGTTTAAGTCAGGCCTCATAGATCATTACCTTTGTTTTTAAAGTCATTGTTCAAGAAATTTGTTCCAGTCAACTCAACAATTACTGGCCTAGTTGAGAGTTCTTTAGAGTCGGTGATACTCATTTCTCTTTGAAATTCCACTGAATTTCTTTCCTGGATGATGAACAAAGTCTATGCTGGGCATCACTAAGATGGGGGCTCTGAGTACTGAGTGCCTTCTGATATACCTAGAGAATCCCAAGAAATCATCAAAAAAAACAATTGGAAACAATTAGCAATTTTAGCAAAGTTGCAGAATATAAGCTAAACCCTCATAAATCCTCAACTTTTCTATATATGACTAGCAAGATATAGTAGGAAGAGCTAGAAAGAGAAATCCCATTCAAAGTAGCCTCAGACAATATAAAATAGCTAGGAGTCTATTTGCCAAGGCAGTCTCAGAAACTTTTTGAAAACAATTATAAAACACTTCTCACACAAATTAAAACAAATTTAAATAACTGGGCAAACACCAACTGCTCATGGATAGGTAGAGATAATATAATAAAAATGACAATTCTACCAAAATTAAACTACCTGTTTAGTGCCCCACCAATCAAAATTGCAAAAAATTACTTTGAGTTAGAAAAAGTTGTAAGTAAATTCATATGGAGAATTTCCAGGGATTGAATGAAAAAAAAGTGCAAAAGAAGGGGGCTTAGCCCTACCGATTTAATATTATGTTATAAAGCATCAGTCATCAAAACTGTCTGATATTGGCTAAGAAATAGAGTGGTGGACCAGTGGAATAGACTAGGTGCAACAGCAGGAAACGGTTATAGTAATCTGCTGTTTGATAAACCCAATGAGTCCAGTTATTGGGATAAAAACTCTTTCTTTGATAAAAACTGCTGGGAAAATTGGAAGTTAGTATGGAAGAAACTTAGATTAGACCAACATCTCACACCCTATTCCAAGATAAGATCCAAATGGATACAGAATTTAGACATAAAAACAATACTACAAGCAAATTAGAAGATCATGGATTAGTTTACCTTTCAGATTTATGGAAAGGGGAGCAGTTTATGACTAAGGAAGAGATGGAGAACATCACTAAAAACAAACTAGATGATTTCGATTAGATTAAATTAAAAAGCTTTTGAACAGATAAAACCACTGCAACCAAGATCAAAAGAAATGTAGTAAACTGGGAAACAATCTTTACAACTAATGTTTCTGACAAAGGACTCATTTCTAAAATATACAGAGAACTGAGTCATATTTTGTTTCAAAAAAAGTCATTCCCCAGTTGACAAATGGTCAAAGGATATGCAAAGGCAATTTACAGATGAAGAGATCAAAGCATTCCATAGTCATAAGAAAAATTGCTCTAAATCATTACTTATTAGAGAAATGCAAATTAAAGATTCTTTGAGGTACCACCTCACACCTCTCAGAATGTCTAATATGACCAGAAAGGATAATGATCATTGTTGGAAGGGTTGTGGGAAATCTGGGACACTATTACATTATTGGTGGAGCTATGAACTCATCCAACCTTTCTGGAGAACAATTTGGAACTACATCCAAAGGACAACAAAAATGTGCACACCATTTGATCCAGCAATACTGCTACTGGTTCTATACCCTGAAGAGATGATGAAAAAGGGTAAAAACATCACCTGTATAAAAATATTCATAGCATCCCTGTTTGTGGTGGCAAAGAATTGAAATCAAGTAAATGTCCTTCACTTGGGGAATGGCTTAGCAAACTGTAGTATATGTATGTCCTGGAACTCTATTGTTCTATTAGAAATCAGGAGGGATGGAAATTCAGGGAAGTATGGAGGGATTTGCATGAACTGATGCTGAGTAAGATGAGTGGAACCAGAAAAACACTGTACACCCTAACAGCAACATGGATGTTATGATCAACCTCGATGGACTTGCTTATTTCATCAGTACGATAATCAGGGACAATTTGAGGGTCTCTGCAATGAAGAATACCATCTGTATACAGATAAAGAACTGTGGAGTTTGAACAAAGTTCAAGGACTATTCTCTTTAATTTTGAAAAAAACTGCTATCTTGTTGTCTGATCTTGTTATCTCTTATACTTTTATGTTTCTTCTTTAAGGATATGATTTCTCTCTCATCACACTCAATTTGGATCAATGTACAACATGGAAACAATGTAAAGACTGACAAATTGCTTCCTGTGGGGGTGGGGGAAGGGAAGTGAGATTGGGGGAAAAACTGTAAAACTCATAATAAATAAAAACTTTAATTAAAAATAAAAATAAAAAAGACTGCTTCTGGCCTAAGCTGCTGATCTTACTGATGAGATATCAGGACTAGCTTTGGAAGTCCCAGCTGATCTTTGAACTATGTATACCGACTCCATAATCCTAGCTAATCACCTGTTCCACAGCTTTCTCTGGTCATTTGAATATAGATTTTTTTTTTATCTTGAGCTGTAATGTGACCCACTGCAATTTGTTTTCCTGATTGCTCAACCACTGTTCATGTTAGCATTCTTCTTTGAATGATGTTGGAGCAGCAGAAACGTTATCCATACTGCTTATGCTTATTCTGCTACCATGTTAATTTTCCAAAGTAATTGTATTTTAAAGATGCATGTTGCATAGGTCATGTCTTAAACCACATCCCATTCCTACCTCACCCAGAATGAATTCAATAGACACCCTAAATAAAAACAAACAAACAAAAACCAGGGAAGATATTTTTGTATCTGGATAGAGTGAACTTCAAATTGTTATGTGTCTCATTATTCATCATATCAGAAATATTTTGCTTAGAAATAATGGCTAAGATAAATTTGAAAACTATTCCTATATCAATGGAAATTCTATCCACTGATATGAACAATTACATATTTGAAAAAATCAGATTGTAATATTTTAGGCACCATACTAGATTAATATCAGCGTTTCTCTGACTCTCTCTGGATAATTCTACATATAACTGGTTTTGAACATGTATCATGAAAAATCCCTTTTACTGGACAATTAAATCTTCTAGATTGTGGAGATCATATACACATAGAAGTCAAGAAGATTGTCTTTTTATTTTATTATTGTGAGCATTATTCTCCATTTGTAATGATAGCTCAAGGTTTAAATGGACACATCTGTCACTGAAGTTAATTTACTGAGTCTGCATTATTCCTTTTTAACTTTACATTTCCTTGCTGCTATTGCTGTTTTGAATATGAAGAATAAAAGGAACTGTTAGCACCAATGTCATATTTGTATATTTCCTTCTTTTAGCTGAGAAGTACAACATGGACACTGGATGGCAGCTAGACCATATGGTGTACAACTCACAAAGATTGAAATGCACATTTTGTAAACTAAAACTTTTCACACTTTACAAAATCATAAAGAGACATATCTGCATCATCCTTTAAAAGAACAGATATTTCCACAGAATTATGCCTTTAAAAATAGTGCTTTAAAAATAGAAAGAAGGAAGGGGGAAGTAGGAAACTAGAAGAAGAAACTTTGAATTAGTGCTTATGACAAATCCCAAACTTTAAAGTAAAATGCTAGTATTCTAGATATTAAGATTTACAGTGTCTGCTCTCGCCCTAGTCTGGTGTTGTTACTTTCATAATGTCTCTACTCATTTGATCAGGACCAGGGATAAATTATAACAACAACAATAATAATTATGATATAATATAATATACAATATTATACTGTATAATATAATACATTATAATATTATAACATAATAATATAATAATTATAATATAATCTATTATAATATAATATATTTAGAAATATTATCTGTTATGCTGTAACAACTCTAAGAGGTAGGTACTATTATTATCCTTATTTTATGGAGAGGGGAAACTGAGTCAGACAGAAGTTAAATGACTTCCCCAGAGTCTTATAAGTTGGAAACATCTAAGGCTAAATTTGAATTTGTGTTTCTTACTCAATCAAATCTACTGTGCTCCCTACCTGTCTTGTAACATTGGGAATCTATTAATGTCTGAGATAACAGATTTTTCTATAGTTGGAAAAGATAGCATGACAATTAAAAGAATATTTAGTTTTGGAGACAGTTGATCTGGGCTAGAATTTTATGTGACCCTTACACAAGTTACTTTACTTAAATTTGTTTCCATTTCTTCAACTATATGACAAAGGTCAAAAAACAAATTTTGAAATATTTACATCACAGGTTTATAATAAGGAAAGTGGTTTATAAAATTTAAAGGTATATAATAAATCTGAGTTAATATGCTTTCGTGAAGATTGAACTCATTTTAATATTTACTTATTGAAAAGTTTGACTGTTGATTACAATGAAGTTTATAATAAAATTAAAATAAAATATTGAAAGTAGGATAACTTTGATTTTTTTTCAATCAGGAAGTGAGATGTGTACTGTCTATGAGTTATCACTATGTTCTGTCTCTAAAACACCATGACTTTCTGCATGAATACACTAAATTCAAGTGAATTGTGAGGGCAGGAAATAATTATGTGTTCCAAACTTATTTATAAATTATGACTTTATTATCTACAAAATTAAAAGAGAAAGACCCATCCATTCACCCAGGTCTACTTGCTATTTAGTGTTAATATGGATTAACATGGTGCACTTTGATATGGCCTAGTCTTAGCAGTGTAGTCGTTAAAATTCATTACCACACCTGGGAATAGAAGGAAAGAAGGAAGGGAACAAATTGCTTTCTCCAAGATTATTTGTCTTATAAGTAAGAAATGGCCTTAGATCATCAATCCTCCAAAATGACTTTCTATATTTGCCATCTCAGTTCTGTTGGGTTACCTTTCCCTTGAAAAGGAACAAGTTTCATAGTTTTAGTTAGATATGGCTTACCATCACTCTTGCTTAAACTTGGAGCATAGGGAAGAAAAACAGAAACCTAGATGTCACTCCTCTACCCAAAATAAGTCTCTTCTTCTTAAAAAAATACTCATTATATCTAATTGTATCTAAATTGTACCTAAATATCTAATAAAATCAGGATATTGCCTTTTTTATGTTATATTATTGTTTAGTACTAATTTGAAAAATACATCCAAAATGATTTCCTGGTCTATATAATTCTCTTAACTGTTTAATTAAAGCTGCCTATGTTCTATCAAGAGAGAAAGAACTTGGAGATTCTCAGCAGATTTTACCCAGTATGGAAATTCCTTGATCTCTGTAGTTCATTTCCATGACATTTCACAACTGATTGCATACATCATCTATAGAGATTCATTAAGGTAAAGACTAAATTGAAACTAATAATGAAATTTTTCTTCTTCAAAACAGTGAATTACTTCTGGGAAAGCAAATTGTTAAGAGAGAGAGAGACAGAGAGAGAGAGAGAGAGAGAGAGAGAGAGAGAGAGAGAGAGAGAGACAGACAGACAGCCAGACAGACAGAGTCTTTGTTGCTAGTCTACATTCTAGTCCAGCTCTTTAAAAATTTATTTATTAAAGCCTTTTCTTAATCAATAAATCCCTTGAAACTATAAATTGATTAATCCTTGTCCAGTAGTTTGTAACAATGGTTTCCACTGCTAACATTAATCATACTTCCAGCTGCTCATGTGCATAAATATGAAGGAGGTCTACATGCCCTCATTGAATACAAAGAATTAATGATATAATGAATGTGTTTATACCTACCTATGTAGAGAAGCTCTCAGATTTTGTTCATACTTCATTTCAAAGAGTTTAAATGGTGATTTGATGCATTTGAATACTGCAAAGGTAGTAGGTAATCTGAGTTCACAATCAAGAATAGAACGATCTATGTTATTGGGGAAGATGATGATGGTGATGAACAAAATAATACATATAGTGAGAACTCCATTCACATGATAGAGAACAAGTTGATTGGTTCCCTGTCCTTTGTTATCAAAGAAGGTATTTTGTTTAGTTGTTTTAATCATATCTGACTCTTTGTCACCCCTTTTGTGGTTTTCTTGGCAAAGATACAAATGGTTTGCCATTTCCTTCTCCAGATCATTTGACAAAGATGAGAAAACTGAGGCAAATGAGCGTAAGTGTCTCACCCAGGGACACACAGCTTGTAAGCATCTGAGAAGATTTGAACTCAGATGAGTCTTCTTGATTTTAGACTTGTCACTATCCACTGAGCCATGTAGTTACTATCTGTCTCATCTCAGCTGTCCTCAGTCAGAAGTAAGGTGTTACAATTTAGAGCTGGAAAGATTTCCTATTCTTATTGGTTGGTTGGTTCTTGTCCTTTGTTAGCTAAGAAGACCAAAAGAACATCACTATATTAGAGACAAGTTACAGTGTGCAGGTTGATCAGAACAATATGATCTCAGAATGCTCTCTCATAGATTGGACAGAAATAGTCCATGTGAACACCTGGGGTAAGTACTCTAAACTTATGTATCTCACATTTCCTTTGAGCTGCTTCAGTTCCCACCTTTTCGTAGAGAACAATCCCCTCCTGAAGAGGGCATGCCATCCTGGGTGGTCTTGGGCCAGTGTCTCCCATGCTACACAATCAGTAAAAAGTTCTTCAGAGATCTTCAGAATGTCCCAGTATTGCTTCTTCTGATGCCCTTAAGAATGCTAGTTCTGTGTGAGTTCTTTATAAAAGTCTTTTTGACAACATACTTCTGACATTCTAACAACATGACCAGTCCATCATAGTTGTACTGTCTGTAGTGATGTTAGAATGCTAGGCAGTTTAGATCAAAAAAGGATCTTAGTGTCTGATACCTTCTTCTGCCAGGTGATCTTCAGAATCTTCCTAAAACAACTTAAATGGAAATAATTCAGTTTCCTGACAATGCGCTGGTAGACTGGTCAGGTTTCACAGACACACAATGAGTCAGATGCACAGCAACTCTGTAGACCTTCAGTTTGGAAGTCAATCTAATAACCTTTTCTCTCCCACACTTTCATTTGGAACCTCTCAAATCCTGAGCTAGCTCTGGCAAAGCAATCTATGTGTATCTAACTGAACTTATTCGCAGTATTCAAAACTTCTCTGTTTGCTGTCAATATCTTTTCCATAACTAAGAGTTTTAGAAAGTTGCCTGAGTAATTAAATTACTTGCCCATGGTAAGAGATCTGGTATGAAACTGAAATGAGTCTTTAAACCAGTTATTACTGATTGAGAGAGACTTTCTTTTTTTCGTTGTTAGCTTCCATATATGTACCTATATGTATATGTTCACAATATTCAAGGGAGTGTGAGAGACAAGCAGAGTCAGAAACCAAGACAGAGACACAAAGACACAGAGACAGGAACAATGGAGAGATGCTCCTAAAATCAAGAAGGATCAGGAACTATGTAGGGTATTAGATGGAGCACTGGGCCTGTCCTCAGAAAGACCTGAGTTCAAATTTGACCTGAAACACTTACTATTTGTATGATGCTGGGCAATTCACTTAATCTTGCTTGCCTTTATTTTAGTTATTTTTGTCTTTATTTTTCTTATGTGTAAAATGAGTTGGAGAAGGAAACAGCAAACCATTCTCATATCTTTGCCAAAAACAAAAATGAAAACAAAACCAAAAAAAATCTAAATGGAGTTGTGAAAAGCTGGACATAATTAAAATGAATGAACAACAAATTCAGTTAAGACTTTAAATTGGCTCTTGAAGATTCAAATCTAGTGTTCTTTAATTCTTTGGTTTTCTTGAATTTAAAGTAAGTAGGTTGTAACCAGAATAATTTAAGTTCATTTCTAGCTCTGAAATTCTATGATTCTCTCTGACTGAATTGCTCTAACCTTGACATGGCCCCTTTTTGACAATTTACTAGACTAACTAGTAAGTCATCAGAGATTTTATTCAGGGCCAGTTTCATATGAGGATCTGACACCATTAATGTAGTGCATTTGGTCAGGATTTTGAGCTTGACAACATTTCCATTTGAAGCTAACTCTGAAGAAGCCGTAAGGCATATGAGAGAAGATATGACAAAACTACTGAACAGACCTCAGAGGGTTCTAATCAGAGCTCTGTCAGAGGCTGCTTGATTCTGGACCGCTTACAAGAGCTCTATGTGCCTCTGTTTTGCTAGAATTTTTTCCTCCTTTATAGTCAGTATCAAAAACATATGAAAGATGTGACAATAGTTTATAAATGTTTTAATGAAATAAATGAAAAGGATGGGCCAAGAGGAATTTTTGACAATGCCAAGCCTGTTAGTGATTTGTTGTTCAGAGTATTCACGATTGTTCACTTTAAAAATACTACAATTGAAACCTAATTAATGAGAATCCAACCAAACAGAACATTGGCTTGTTCAGACACCAGATTTTAGGAGAAAATGGAAATAAGCCCCCAACAAGCAGAAAAAATATTTTTTTTTCTAAACAACAACAATTACAATTATAAATTTTGCTAGGCATTATCTTGTGGGTAAGGATGGATTCAGAGGAAAAGGAAGTGAGGAACTGAAGAGAAGGGAGAAAGTATTTATTAAGCACCTGTAAGGTTTTGTGCTAAGAGTTTTACAAATAATGCATAAGTACAATTTTCTCTCAAATATAATTCAGTTTCTTTATGTATAGAGAGCACCAGACTTAGGATCAAAACTTATGAATTTAAAACTTGATTCCCTCAATGATTTATGATTAAGGGGGAATTTGGAAACTAGTCTATCCCCTTTAGTCAATGAGTTATACATTCAATTGAATGAACATCTTCTTTGATAGGGATTATAAAAAAAAGCTTACATTCTTTAATCTTTTCTTTGGAAATGCAAAATTTCCCATGGAATTACTCTAGGGGACATGGAGCACCACAAAAGTTTGAAAGTTGCTTGGGTGGCTAGAATGTAAGACTAGGATTCATGTAGATCTGAGTTAAAATACTGTCTTAGCTATACTTAACTGTGTGATAAACCTGGCCAATAATTTGACCTATATTTGCCTCAGTTTCTACATGTCTAAAATTAAGTTAATAACTACCTCCCAGGGTTGTTATGAGGATAAAAAGAAACAATATCTGTAAAACTCATCGCAAATTTCAAAGTGTCATAAAATGTGATCTGTTATTAATGGAGAATGATTGAACTACTTTTGGGAGAAAACTGAAAAATAAGATCTAAATAGAAAATTTCCCTAAAGTTTGTTTTTTTGTCTTTTGTTCTTTTAGAATATAAGAATGAAAATAACTGAATCAGTTTTCAATGGGAGGCATAAACTAAATGTAGTATCACTCTAAAGTACCATCCAACAGATAATAAAAGTAGGTTTTGGTAATCAGGACAAATTTAAAACAATATAAAAACTGAAATCCATCATAAAAGATAGAATACAAAGGGCAGCTAGGTGGCGCAGTGGATAGAACACCAGCTCTGGAGCCAGGAGTACCTGAGTTCAAATGTGACCTCAGATACTTTACCTAGCTGTGTGGCCTTGGGCAAGCCACTTAACCCCATCTGCTTTGCCAAAACACCTAACCCCCCCCCCAAAAAAAAAGATAGAGTATAAAACAGAACCTCTGTCCTAATGCTCTAGATGTGTGATGTCCCCAATCACTTATCTTCAAATGAAAGAATTCCCAATAGGTCTTCTTTAAAATGAGACGGAGATAGAAGGAAATATCTTGACTTAACCTAATGGGTACTGTTTCAAGAAGAGAAAGAATAAGAATTATATTCATTTCTACCTATACTCATTTCCATTTCTCTCCAGTCTCCTATATTTCTTCCCTTCTCCCCATTTCCACATTCCCTAGGAGTAGACTTAGAAAATTCATGTAATTTTTCTCATTTTTAGTTTCCTCAGCAGATAAAACTAGTGTTAACTATAGTCACTGATTCTAGCACACAGTATTGCTGATTAAAATTCAATCTTCAATTAGACCTGGTATCTCATAGTTGTGTATTCCCTCTAACAACAAATATCCCAACCAAATCCTTACTCCCTACATACAATGTACAACTATGGCTCATGTCTGTCCATAATTTTGGGACAGGAATGATAATATTTTTAACTGCCCTCTTATTCTCTCCTGTCATTGAGAGGACACCAATGAAACACTGGAGATATCTACAAGCAATTCTTTATGATGTGACCATCCTATTTTCTGGAAAATTTTTAATACAAGGGGTTTTTTTTTAGGTTTTTGCAAGGCAAATGGGGTTAAGTGGCTTGCTCAAGGTGACACAGCTTGGTAATTATTAACTGTCTGAGGTCAGATTTGAACTCAGGTACTTCTGACTCCAGGGCCAGTGCTCTATCCACTGCGCCACCTAGCTGCTCATAATACGGTTGTTTTAAAAGATTAATATCTTTTAACTATTTTTTTAAAGGCAATCAAAGTCATTTCTTTCAGGCATCATGGAAATTATTGAATACATACTATTTTGTTTTTAGATTATCTGACCTTTTCCTAGTCAGCTTAATGTTTCTCAAATTTCCCAACATTTCTTCATAGTAAACAATCCTGATATGTAATAAATGCTAATTGGTCCTTTAAAAGTTTCCCATGAGGAATATCTTTCTTTTTCTATTTAAATTTGTTGGGAATAAAGTAGAAAAGGGAGAAGTCATTTTCTCCTCATATTCTTCCTCATATTCTATATATATCACCTTCAGGCTTTTGATTATGTGTAACCAAACATTTGCTTATATGTAATCAACTCTCTCCTTCACCTTTTATCCCTAGTCCAGGTCAGAATTACATTAAACTTTTTGGTAAGCTAAGGATGCTCTCTCTCTCTCTCATTCTCTCTCTCTCTCTCTCTCTCTCTCTCTCTCTCTCTGTGTGTGTGTGTGTGTGTGTGTGTGTGTGTGTGTGCTTACTACAAAAGTAACACTGTTGTATGTCCCATTTGGTCTTTGGTCTTAGATTTGCAAGACAATAGAGATTAAAAAGAAAAGCCACAAATGAACTTTCACTATCCATTTAACAACTTAAAAAAAGAAAAAGAATTTGTTCAGGAAAAAGACTGAAGGAAGCCAATTTATCTTATTTTCAGTGTCATCTAATTTAAATTGATATGAGCAATTTAATGTTTTTGACTTTTCAAAACTGATTTTAGCAATAGCTGCTATCTTTGTTATCTTATTTTTGCTTCCTTTTTTATAAAATGTTGTAGTCTTTATTTTATTTTAGAAGTACAAGATGTGATAATATAATGAAATTGCAATAATTTCTTAAGAAACACTGTGTCAAGTGTTAGAATAATAGCTAGGAATAAGGAGAAAAAAGTCAAACATTTTCTTCAACATAAGACATTTGAATTCTGACAGGAAAATACAAATCACACACACACACACACAGAGAGAGAGAGAGAGAGAGAGAGAGAGAGAGAGAGAGAGACAGATTTTAGGTGGAAAGGAAAAAGAACTTAGTAACTTAGTAGTGGCACATGAAATATGTCTTGGAGATAACCAGGAAGTCAAGAAATAACTATAGGAAGGACCAATAAGATATTTGCAAGGAGTTGCATTCTGAAAGCAATGACTATCTCAATTAATTAAGGACCAATCAGAATTATCTCTAAATTTCAATATAATAATACATGATTACATTTACACTAATATATTATATTACATTAATGCATTTACATTACATCAATACATTTCATATATATATTAGGTCATGTTTATTAATGTTATAATTTAACATTAGACCTTCTGATTTTATAGAAGTTCAAGTTGAAAACATCTCAGTCAGAGCAACTATAATATTTTGGCAACTAAACCTTTGCCTCAAGGGGACAGAATGTCTTTCATTCAATAAGCTAGAAACAACTGGGTTCAGCACAATAATAAACTAACAGGTTGTCATATTCCTCCCCTCTACCCATTGATTGTAGCTTCCTTAATAGCAAACTTGAATTATTCCAGGGGGCTTTGGTTAGATTCCCTTGTCCTACCATAGAATAGTATATTGGCATTTCTATCATTGGAAGTTTTTTTAAAAACATATACTTCTAAATCTTTGCCAGTTACAAAAATTTCTAGTTATTGCCTCAAACTTATTCTAACATCATGATTTGATGTTTTGTAAAGTTATCATAGGAAATGTTGTTTGATGATTTTCTAGTCATGTGACCTCATGTGAAATTTTCTTGGCAAGAACACTGAAGTGGATTTCCATTTCATTCTCCAGTTCATTTTGCAAAATGAGACATACAGCATTAATTTATTTGTCCAAGATCACACAACTAGTGAGTATCTGAGGCCAGATTTGAACTCCCCTGGATGGAAAATCTTAGCTCCTAAACCACTTTTTGTTCTTTATATATGAATCCAGGAAATTAATTTGTGCATAAATTCAGCAATTGATTCCAAAATTTTTTTCTCTATAGATGAATTGCTTTTTATGGGCAGAAATTAAAAACTATACAACTCAGCATGTTTTCTTTTTTTTCTTAGCTACCAGAAAGCTCAATCTCAAACTTGCTGCCTAAATTTTGTAATCTGCTTAAATCTAGTACCTCAAAACAACTATTGCCAATCTTTTCTACAGATGGAATTTACTGTTTTCTCCTCTAAATGTCTTATCTCGCACTGTTTCAATCTGTAAACTGCTCCAAATTCTTGGGGAATAGCTGAAAGAAAAAGAAATTCTCTTAAAATATGGGTATAACATTTTTATGGGATGAAATCTCATGCCTTGTTTTATTATACTGATGAATCAGCAAGAATGTCCAATTCATATTTTTCAAATAAGGAAACTGAGGCCCAAATAGATTATGATTTTTCACAATGTCACTAAAGAAGTTCTTCCATAATACAAGTCTAAATCTCTCCCATCATAATTTTGATGTCATTTTCTCATCTTCTATTCCCTTCAGCAATTATAAAGAAATGATCCCATAGCTCATTTTATTATATAATATGCAAATAACAAATGCTTCTGTAATTGAATTATATTATTGAACTGTTTCTTAGCAGAGAGAAAAAACTGTGAAACTCCATAGGAGATGTCAGCAGTATTGATAAGATGCTAATAATACTCATTTAGTTTTACCTATCTGTAAATCAACAAACTTTTCAAGTTATAAAAAAAATCTGGTAGCTAGTAGAAACTGGGAATTTTGAATTAAATTTTGGGTATCAATTAGGTAAAAATTACATTTCCAATGCCAATATTTATAGTAGATTATATGTAGGGAAATTAAACATTCTGCACACATTTTTGCTAAACTGCAGATGGTATAAAATAGGAAAGTTGTTAAACAAAGATTCTAGGTATCTGTAGTAGTAATTTCCTAGAGAAGAGTAAGCATCACTTTGGAGGAAATGCAACAGGGGAAAGGAATACCAACAGCATGAACAAAAAGCATACGTGTGATGCTGTAGTTCAGGGGCAGGGGACCTCTGGTCTGTGGTTCTTATTTGTCTGATGTTTGAAGGCAACCACAGATAGGACTTGGAATTCTAGAAGCTGTTTAGGGGAGAATTAAAAAAATATGTTTGACCACATATAGTTCACGAATGATGTTATAAATATCCAAATGATCCTTGGCGGTAAGAAAGATTTCCCTACTTGGGCTGTAGTTAATCAAACCTAAATCATTGGAATGAGTTTTCTTTGAAGATGAGAAATGTGTTTTATATTACTTAGATTCTGCCAGAGTATCCAGCATAGGAATAAATTATAGACCTCAAAAGTCCTTACTGTTTGACTGTCAGTTTTATTTTTTAATTGAAACTGAAACAGAAGAAAAGAAACTATGAACCAGGAACATTTTGGGACTGAATAAAATTTTGAGTGAAATACAAACATAGATGTTAATGCATCAGTCAAATAAAAAAAGATGTAAAAAGGAGATGCTACAGAAAGCTTACAGAAGCCATCTGCGTCTACCCTTTTACACGCAGATGGAGGTAATGATTTGGCAAAGTGAATAAACCCTTCAAGGGTAAACTACATCTCATATGCAAATTGCCTTGTGGTACCCCTCTATTGAAAATCAAGTAGTTCAGCCCCTTCCTTTCAATGAAGAGAATAGAGACACATATGGATACAAGTAGAATGACTGGAGGTCCATAATTGCAGATCCTTACTTTAAGTAAATCCATTAACCATTTCTTTTGAGCATCCCTGACTCACTAATAATTACAGTATTCCAAAGCGACTTGAGTATTTTTTTTATTTATTTAAGTCAATGGGGTTAAGTGACTTGCCCAAGGTCACACAGCTAGGAAGCAACTGGAGTATTTTTATTCTACATCTTTGTATACAAATTATTTTGTCTTCCTCCATACAAAATACAATTTTCCCTACCTTCATACAAAATACAATTTTCCCAATATCTCTAGGAAATGTAAGAAATTTGGAATCAATGAGTTGTCTGGACAGAGCTGACTGCATGTGATTCAGGTACACAACCATAGTAATTCATTTCCCTTAACCAGGTCAAAGTTGGAGTCCAGAATGGCAATAGAGTAGAGAATATTCCTAAATTGCTTCAGACCATAATGTATAACAGAATATAAAATTAAAACAACTCTGAGGTACCACCTTCAATTGGCTAAAATGACAAGTACTGGAAGGAATGTGGAAAAATAGATAAACTAATGCACTGTTGCTTGAGTTGTGAACTGGTTCAACAATTCTGAAGAGCAATTTGGAATGATGCCTAAAAAATTTCAAAACTATCCATACCCTTTGACTCCCATCAATATATCTACTAGTTCTTAATCCCCCCTAAAGGGAAAAGGACCTATACACACACACACACACACACACACACACACACACACACACACACACAAGCACACACATTTATAATAGCTCTTTTTTGTGTTGGCACAGAATTGGAAATTGAGAGGATGCTTCTTACTTGGAGAATGACTGAACAAGCTGTCATGTATGATTGTGGCAAGATGCAATTGAGATATGACAAATAACAAGTTGGAATCTTTCAAAAAAAAACCTGGAGTTATATGATTTGATGCAAAGTGAAATGAACAAAACCAGGAAAACACTGAACACAGTAACAGCAATACTGTGTGATGATTAATTCTGAATGGTTTGATTATTCTTAGCAATACAGTGATCCAAGAGATTTCCCAAGGACTCATAATGAATAAGAGAGAAGACTGAGGAAATACAAGTTCACATTGAAGCATTCTTTTTCATTTTCTTTGTTTCTTGCTTTTTTTTCAAAATGGTTAATATGGAAACATACTTTACATAAAATTGATGTAATATGAATACAAGGATAATCTAAAATATATTGCATCCTTTTTGTATAAATGTTACTTTGGCAGTTTCCATAGTTTGTTATAAATAGTTTCTATAAATCAGTGAGGGTTTTCAAGTCTTACTTGAAATTTCAATACTTGACTGGTGTGCAAATGCAAAAAAATACTGAATTATGCAAGAAATTAATAAATATATGCCAAGTTTCCCTTATGCTCTTATACTGTGCTAGATATGAATTGATAAAAAGCAATGGTTGTTATCCTCAAGAAGTGTACAGTCTTCTGAAGGAAAAAATATAATAGTAACTCACATCTTACTTTCAACATCAATATCTTACTTTAAGGTTTGCAAAGCACTTTTTCACAACTTCTTGAGGCTTACAATGATACCTCATTTTATAGATGAATAAAGTGAGGTTCTAAGTTACTCCAGACAGTATCTAGGAGATTACCTATAATTACTTTGTTAATATTTATCTTCAACAGGATTGAAATTCTTGATGATTGTTTGCATGCTATATTCTATATATTATTTCTAGAATATATAGAAAGTGGAAGAAGCAGAAGAAGCAGAAAGAGGAGATAGAAGAAGCAACAGACAGGAAGGATGAGAAAAAGAAAAGGCAGCAATGTCAGAGAAAGTGAAGAAGGAAATGAAAGCAAAGAAGACAAAAGAGAGATAAGGACAGAAAAGCAGAAAGAAATAAAACAGCAGGGCAGCGAAAGTGACAAAATGACCTGAGCTAACATTCTGTGCTATTATTGTTAGATACAGTGATTAATGAGATGAGCAGCCATGTAACAACGTATTATGTTGTGACTAGGTGTTAAGTAAGAGGAAATATTGATTTTTTTTCAACAAGGAGAGAAAACTACTGGTGAAGAAAGAATGACAATAAAGAAAAACAGTTTGAGAGCAGAAAGTCCTGAAGTGACATCTCAATGGTTGATTTTAGTTTTTCAGTTCTGCAAATTTATGGAAACTTTTCATATGTTAAGAAAGGGATGTTCTGCACACAGCATGAGACTCAAGTCATCAGATACTTCTTCATTAATAGGAAAAATAAAAAAAATTATTAAGGAACCATTCTCAAAATGAGAAGCTAACCTCCTTGGAATCCAAAAATTACCTTGTCTAGGAAGCAGAAAAAACAATCATATTAAACAGAAAGCTGTTCTCCTGAAGTTTGTGGCAGTTAGGGTAGCTCAGTGGATAGAGCACTGGTCTTGGAGTTAGGAGGACTTGAGTTCAAATTCAACCTTGGACACTTTATAATTACCTAATTGGGTAACCTTGGCAAGTCACTTAACTCCATTGTCTTGCAAAAACCAAAACTAAAGAAAAAAAAAGAACATTCCTTTATAAAAGTAAAGTGTCTATAAATAGTTGATTTTATTTCCTATATTATCTTGGTATAAGAACACTAGCAATTGTGCATGCCCCATATATAGTATTTTTCAATATGTGCAATCTCATTCTTTAAAGCCATTAAGAAAAAAAATTCAAATCTTCCTTAAAAAGAAAAATTATGAAAGAGAAGAGGAGGCAAAGTGGAGGGAAGGAATTTTAGTAGAAGAACTATTATTGCTAAACTTAGTAAGAAGTTTTATAAGAAATATATTTAGGACCTGGTTTCAAAGTAATTTTTGTACTCTTCTGTTAGTAGAACTGTGAACTGCTTTGGAAAAACAACATAATTATGCGAGAAAAAGGAATAAATTATTTATATCTTGATTTCACCCTTTGGAATATTCTTCTGGGAAAACAAATAGAAATAAAACTTCAATAGATCCTAAAATATTTTAGCATCATTTTAGGGGTGGGGCAATAAAGAACTAAAAATAAAATGGATACCAATTGATTGAGGGAATGCTGAATAATGGGATATTTTTATGCAAGAAAAATGAAAAATAGGAATTCAGAGAAAAAATTGGAGAATCATGATTTGATGCCAAGTAAAAGAAAGCATAAGCAAGAAATTTGAAAATGCAAATGTAAACACAAATGGAAGTAAAATTCTGAGTAATTTTCTTGACTAATCTTAATCTAAGACAAATATATATAAGTAGACTTCATTTCTCTCACTTGAAGGGGGAAGAAAGAGGATTATGTTATAGATACCAGCTGTATACATGTACTCATTTTTATCAGCTGATTTTGCTTAATTGTTTTTTTTATTCCAAAGGTATTTTCAAGCCTATACAACATCTAAAAATGACTGTGATGTTAAATAAAAGACATTAACAAAATTTGCTTTAAATAAGAAAAAAATTTAGGTGGAATGATTCTAGATGCAAAGTATAACTTGCACCAAAAATATGAACAAGATAACTACTATTTATAATGTGTTTTAATGTCTATAAAGTGTTTTGCATATATAATCTCATTTTAGCTATCCCCAAATTTCACTAAGTGGGCATTATCAATTATACTCTCCTAATTTTATAAAATAAGAAACATATCTGGAAAGGTTAAGTGACATACATGGTCACACAAGTGGGAAATAACAGATTCTCAGAAGGAAAGGAAGAAAAGAGCGAACAGATTGTGTTCTTGATAATATAAGAAATAACTTCTGTATATCCAAATGAGAACTTCCCCAACAAACAAAAATTTATATTAATAGATTTGTTGTCCATCATTGAAAAATTTCAATTTGCTTCCTTGCTGTTTTTATTTGCTATTTATTGACCTCCCAGAATAGATATATAACTATTTCCTTATCTCTGCCTCTGAACTGCAATCCTGTAGTTCATATCTTCATCATCCCTGGGTATAGACTATGGTAATAGCCTTCTAATTGTTCCAAATATCCCAATTCTTGTCCCTCTTTAACCCATCTGCCATTCAGTTGCCAAAGTAATTTTCCTTAAGCTTAGTATTACATTCTCCCAAACCAATAAACTCCATTGGCTCCCTATTTCCTACACAAATAACCATAAGCTCCTTTGTCGAACATTTCAATCTCTTCTCAACTTAGACCCAACCTATCTTTGTAACTTTATTAGACATTATATGACTTCAAAGGAGTCACTCAGTCTGACCTCCTCACTGTTTCTCATACATTTTATTTCAACTTGTTTTTGAGCTGTCACCCATACCTAGAATATACTCTTCTTAAAATCCAAATTACCTTTAAAGGTTTACCTGCCATCCTACTGTAGGCATGTCCTGACCATGCCCAAATTTCATTGTATTTTTGTGTTTCTGTGTGTGCTTATATACATATTTACATGAGTGTATATGTTTACACATGAAAAAATATATCTATATATTATATTAATTATAGATATATTATATATAGTTATGCTTATAAAATCTAGAATAAGAGACCTAAGAGACTACTTAATCCAATCTCATTTTACATATGGGAAATTTAGGCTCAGACTTACCCAAAGACACAAAGTTATTAAGAGATGGAGGCAGAGTTTTTGAAAATAATCCTCTAAGTACAAAGTACTTTCATCCTATCCCAACTTGTCTCTCCTACACACTTATATATTATTTCATACTGTATATTCACTGAGGTCAGGAATGGTTTT
Organism: Macrotis lagotis; assembly: GCF_037893015.1. Taxonomy (NCBI): domain Eukaryota; kingdom Metazoa; phylum Chordata; class Mammalia; order Peramelemorphia; family Peramelidae; genus Macrotis; species Macrotis lagotis. The sequence goes on from NC_133658.1 coordinate 604,378,986, forward strand.
TAGATTATGAGACCAAAGCACAATGTTTAATAAATACTTACTGATTGATTGAATTTCATCTGACTCACAAACCACAGAGGGGGAAAGATAGTCAATTCAGCTTTTCTGTTTTCATGAGTAAATTAAATGCTGCAGAAATTAAGTGACTTGACCAAGGTTATACAAATAGCTATAAAGTGATAAACTTGACAGTCAATTTTAGGCCTATTGATTCCAAGTCCACTACCTTTCTTTTCATCTTATTTACTAAACTTCACCAGGTAGAGGTAGAGATATTATCCTACATCACTGGAAATTCAATATAACCGGAGGAATTTTTAAAAATTACTGAGCTCTTCATAGTTATTTCTATTACATATGGCTGGACAATCATCAATTTTAAACCTTCAGTTTCTATTACTGACTCTTCCCCTTCTTCTTCTTTCCCTCTTGGGAAGGAGGAGGAGGAGGAAGATAGGGGAAATTCCAGGGGAAGTAATGTAAATTTCCATTTAAGGATACCACTATCCCCCCTACTCATTCAAACTAGCAATACTTTGTTATCGTCTTTGACTCCTCATTCTCATTAACTTCATTTATTTAGTTCTCTGTCAAATCTGGTTATGCCTACTTATAAAAAATTTCTTATATGTATCTGCTTCCTACCACTCACATAAGCAAGACCCTAGTTGAGTTCTACTGTATTATTCCAGTAGCCTTTAAATTTATCTGGATACCTTGTCTTTCTATACTTTAATACATCCTTCACACAGTTATCAAGCTCAGTCATTTTTCTAAAGCATAGCCCATTTCATTTCACCTCCCTTCTCCCATACACTCAGACACACACACACACATACACACACACACACACACACACAAACATATTAACTTATGTATATACATATAGCCATATACATTTCAATCTTCAATACTCAGTGAATTCCATTATTTCTCTACAAATTCCATAATAAAATGGAAATTTTTCTTTAGTGAACCCATTCTTTCAGGCTTCATATGCTTTCCCCTACCCCAGTCATTCTATGTCCCAGCAATACTAGTCTACCTTCAGTTCTTCAAATACAATGTTTATTCATCTGTCATGTCTTTACACTATTTGCCACCCAGACATGTAATGCTTTACCAACTCCCTTCTATTTTTTCCCTAACTTCCTTTAAAATTCAGCTCTCATCCCACTTTCTGCAGGCGGTTCCTTCAAACACCCCAACTGCTAATGTTTTCATATCTCATATTGCCTTCCATCTATTCCCTTTATTTCATACAATCTACCTGGTTGTTTACTTGTCCCATTCATTCGAATATGATGTCCTTGAGGGCAAAAACATTTGCCCTTTTTTATATACTCAACCTTAGTGTCTGCTCTTCAGTATTTACTAAATATTTATTGATGTGGTCTATATCTATGATTTCCTTGATTTAGGAAACATCTACCACTCTACATTTTGCCAAAATTGTTCTGAAACTAATTTTAAAAAAGTTAAAAAACACTAGAAAACTAGAACGCTAAGAGTTTGAATGATAGCCAGTATTTCCCAGAGGGTGGGACTTTAACACAGGTCTTGGTTGTGTCTCTAATATATCACACTGCCTTTCTGCCTCATACATTTTAGTTTTTTTAAAATAAATTATGGCTGAATTCGTAAAATGGAAGGATTTAAATAGCAATTGGAAAGAGGACAATCTAGTTAAATAAAGAATTACTTAACTAGGGATTTGTGCTTTAATTATTCAGGGTCCTGGTTTATCTGTCTGTGAAAGTTTAAAAATAATGCTTCCCTAAGTTGATAGAAGCATTTAAAAAAAAGCAATGTATATTCAAGGTTTTGGTCTCCTGGATAGATGGATTTTTTTTCAAATATGAGATATTATTATTAATCAGGAGATAAAATACCTTAAACTGAAAGAATGGTGACACAGAATACATAGCATTGCTATGGTGACTGGAGTAATTGTAGAGACTTCATGGAAATTAATATGTGGGGACTAGAGATGGGGTACCTGTAGCTTAAAGAGAAATATATATGGAAGGAGTTTCAAAACAATCTGAATGTCTCTGCAGCAGGTCTGCAAGAACACGATATATTTAAAGACTTGCCATTTTAAAATGCATACTATAATCACATATCAAGAAATTGACAGAATCTGAGCCAGGTAAGGAAAACTTAAAAAATAGAAACAAGGAAAAAGAAAAAATATAAAAGATGGGGGGGGGGGAACTAATCCGCTGTTATGCACTAAACTCTTTGTGCTATAGATAGAAACTCAACTCAGTTCCTAAGACTGAACAATAAGAATTAAATCAGATCCAATTCACAGGTTTAATTGAACACTTTTTTAAAAATGCCTATTATGGATCCAATACATACTATTACTGTCTTCATGAAGCTGATAATAAAAATATCAAAAAATCCCTTATAATACATTAATGTTGGCAAAGTTCATTAAATACATTATCTCATTTCATCCTTAAAACAATCCCTTGAGGTTGTTACTTATGTGGCTACTTTGTGCTTGAAGAAACTGTGGTACAGAGAGATTAAGTCACTTGCCCAGGATCACACAAATAAATATACGAAATAAAAATCTAAACTTCACAAAATACATTTCTGGTTCAAGAGAATCCACACCCTTTGTATAATTGTATACACACACACATACACACACTATATATATATATATATATATATATATATATATATATATATATATAATATTTCACAACCTGCTAAGAACAAATTTCATCCAGCAGTTTTCCATTTTTTCACAGTACAAAATTATTTTGATGCTTATGATTTGGAAGAGAGTTTGGAATCTGCTCTAGGTACCTGTGTTCTCATTCTTTTTCATTAATTCCCTTGAAATTGCTAACATTTTGTTCCACCAGAGGAATTTTTGTTATTTTTTTTAACATCTAAGTAAACCTTTGGTAGTTTCATGGCTCAAGCACTAAACAGGTAAATCAATCTATGTAGTAATGTTATTTCAATTATATTTGTTAAGCCTACACAGAAGCAGTCATCACCTCTCCAGTTAGACTGTCTATATTTATGCGAAAAATTACTTTGTCATTGTGTTCATATAGATCTAGTGTGTATCTTGGTTGGTAAATGCCCCAGTATAGTTATTAAGTAGAATTTCTTTTTCTATGTCTTTCTACTGGATTTTGTTATTGAAATGCTGATGGTTTTATGTGGGTTTACTTTTTATTCTAAAACTTTGAGGAAATTATTAATTTATTCAATAAGTATTTTTAGCTGGTTCTCAGCTTCTCTGTAAATTATCATTTTGTTCTCACTTTGCCTATGCTTATTCTTCTCAATTTATTTTCTTCATATTTTGTTAGCACTTATATTCAAAAATAATGTTAATAATAAACTATCAATAATAATGTTAATAATTATAACAAAAAGAGTGTCAATAATAATTTTTATTTTTCCAATGATCTTACTGGAAAGACCTTTAGTTTAATATCATTACACATACTGCTAGTTCTCAGTTTTAAATAGCTATTTCATATCATAGAAAAATTATTTGTATGATTTTTTTTAACATCTGTTGTCTCAGTCAAATTGAGACTTATAAGGCCAAGTCTCCCACTGTATCCATAGCCATCTCTAGGCCTCCTGATCAATAAATATAAATCAGGATTTTATGTCTATATAATCTATCTATCTATCTATCTATCTATCTATCTATCTATCTATCTATCTATCTATCTATCTATATTTACCTTAACTACAACAACAAAAACTAACCTCTCTCTTGTTTACAAAATGCTTTATCAAAAAAAACTTACTAAAGACAAAGTATTTGTAAAATTCTTAAGTGACAATACAGCAGAAAGATCAACCAAAGCAAAGATCCTTCACAAAATCTTTGTGTGAGAGCTAAGTTTCTCCTCATTTCCTGTTTGGCACTCCCAAACATTACTAAAGTTCAGTGAAATGGAGTGACAAATCAAACATTTCTATGTCAGAAATACAACAATCTCAAAAAGACTTTTTAAGAAATTTCTAGAAGATAACTGACTTTCTTGGATGATTTTCTGGAGGTCAGTATCATGGAGGAACCTACATGTCATGACTATGTCAGATAAGTATCCATTGAATCTTTTTTTTAAGTAATTAAGTTTTTAAATTACATATAACAATAGTTTTCAACAATCATTTTTTCTCCCTCCATTCCTTCCATCCTCCCTCCCCCTGACAGAAAAAAATGTAATATAGGCATTACATCAATAACCATGCTAAATTTGGATCTATATTAATCAAGTTGTGAAAGAAGAATCACATCCAAATGGAAGAAAAAAATTAGAGTGAAAAAAATTCATGATACCTTTTTTTTAAAATTGAAGATAATAAACTTTAGCCTGCATTTAAATTCCACAGTTCCTTCTCTGGATATGGATGGTATTCTTCATCACAAGGTTTTTAATATTGTTTTTGATTGTTGTACTGCTGAAATGATCAAGTCCATCATAGTTGATCATCACCCAATATTGCCATTAGTGTATAGAACATTCTTCTGGTTCTGCTCATTTCACTCAGCATCAGTTCATTCAAGTCTTTCCATTCTATTCTGACATCCTTTCTCTCAGTGATTTCTATTTTTTTTGTTTGTTTGTTTTTTTAGAGTTTTGCAAGGCAAATGGGGTTAAGTGGCTTGCCCAAGGCCACACAGCTAGGTAATTATTAAGTGTCTGAGACTGGATTTGAACCCAGGTACTCCTGACTCCAAGGCTGGTGCTTTATCCACTATGCCACCTAGCCACCCCTCTCAATGATTTCTTAAAGAACAGTAGTATTCCATCACATTCAAATGATAGAATTTGTTCAGTCATTCCCCAGTAGATGGGCATCTACTCAATTTTCAATCCTTTGCCACTATGAAAAGAGGTGCTATAAATATTTTTGTACATGTGTGTTTTTTTACCCTGTTTCCTTGATCTTTATGGGATTCAGATCTAACAGAAGTATTGCTAGATCAAAGGGTAGGCATAGTTTTATTTTGGGTAGGCATAGTTTTATTGCCATTTGGGCATAATTCCAAATTGTTCTCCAGAAAGTTTGAATCCATTCATAACTCCACCAACAATGCATTAGTGTTCCAGTTTCCCCAAGTCCCCTATAATATGGATCATTTTCCTTTTTTAGCCATAATGACCTATCCAATAGGTGTGAGATAGTTCTTCAGAATTTTTCCTCTAATAAATAATGATGTAAAGCATTTTTTCATATGACTATACATCTGACAGATAAATATTCCTTGTGCTCCTAATTGGTTTATGATATCATCTTTTACATCTAAATTCTGTATCTATTTCTACATTATCTTGGTATAGGATGTGAGATGTTAATCTAAACCTAATTTCTTCTATACTGTCTTCCAGTTTTCCCAGGAATTTTCATTAAAGAGTGAGTTCTTATCCTAGAAACTATTATCTTTGGATTTGTCAAAGAGAAAATTACTACCATCTTTTACTATTGTTTCTTTTGCATCTAATCTATTCTATCACTTTATTTCTTAGGTAGTATCAAACAGTTTTGATGACTGAAACATTATAATTTTAGATCTGGTATGCCTATGCCACTTTCCTTTACATTTTTTTCATTAATTCCCTTGATATTTTTGACCTTTTCCTCTGTATAAATTTAAGTACTATTCTTCCTAGCTCAATAAAGTGATTTTTTTGAAGGTTGATTGATAAGGCAATGAATAAGTAATTTAATTTCAGTAGAATTGTCATTTTTATTATATTGGCTTTCTCTAATTACGGACAATTGACATTTTCCCAGTTATTTAGATCTAATTTTACTTGTGTGAAAAGTGTTTTTTGTTGTTTTCAGTTCTGAGTCTGCCTTGCAGGTAGACTCCCAAGTATTTTATGCTGTCTGTAGTTACTTTAAATGGAATGTCTCTTTCTCTTACTAGGAATAAATGATGTGTTCCTTAAAATGATAAACAGTATCTATCTAAAAGAATAAGTAATGAAGAAACAAAGTTCTCATTCATATACTTATTCTAATTCTATGCATATTCTAACAATTATACGTATTCCTTAAAATTCTTTTTCTTCTCTTATTGCTAAAGTTAACATTTCTACTTCTATATTGAATAATACAGGTGATAATGGGCATCTTTGTTTCATCCCTAATCTTATTGGAAAGCTTCTAGCTTATTCTAATTACATATAATGCTTATTAATAATTTTAGAAAGATACTATTTATTATATTAAGGAACACACCATGTATTCATCTTCTCTCTAGTGTTTTTAATAGGAATGGGTGCTATATTTTGTCAAAAAGTTTTTTCAGCATCTACTAAAATAATCAAATGATTGTTAGGTTGGTTATTAATATGGTCAATTACACTGATAGCTTTTCCTAATATTGAACCAACCCTACATTTTTGGTATAAATTCTGTTTGATCACAGTAGATTTTCCTAGAGGATAACTTGCTATAATTGTCTTGGTAATATTTTGTTTAGAATTTTTACATCCATATTCATTAGGAAAATCAGACTATAATTTTCTTTCTCTGTTTTGACTCTTCCTGGTTTAGGTTTCAACACCATATTGGTATCATAGAGATAATTTGGCAGAACTCCATTACCTCTTTTTTAAAAATATTCATATCGAATTGGGACCAATTGTTCACTAAATGTTTGATAGAATTCACTTGTGAATCCATCTGGCCCTGGAGATTTTTTCTTAGAGGCGTGAATTGATGGTTTGTTAAATTTCTTTTTTTGAGATCAAGGTTTTGAAATATTTAATTTCCTCTTCTTTTAACTTGGGCAGTTTATATTTTTGTTAAATATTCATCAATGTCACTTATATTGTCAAATTTATTTGTATACAGTTGGGCAAAATAGCTCAAAATTATTACTTTAATTTCCTCTTCATTGGTGGTGAATTCACCTTTTTCATTTTTGATACTGGTAATTTGTTTTTCTACTTTCTTTTTTTTAAAATCAAATTAACCATAGGTTTATCTATTTTTTTCATACAATCAACTAGTTTTATTTATTAGTTCAATTGCATCTTACTTTCAATTTTATTAATTTTACTTTTACTTTTCAGAATTTCTATTTTGCATTTAATTGGGGAATTTTAATTTGTTCTTTCATTAACCTTTATAGTTGCATGTCCAGTTCATTGAGTTCCTCTTTCTCTATTCTATTCTAAGCAGCTAGACATATATTTCCCCTAAAAAATGCTTTGGCTATATCTCATAAGTTTTGATTTGTTGATTCTGAATTATCATTTTTGGATGAAATTAATGACTTCAGTGATTTGCTATTTAACCCACTTTTTCTTTAAAATTAGATTACTGAGTTTTCAATTAATTTTAGGTCTATCTCTCCATGGCTTTTTCCTGCATGTGATTTTCAATTGCATCATGATCTGAAAAGGATGCATTTGATATTTCTGCCTTTCTAACATTTGAGTATGAGGGTTTTATGCTGTAATACACAATCAGTTTTTGAGAAGGTGCCATATACCAGTGGGAAAAAAAGAAATGCTATATTCCTTTCTATCTTCATTCAGTTTTCTCCAGATATCTATCATATCTAACTTTTCTCACATTTTATTCACCTCCTTAACTTTCTTCTTATTTATTTTATGGTTAGATTTATCTAATTCTGAGAAAGGAAAGTTAAGCACCCCTCCACACACACATACACACACACCAGGCCTTGGAGTTGGGAGGACCTGAATTCAAATTTGACCTCAGATTCTTAATAATTATTGAGTTGTGTGAACTTGGGCAAGTCAATTGATCCCATTGTCCAGCAAAAACCAGAAAAAAAGAAGAATCTGGGTGCTATACTACTTGGTGCATACCTGTTTAGTGTTGAGATTACTTCATGATCTATGGTACCTTTTAGGAGGATGTAGTTTCCCTCCTAATCTCTTTTAATGAGATCAATTTTTATGATTGTTTTGTCTGAGATAAGGATTGCTACCTCTGCATTTTTCACTTTAGATGTTAGGAACTCTAATGGGTTACTCAGTGGACCAAATGGTACAGAACACCAGAGGTTCTCTCTGGATAGTCTGTTCTTTTGATATTAGCTTCCCACTTCTTATACCTGTGTCTATATTTAGGCATTCACAGAAGCAATCCATTCCCTGGACTTAACCATCAGGGCTGGAATGCCAGAAGTTCTCTCTGGACAATCTATGCTGAAGAAATCAGCTATCCATTACCTAGGCCACTGAGAATGTTGGAAACACCTGGGGTTATGTCCCGGCTATCTATCCACACCAGCAACCCAGTCACAATGCTAAACCATTAGGATTGGAAGTGCAAAGGCTCTCTCTAGACAGTCAAGAGCTGAAAAAGTCAGTGCCGTTGAAAAGGTGCAAAACACCTGGGGCTGTTTCTGTGATGTTTATGCTGGGAAAAGCTAGCGCTTGGTGGGGGGGCTTGTTAGATCAGCCACATTAGCTGAATTGGGGTCCTGGGCAGCCAAACTGCAGCTTTCTCGGTGACCTGGAGCTCTCTCAGTTCACCCACAGTGAATTCTGTACTACAAATGCTCCCACTTCCGCAGCAGAGTTTCTCAGGTTAGACCCCAACCTTGCTCTGCTGCTGGTGCATTGGGTCTCCTATTCTCTGCCCTGGGTATATCCATATTCCACTTCCCCATGACAGACCTTGCTTAAAGATAATACACTCCGTTCTTTCATAGGTTCTGTGGCTCCAAAATCTGTTGAGGTTTGATTAATGTTGGTTCTGAGGGAAAGCCAGGAGAGCTTAACTATGGGTCTGGCTTCCCTCTGCCACCTTGACTGGAAGTCTCTCCATGGAATCTTGAGTCATTGCAGTCTTTCTAGTTCTCCCTTCTAATCTGGGTCTGTCATCTTCCAATAGGAAACTAAAACTCAAAAACTCTGCTATGGCAGTCAGTCCAATAACTGGCAAGCTTCCTCCTTAAGACAACCAATTCACACGATTCACACAGAGAATTCATACTGTCTTTTGAAACTACTTAATGAATTTAAGTTTCAATTTTATAACTCCTGGGCTAAAATACCATTAATTCCTGTGTCTGAATACAGAAAACAAGGGAAAAGTAGAAGTGGTGATGGGAATAGAAAAAGAGATATTTTGAACATTGTTATTATTGGTAGAAAAATACTTTGATGTTTGGTCAGTTCACTGACCATTGCCAGCTTTTTTTTACATTTGTTACATTTTAAAGAATTATTTCCAGTATAAATATTTTGAAGCATGAATTTTCTAATCCTAGGTTAGGTAATCGAACTATTGATATCATTTACTTTTAACTCCATTGGAATTTTTAATATGCAAAAAGAAAGATTCCAGTTGATCACCTTGTTATATTCATTACATTTGTAAGATTTCGCACCAATATATCCTTCGATGTTTAGCAAAATTTAAAATCTGAGTGCAATCACAGAATTTCATAGTTTGAAGGAACTGAGCATATTTCAAAGGGAATTTTTTTAAAGATGTTGTTTCAAATGGATAGAGTGATAGAGGTTTCCCAACCTGGGCTCCTTGAGAGCTCCTGGGAAAATCTTACCTTCCAGCTGATATGCAAGACTGGGAGTTGAAAAACAAAAAGTCAAACTAAAATAAAAATAAATTGTATCAGTTCACCAAGGCTGATTGATACTTGCTCACTTAGTGTTTTAGCCTATGAAGTACAGATTTGGAATTTTAGAGTTTTTTTAAGGTCCATATTATAAAGCACCAGTAAGTTGCATTCTGAGGTATAAAGGAACCAGGGGAGCTGTAAGTATGAGACTTAGAATCAAAGATTGTTCTGGTAGAAAAACACACTGTGCACTTAGGTTAGGGACCTCTATAGTAGTGAAAGCTAGCTTAAGAAGTCTGGGTCATCCCCCCCAGTGAAAAGGGAATAAAATACAATCTGAGGGTTTCTAGTAACAAAGTAGTTCTTACTTTGACCTCTTTTCTTTATCCATGAAGAAAATATTTCCCCAAAAGTCATAGTACTCAGGTTCACTCTCCTCCACATTTGACATGGAGGTCTCTTCCAATTCTAAAATTCTTTAATTTTATTCAATCAATTTAGTAGCCATCAAGTCCATGCCCCAATTTCCACTAAAACAAATCTGGCACGTTATGTGGTCAGCTAACCTGTCTTTAAAGATCTTCAGTTACAGATTTAGAGATTTTAAGAAATTCAGAGACCATTTAATCCAAAAAACTTATTTTCCAGAAGAAATCAAGATATAGAGAGGTTAGGTACTTTGCCCAAGGTGACATAGATTAAGTGTTCAAGGTGGGATTTGAATCCAGTTCTCCCTGGCATTATGCTAATTAATCTGACCAGGACAAGATTTAGAGAATTGTGCAAATTCCTGATGCTAAGAATTTGTACAAAAATTGTGCAGGTGATTATTTTTTTCACCCTCACTTCCTATACTCTTCTCTGCTACTCTTCTCCAATCAACAAATATTTATTACATTTCTATTCTTTGCAAGGGACAGAAAGAAGGGGAGGGGAGAGGAATTCAAAGATAAATAAAACCCAGTCTCTGTCCTCTATAAGTTTACCATCTTTTTTAAATAAATGATTGGCACAGTTATTCCAACAAAACTTTTCAGTTATTACAGCCTCTACTAACAGTAAAAATATTCCACATCAAATCCTATCTTTCTAGAGATGAATTACATTCATTGTCAATTGAGTTGAAATTTGTAGTGTCTCATACCACATTTGTCTTGATCTATAAACAAAAACTTAAATACAGTAGGAAAAATATATTTGAAGGAATCCTAGGAGAAAGCCTCTTTAAAACGCAAAGAATCTTTTTAAAAGAATGCTTTTGTAGTGTAAATAACTTCCATTTGAATGCTTTGCATAGTTCCTTTTCCCAAATCACATTACATATTAAAGTAGTTACTGCTATGAGAGCACTTTGAAGTTATTAGCACAACTATTTCAAACTGCTTCTCTCCTAGGAACTTTTACTTTTAATCTCTCATAACTCCTTGCTTCTATCCTCAGTCTAAGTCAGAGGCAAAATAAAAAAAAAAATGGCCCACACTCACATCCTTGTGAACCTCAAGAGAAACCTGTTCACCATTTATCAATACTTTTCCATTTAAATACAGGAAATGAGCTAAAAATAAATCAATAATTCTTTACCTAACACTTCTCTGGAGGCAAGAAGTTTCCCTCATTGAACTCTAATTCATTTCTCATTACATTTTAAGCTTAGGTGAGAAAAATGTCAGGCCAACCAGACCCATCAAGGGAGCATACAACAGAACCATTATCTTGTCCGAAGTAGAAGAAATGAGTGATTTCCAAAGAAGTACCAGTTTCTTCAATTTTTTTTATTTAGTTCTTACTTTAGTTTTTATATTGTTAGAGAGATGTTCTCTCCCTGACAGTATGTTTTCTAAAATGACATCTGGGTTAGCACAGTGCTGTGTTCTAATGAACAATTTAATCACTTTCATAGTGGTAAAGACAGAAAAAAAGAATTATGAATAAATACTACTTCATATTTGCATCATTTAAGTTTCCCAATGTAATTTATCCATTATGTCATTTGATCTTCATAAGAATTTGATGAAGTAGAGAGGGGGAGATATTTTTTATAAGGTTCATACTCTAACCCAGGTCCAAAATTGTCATTCTTATGGGTCAGGTGTGACCTTGTCACTCCTCTGCTCTAGGAAAAAATACAAATCCCTCCGTTTGACCACTAAAGTCTATCACCATCAGACTCAGTCTGTTTGTCCCACCATGAATTTATTATATTTCATGTTCCAGCAAAATTAGTTTACTTACAATTTCTCATGGATAATATAGCTCAGTTTGTTGCTTACTGCCTGATTAAACTTGGACAAGTCATTTCACTTTTCTAAGGGATTCAATTTCTTGAACTATAAAATGAGAGGGCTGTATTAGATTAAAACTTCTAAAGTCCTTTCCATCTATAAAGGATCACCATTAAAATGGAAGTTCCTCAAGGCCAGAAACTGATTCTATTATCCTCAACATTTAATTTAAATCCTTCCTTGACTCATGAATACTTAGTTCAGAGTGATTAAAATGGTTTTAATTAAGATATCTTAACACCTCTCTCAAGGTGGGAGAGAGGGGCAGGGAAATCTCAAAATGCAAGGACTTTTATGTACTTTGAAAGGTCTTGTTCCTGCCCTCTCATGCCAATCATAGGCTGGGGTCACAATCTAATTGATACATTGGTTCTCATACATTTCCCCCTCTGTGCTCATTATACTAATGAGCTAGAACAGCTAGATCTCCTTGAGCATGTGCAAAGGAGAAGGTCAAGACCCACAGTAGAAAAGTGGCACACCCACCTAATCTCAGTTTTTGATCTGATTGAGGCTATCTGCCCATAAAGCAACAATACTGGCAGAGCCCAGTCTTTGTAATGTAAACCAACAATCCTCCCTTCACATTCTTGTGGAACCCAAGCACTCATGCATTCCTCACACTTGTGTATTGTAGGAACTTAATGCATCAATCATTTTAAACAATGATTAATGAATCACTATCATTCTGTTGCATTAGATAATAATTCAGTTAGAGAGATGTGAAATCTTCTGAATATCAGCCACTAACCTTTTCATAATCATTCTGGCTCTGATCATGCTTAAAAAACATAGATACCAGTAGGATAATGTGATTTTGTCAATCTAAGGAAGTCTTGGTGTAAGAATGCAATCTAGTGATTAGTTCATAATTAGGTTCTAAATTAGTCAAGGAACCTCAGGGAGCTGTTTGAAGCTTAGACAGATTAAATGGTTTACCAGGTGTCCGTTTTAACAAGAACTCAGGACAGTCATTACATTAGTGAAACATAGAAATTCTTTAATTGTAACTTTCTTACAAGAATAGGCACACCCATGAAATGGTAAAGCATAGCCTCTTATTCCCTATCTCAAAAACCTAGTTCCTCCCCTGGTTCCCCATTGGCTGGATACTACAGAATTTGCAGTCTCTCCAAAGTGCCTAATTTTCCCAAGTTAGTCTCTAGCCCTATTTTGACATCTCCAGGGCCCCCTGCCCATATTTTTTTCCTTCTTTATTTAGGTATATAAATGCCCCTTTTGTGGTTTCTTCAGTTCTTCTGCTTACTAACTAATAGTGTATTCTAACTCTCTCTATATAGATTTCCTTTCTTCTATTCTCCATTAATTTAACTCTTAGCTTCCATTTCTTGGGTCTCCCATGATATTTGTGGAAACAAAAACTAGCCACTTTTCACAGTGTAAAAGAGTAAACAAGTGTCAGATATAAGACCAATCTCAAGTCAGCCTTATAATACATTCAGCAAGGTTTGCATTACCTCCATCAAACATATGATGGGAGTCCAGGAGAAGAACAATACAGTGAAAATTACAAAAGAGATGATTGTAATCTGCTTCCCTATGCCCAATTCCTCCTCTCTTTCTCAAGACTCTTCCAGTCTGAAACTTTGTTTTAACAGTAAATTTCAACCCCATCATCATCTAACTCTATTGTCTCCTTAGAAGTAGGATTTAACAATCTTAGATTCAGTGCATAGTTGAAGAAACTAAAGTCCACAAAGGCTAAGTAATTTGCCTAAGATCATCATCTAGTAGATAACTAACATTTGAATTCAGGTGTTGTGATTCTAAATCTAGTCAATATTTCACAGCAAACAAGTCCTTTAAGAAAATACTTCAAGATTTTGATGTTTGTCAAGATATAATAAAAATATTAAGAAAAGGAAAAAGAAATGATAACATATATTGTTCTCTGTAAATTTGCCAACCATCAAGAGTTCAGTAAATTTGACCTTAGACAGTCCTTTAATTATACATTCAAATACATCATCTTTAGACCTGTTATTCCTCCCCCCTTTTCTAATTCTTTATTTACATTAGGAAATTTATTCTTCTCCTTTCTCCCTATTGTTGTTTTTCAATCCTATCTCTGATTCTTTGTGAACTCTCATTTAGGGTTTTCCTGACAACAATACTGAAATGATTTGTCCTTTCATTCTACAATTCATTTTATAGATGAGGAAACTGAGGCAAATAAGGTAAAGTGACTTGCCCAGGGTCATCCAGTTAGTAAGCTTCTGAGATTAGATTTGAACTCTTCAACAAAGACAAGTCTTCCTGATTCTATGCTCTGTACTAGCTAGTTGTCCCTTACTCTCAATATCTTCTTTCTATGTAGTTTAGCAAGGAATATGAGGAAACTATTATTCATCAGAATTACCCAGCAACCTCTAGTTTACACTGAGTCTAAATATTTTTTTGGCTAAATGCAATAGAATTGGAAATTTTAACCTGGTAATAAACAACTTCATTTTACTGTGGTGATTATGAAATTATCTTTACTGTGGTGGTCTAATGAGGTGATATTTATAAAACACTTAGTAAACCTTAATAAATGTCTGTTCCTTTACTTTCTTTTTTGGATGGAAGGAGAACTAGAGAGCAAGATGAGGACTCTTTGTATTAAGGAATCACTATGGGGAATCTTGTTTTTCTTCATTTTTTTTTCTTGCCTGTTTGGTATTACTCTGCTTAAAGTATTTCTATACAAAAGTTTTGTACATTGGGTTGTGCTATAGATGAATGAAGGCACAAACAATGATAACTGTATAACAAAGTATTCAGTAACCAAGTTGACAGCACTTTATGGATCCTCCATTATTTTCTCTCAGTGGTTATGGGGCAGTTTTGTCAGTTGTCAAGGGAACCAGTGAAGCAGATCCAAAAAATGTAATCAGTGGTAATAAGTATAAGAGTCAGTCTGGTAATATGATTGTATCAAGGGAAAGATAAATGTTTTCAAGTAAACTTAGTCACTAAAAAATAAAAAGCAGTGCTATGAACTTTTACAACATGTAAAATGCCCAGAAAAGTTCATTTAGAATATCCACATATCTCTAATTGCTTTTTCCTTAATCATCCAATTGATCACATTACATGTCTGATTTTCAGTTTTTCATGAAAATGTCTAAGTCAAGTCAGAAAATCTGACCAACAAATTTGCATTGAATCTTAAAATTAAAGTATGAAATTGAAGGTTATTTTTGAATCTGTATATGTGTACATATATATATATATATATATATATATATATATATATATATGTCTGTGTGTATGTATGTCTCTGTGTGTGCAAATTAGAGCCTAGATAATACATATTTTCATTTTTATCTAGAATGGGTACATTTAATATTTCTGATTTTCTGCATTTGATTGTGAGATTTTTATGCTTTAAGAATGGGCAGTTTGTGAGGATGACATGTAGGTAAGAAAAGATATAATCCTTTCTATCTCATTCAGTTTTATCCAGGAAATAATTAAATTTTCACAGATTCTATTTATCCCCTTGATTAATTTCTTATTTATTTTGAGGTTAGATTTAAATCAGTCAGGTCCCTAACTATTATATCTTCCTGTAATTCATTAAAAATTTTTTTAAAAGAATTTGAATGCTATGCTATTTAGTTTACATGTTTAGTATTGATATTACTTCATTCCTTTTCTAGCAAAACATAATCTCTCTATTTTTGCTTTTGTTTTATCTGAGATCATGAATTCTACTTCTACCTTTTTTACTTCAGTTGATGCATAATGGATATTGCTCCCCTATTTAAATTCTGCATATGTCTCCCTGTTTTAAATGTGTTTCTTGTAAACAAGCTATTGTTGGATTCCAATCTCTATTCCATTAGACCCTTTGCTTCCATTTTGAAGGGGAGTTAATCCCATTTACATTTACAGTTTTGATAACTAATTGTGTATTTCCTTCTATCCTTTTATCTTGTTTTTCCCTTTCTCTTTTTTATCTTTTCCTTTCTCTTTAGTCTGTTTTGTTTCTTTTCTATCTGTTCTTTCTTTTATAAGGTCCAAGAAAGTTCAGTGTCTTGCTCAACGTCATATGAGTAATAAATATCAGAGACAAGATTTGGAACTGTTTCACTGAACTATAGTGCCAATGTTCTTTCCATCCTATCAAAAGTAATAAGTTCTATGGCATAAATTATAAGTGGCAATGTAGTTCAAAGAAGGAAAAGGTATCTCTCTTTTAAAGAAATCCATTTACCCCTAAATATTGCTAGAAATCTTAGTCTATGAAGACACAGACCTTGGCCTAGGTTTGAAGGATTGGATAAAATTACATTTGTTGAATGTAGAGGTTAAAATTCCAGTCAGTACCAATTCATTTGTCATCATCACAGGCAATGGAAGACCATGGAAATCAAGCCTTCATTCCTATGTCACAGCTAGATAATCCTTGGGAAACAAAAACTATGGCATTAATTTAAAGACACAGAGATAGCCAGTGGCTGAAGAATAACAATGTGGAGCTATCTATTTATAGAAATGGTAATAAATGATGGAAAAAAATGAGTAAAGCTATTTGAAAAATGTTCAGCAAAACATTAAAAAGCAAGTTAAGATCCTGAAGGCAAATAAATAATACTTTATAGATACATCAGACTCAGCCTTGCAATATAACTCAATTCTTTCTCTTTAATTATCTTTAAGGTGTTAATATTATGAATGCTAAATTCTGTCAAAGCACTTTTCACATAAAATGGTAAATTGTTACCTTTGTACATATTTTAATAGAAGAAAAACACTATCTTTAATTTTTATATCACTTAAATTATTATGCAAACAGTACATGAAAGTGTGTGTATGTGTGTGTGTGTGTGTGTTTGAATAAACATGGAGAGGGTTGTATCAAAACTAAGATATATCTATAGCATGTGAAAAAAATCTTCTATATTTCTTTTGGTTGAAATATATATATTATTCTGTAGTCTAGACAGAATGAAATTTGTTTAATTGTGTTTCAAATATAAATATTATGGGGTGGCTAGGTGGCACGGTGGATAAAGCACTGGCCTTGGAGTCAGGAGTACCTGGGTTCAAATCTGGCCTCAGACACTTAATAATTACCTAGCTGTGTGGCCTTGGGCAAGCCACTTAACCCCATTTGCTTAGCAAAAACCTAAAAAAAAAATGAATATCACTTATTTATCTGCCTCTCAAACCCAAAGAGAAGAAAACAAATGGAGGAGAAAATTCATAATCACCAAGATCAGGAAAGATTGCTCTTATCTGATCTGGACATTAGGTTCCAACTATATACATCTTTACAACTATACAACTATACAACTATATGCATCTTTAATTAATATACCTTTAATATAATATCTTTAATTAATATATATCTTTAATTAATATATATCTTTAATTTATATATATATATATATATATTTACTTCATATCCAGAGTTCATATTCTAAATTATACTTAATGAAAATGGGATCAAGTGTTCAATGTTCTTCTTCTGTTCTGGATGGAGTTTTTGTTATAATTTGATTCAACTCATAATTAGAAGTACTACTTTTCCCTTCTAGTACCATACTTCTTAAAGTTAAAGAATGAGATGTTGACTAGAAAACAAGTATCTGTTCCTGGAGAAATGATGTAATTAAAGTTGAATACTAAAAATCTCCCCCAGTCTAAGAATTGTCTGCAATCAAAATATTGTTCAAACATCAGGTCACTACAAGTAGATGAGATAAAAATTTAACTCATGTTTCATGAACACTACTGTCAAATGATGGAGGGAAAATAGGATACTTCTTATTGACTATGATGTATAGAAGCTATTGCTAGAGTACTTGGAAATCTTAATTTAAAATTCCAAGAAACTCTAAGGGATACAGACAATATAGGAAGCTAAGCTACTAGTTGGCCTCACTTCCAATATATTTTCTTTTAAAATATAAATGAAATCATCTTTGGTATTTCACAGGATTTAGAATGATCTAAAACCATCTAATTTGAGACCTCTTCCTCTTTATATAAGGTAATTGAGACAAAAAAAAAGATTCATTTGTTTATGGTCTACCAGGTCTTAACCCTTTTTAGGGCTCATTTTCTCTGTCCCTTCCTGGTAAATGGCAATAGAAGAAATCCAAATTCCAGTCAGGATGAAATAAGTAGTCCTTGGCAGTTGTTTGGTTTCTTAATCAAAGTTTTTGCCATCTACTGAAGAAAATTTTACTGCTACCACTCTTTTTAAAAATTGTTTTTTTATTTTATTTAAGGCAATAGGATTAAATGACTTGCCCAAGGTCACACAGCTAGGCAATGATTAAGTGTCTGAGACCAGGTTTGAACTCAGGGATTCCTGACTCCAGGGCCAGTGCTCTATCCACTGTGCCACCTAGCTGCCCCTACTACTCTTTTCTAACAGCAGACATATACATATGTATACATGCAAACACACATACAATAATCCAGGCAATCATCCATAAATATATAAAGATACAAATAATTTTCAAAAGATGAATTATAAATTTAAAATGACATCATGAAATCATTGCTCAAATCACAAAACATATACTTTTAAACAGCTCTAAGATTTCATATCATATGATATAAAAATTGATAAAGATGGGGGAAAAAGGGAAATAATTAGTATGCAAGAGGCTATGAGAATTCAGGATCACTGATGTATTTTTGGAATTGAAGAGTAGTAGAGCTATTCTTTATTACAGTAGATATTCTAACAAAAAAAAGACCAAAATTATCCTTCCTCTTTTACCCAGCATTCACACTTAAGAAGAGCAGATACATTTAGAGAATGGATGAGAATAAATTTTATAATGAAGTGTTATTGTTCAATAAGAAATGATAAAGATTAGAATTTAGAGAAAATATAGAAAATTTTCTATTTAATTTAGAAAAGTAGTTTAAGTAGAAAAAAAGAATAATGAAAAGACCACTAACAGGAAGTTTAAATAATGGAAAAACTACTGAAGATTCTGAAAAAAAAGAGGGGATTATTGGGAAATAATATTTTAAACACTATCAGATGAATTTTTGCTATCATGTGTTTAGGAAGAATTCAATCTGGAACAGGTGAATATAAAATGATTATGATGTAAAGCTGAAAACATCTATAAAATAATTTTAAAAAAATTTTCAGTCATACTGTAGAAATTGATTTCACCTATTTCATTTCAATGCCCAGATATGTTAGAATAAATGATTATGTAGTAGCCCAAATAGTATATTCAGTTAAATCACTAGAATAATGTGAACATTACTGAACTTGAATCCAAGCCTCAAGACAGTCCTCTGATAATTTTAACCTCTCTGAGCTTCAGTTTCCTTCTTCTAAGAGCTGGAGATAATATAATACTAACGCTATAAGACCCATAAATGATAACATACATGATAATAGAAAGAACTCTGCTAATTGTAAAGCATGATGCCTATGTAGGTTATTATTAATTCCTAGTATTATGTTTGTGGTATAGGTAGCAATCTCTCTCAACCAACCAATTTAAAACATAAATGAAACAATCAGTTACCACAAATCCATCAACATTACATGTTATGAAATTGTTAAGTAAAAGCTTGCATCCAAAGAAGATATGATAATAATCCTCCCCATTTCCTTTCCAAAGATTTCAAGGGAAGCACATGGAAGTCTATGAGTATCAAATATTACATAAAAATCATATTTTCTTCCATGAGTTGATTGACTATAATTAATTTTCTCCCTCTTTTTTTCTTTTTAAAAACATATTATAAAGAGTGGGAGTAAGGGAAATTTAGGTGACAAAAACAAAAGCAAAAGATATAAATAAAATATTCTTAAAGGAATGAGTAATAACATCCTATTATACATCCAATTTAGATTGATAAATTTTGAAAAATGACATAGGGATATATATATGTCAATGATTCCTTTCTATTCCCTGAAATTAACTCAATCTTTTATAGTATCAAAGAAAATAGTATACTAGAATGCATAGAAAGTTTCCTATTATTGTCAAAGTAAACTTTTCATAACTTTGGAATAAAACCTTGTATTGAATAGGTATATGCTCACCAATGGGCATTTCTGTTGGAAAGACAGGTCTGAGATATTGTTTTAACACCTGAGTTATAATTTTAGGATTGACAGAATTATAGCACTAAGGTTACCTGTGTTATCATTTCTTATAGATCCCATCTGTGTGCATTTCTCCAAGAACTGAAAGGTTAGATAAAATAGAGCATGTTGAATCTTTTTTGTGATCCCTTTCATCTTACTCTTAGAGGGGAAAAGCATTCCCCACTCATTAGTAAGGATTTGAATGCCTCTCTTCAAATTCCTTATCAGAATTTCAGTATCAAAGACATTATTACTTGTACTGAGGAATAAACAAAATACCCAGATGCAACAGTCTAAAGGGTAACTCAGATGAATAGTAAGTGCTTGGAAAAATGTAACATTTGAAATAAAGATTTCTAGTGATGCTATGAACCTCTTCTAAGAAATAGAGAGAAGTTCCACTCTAGATCTTCAAATCAAAGGCAATGAAAAGAGGAATGGTAAATCAGCATGAAGTTGGTCAGTCCAAGTAGGTAGGATGAGTTGCACAGTTTTCCTCAGAACTGTGATTAAATATTTGAGTTTTCAGCTTATTCCTTTAAGTCTGCAATGTCAGTGTCTTGCCCATAATAAGTGTACAATAAATATTTGATTTGATTAGGAGAGGATATAATGATGTAACAGAGGAGCTATTTTCCATTTTTAATTTACGGAATAAAATAAGCATTTCTACAATAATACAATAAAAAGTGATACAAAAATACAATAAAAAGATGACTATACATAAAACTGCAAATCAACTTTGCACAACTTGCTATTTTCATATATATACATATGCATGTATATATATATGTACATATGAAAAATTATTCTATACTTATTTCTATTTATCAGTTCTTTCTCTGAATTTAGTTAACATTTTTCATCATATATTCTTTATAGCTATTTTAGTTATTTATAGTCTTCAAATTAACTTATTTACTTCATAATTTTTAAAACAATACTGTTACTATTGTATTTAATGTTCTCTTAGTTCTGCTCATTTCATTCTTCATTATTTCATGTTAGTCCTTCCATGTTTATTTTTTCTAAAATCATGAGTTCATAATTTATTATGAGACAATATTATTCCATAACAATCATATACTATGATATATACTACAGTTAAGTCATTTCTCAATTAATAGTCATGCCTGCAATTTCCAGTTCTTTGCCACCACAAAGGGAGTTATTAAAAAGATTTTAGAATGTGTAGATTCTTTTCCTCCCCCCCTAATTATCTTTGGAAATAGACCAAATAATGGTATTGCTGAGCTACAAGGTATAAGTAGCTTAATAGTTCTTTGGACATAATTCCAGATTGCTGTCTAAAATGACTGGATCATTTCACAATTCCACCAACAATGAATTAGTGTTCCAATTTTTCTACATCCTTCCATCATTTATCACTTTCCAATTCTAAAATCTACTTCTTTAAAAAAAAAGCAATTCCTGAATTGAGATTCTACTCAATTGAGTCTCATAAGCTCAAGATGCCAAATTTTAATTTTAAAAATTATTAAAGGAAATGTAGGTCCTTTAAAGGAAATGTACCAATGAAATAATAAAAATATGTAGATACACAGATGGCCTATACAGAAATGTGTTTAATTTTTAAAAAATATCTTTTTTTTTTTTATTAGGAGCAGTTAAATGACACAGTGAATAGATTACTGGAAAGAACTGAGTTCTAATCTAACTTCTAGTACTTACTAGCTATGTAATCTTTAGCAAGTAACTTATATTCTGTGAACACCAATGTCTTCATCAGCAAAATGAGGTAACCTATCTTTTAGGTTTGTTGTAAGGAGAAAATAAGATGATATTTATAATATTTATATAATGCTTTAGAATAAACATTATTACCAGAGAAATAATTTAATGTCATTTGTTATACATAAAATATAAAAAAAAAACACACCAAGGCACATATTGTAAAATTTGTGTTGTCCCATCCAAAATAATCTCAGATAGTAATCATTTTCAGGACAGATAAGAGCTAGTTGGGGTAGTGACTAGAAGACTAGAGTCAGGAAGGCCTGGGTTCAAATCCTACCTCAAACTCATATTAATTCTGTGATGCTGAGCAAGTCACTGGACTCTGTTTACCTCAATTTTTTCCATCTGGAAAATTGATCTAGAGAAGGAAAGGAAAACCATTACAGTTCTTCCTCAAGAAAATCCTAATTGGGGTCACAAAGAGTCAGACATGTTTGAAACAACTGAATAAGTAAAACAAAACTGCAAGGGAAAAATAAAGATACTAATTCTCATGAAATGTTTTATTACTATTATCAAATCCAGAAGTCATGCAATTCAGTATATTTAATTTTTCTTCATTTGTAACACATATTTGGGGACAGAAAAGTGAATCTTATGCCTGAAAATTAGTAACCTAGGCCCTGTGTGATGTTAGATTTAAGACCTTATCTCTGCTTTTCTGTTTCCTATTTTCACTACTCTAAATCTCAGAGTAAATGATTTCAAATTAATTGCTGTATTAATGGAAGGCAATATTATAATATCGATATATTTCTAATGTTTTATTAACTTATTTAATTTTTTTTTTTAAGAAGAACAAGGCATTTATTAATGAATCCGACGTGGTGTGTCCTAATGTTTCTTGTTGGCAGCTGCCACCTGTCCGGCAATTCTGTCCAGGTCTCTCTGTCCCTGAGGTGTCAGCTTCCGACCCCCGTCCTGGTCCTTCTCCACCATCTTGAGCCCCTCCAGCGCCTGCAGCACCCGGCGGGCCACGCTCTTGGAGCCCCTGCCGAAGTGGCTGGGCATGACGCCGTTGGGCTGGCGGCCCCCGTAGACCTTGGTCTTGGAGCCCACGCCGGCGCCGCCGGGCAGGTACAGGTGGCGGGCGGTGGCGGCCGCCCGCGTGTAGAACCAGTTCTCGTCGTAGGGCGCCAGCTGGCCAGCTTCACCGTGTCCACCCACTCGGGGACCTTCAGCTTCCCTGACTTCTTCAGGAAGGCGGCCAGCGCCCGCACGAACTCCTGCTGGTTCACGTCCTTCACGGTGACTCCGGGCATCTGCGGGGGGGCACGGTCAGCGGGGACCCCCGGACCCCCATCCCCCGCCCGCGGCGCCCCGCGGCCCCCGCGGCCCCCCGGCCGGGGCCGCCGGCGCCGCTCACCGTGCGGGATCCGCCTAACTTATTTAAATTAATAAATACCAGAAATAAAAGTGAATTAAATTTTTTTTTAGGTTTTTGCGAGGCAAATGGGGTTAAGTGGCTTGCCCAAGGCCACACAGCTGGGTAATTATTAAGTGTCTGAGAACGGATTTGAACCCAGGTACTACTGACTCCAGGGCCGGTGCTTTATCCACTGCACCACCTAGCCGCCCCTATTAAATTTCTTTTCTAAAATTCTAACAACCATAGAATCATAGCTTTAAAGCTATAAAAAATTCGGAGATCACTTAGTTAATACCTTTCATTTTACAAACAAGGAAACTGAAGTTTTGAGAGGTGAATTAATCTGCTCAAGTTCACATAGGTGTAACAGCCATAGAATTTGCAATTAGGTCTTCCGACTCTCATTGTATAATCTTTTTTCCTAGTACTCCACACCCTCTTCTTCATTTGCTTGTTTGATTATTTTTTCTATTCAACACTAAATTCATCTTTTTTGCCCAGTATAGTCATATTTATTATTAGAGGAAGGAAATTCAACACCTGTCCTTCCCCATACTGATGAGAGGAGGTCTCTGTACTGCTGAAAAACTGGGGAAATCATGCAAGTATATTGCTCTAAATTCATTCATTTTTTATCTGGGTCAGAATAAAGAAAAAAATGAGAAAACGAAAGTGAGGAAGGAAGGAAGAGCTGTTTCTCAGGAGCTCTGCCTGATTCTGCCGATCTCACTGCATTTCTGAAAATGAAAATCATTTTTGCAAGAGATAGGCATTTAAAAAAAATCAACTAAGAGGAAAAAAAACACTATGGCTTAGAGTCAATGAGCAAACGTTTTTTGATTCAGCTTTTCTTAAGTGGGTGATGTTTTAAAAATAGAAAAAATTCTGGAATTTATAAAAATTAATTTGATTGAGGAATGAATTATAATCCCATTACAAATTATTGAAGAATTTATATTTTTTAAGAGTTTAGGTTAGAGAGTAGGAATTGATCAATGGATTGTGGAAGGAAAACCTATCCTTAGGACTGAAGACATTTTTAGGCTAAACATCTAATAACATCACAAAATTCTTAGACTGTATGAGGCTATGTAGTCTAGCCTAGATGTTCTTTTTCAAAAATCATAAAATTTCAGAGGTAAAAGTAATGTCAGAGGCTGTTTATAGGAAACCATGCTGTTGTTGCTACTCAGTCATGGCTCATAATTCCATCTGAGGTTTTCTTGGCAAAGATACTGGAGTGGTTTGCCATTTCCTTCTCCAACTCATTTTGCAGATGAGGTTAAATGACTTGCCCATGCTCTTACAGCTTGCAAGCATCTGAGTCCAAATTTGAGCTCAGGTCTTACTGACTCTAGGATTAGCACGATATCACTTGGCTGCCCAAACCAAACCATACCCAAAAGCAAACACCTTTACATCAAGACCTCACAAGTCTTCATACCGTCTTTCTTTTGAAGACCTTCACTGAAAGAGAATTCTTCCCAAGAAGTTCATTTTACTTTGGAATAGCTCTTATTGTTTAAAGTAGTTTTATTTCATTACAGGTTAAATTTGATCCTTTGCAAGTTCTCTCCATTGCTACTAGTTCTATTCCATAAGATAAAATATAACCAGGATAATTGCTTAAAGTCTGTTCTAGGCTCAATGAATGTAATTATAATACATATAATTATTAACAAGATGATCTGTATTGTTCACTGTCTCATGAAGGTGGGTAGATTAGAGAATTATGGAGACTAAACTATTAACCAGATGACTAACCTTAAAATCATCCAACCTCTCTTGGTCTCTGTTTACTAAAAGGTTTTAGCTCTGAGTGATATTCAAAGAAGTAATTCTTGCTGTAAGGACTTTTGATATTGAGGATGGAAAATGTTCTAAATCTTCTGGCTTTCAATAGTGTAAATAAGATGGCTTTTGTAATTTTAAGAGCAATTGCATGTAACTTTTCATCATCTGGCCTGAAACTTTGAACAAATTAAATTACATGAAACTGAACAAACATACTCATACTTCTTTATTCCTCATAGTTTGGGGAAAACAGTACCATTTTATTTGTTACATTATAGTCACTGATATAGATTCACAATTCTTTGCTCTGATAGAGGGTTGGTATTTTGCTTTATATATCTAGGAACCCATAACATCAATCTGACTTTGTACTTGTAAAGTCCTTTTAAACCTCTGCTAGCCATGGGCGATTCTTAACTGAGTCAATACAATACCTTAAAAATATTTTTTGAAAACTTTAAAACTGCAACTTTACTTTGAAAAAGTACATTAGGACTAGGATCCTTTCAGTTTGTTATTTTAAGTATACATACACACAACAAATCTAAAAGAATTCTAAATACCATGAAAAGATACCCTAGGGACAAAGGCTTCATCATAAGCTGTCAACAAAGAGGAATAATATTTTCTGCTCCATTATAGTAAAAACTCTCTTCATTCTTTCTCCTGAATACATATTTCATCCTTGAACACTTAGGATATATTTAATGCCAACTGACTTAGTACTATTAAAAATGTAGGCCAAAGTGTGCAAATGATTTATTTTTGAATGTGTTTATACTTGTATATATGCACACTTGTATTTATGAATATGTATATGTATATGTCTATAATCCCCAAATCATTAATGATTTAAAACTGTTCTAAGACCTTTGGAATATCCTGTATCTATGTGCATATACACACTTGCACATGTATGTTTGTGTGCATATAAATATATATATATATATAAAGTAAATCATATGGTAGTTTTAAAGAGTATTTTTGAATATTCTGTATATGCTTCAAATAGAAATGTATATAATGAAATGTAGGACCATTAACTTTTTAGGTAACACTAAAATTATATATAAATCATATTTAGGAAACAATTGTGGCATGTATTCATATCTGTGCAGTATCTTTATCATTTTAATATTTGTGTGTTTCCTTTATATCTCTATTATTGTGCAACTAGCCTTCCTACATGATTTATACATTACTTCTATAACCTATCCAAAGTCCATAATGTACAAGTGTAAGAAGGCTTTAGGTTTTTATGTTGATCATTTTTTCTTTTTTTCTTGTCAGTCATAATTCACTAAAATATATCATTTCACTATAGTAATGTCATGATTGATAATAAATCAATAAACTGAGCTAATTGATTCCTCATGATTAGGAAAAAATATAAAAACTTAAGAGAAAATAAATTTATAGAAGTGATTTAATAAAAAAACTTTCAATGTGTATACAGAGCTTAGGGGGCATTTACTTCAATCTTGTACATCTTTTGTATTTTCATATATATATATATATATATAAACACACACACACAAACACACACACACACACACACACACACACACACACACACACATATATATATTTAACTTTACTTTTTTGATATTTAAAATAATGCCAAGAGGATCTTCTAGATTTTTAGTGAGCTATCAATGCCATTATTGAGTTGTAGCTGCTTTGAATTCTAAGGAATTGGCACCTGCTGTTCTACTTAGGGCAGGGATTATAAGAAATTGAAGATGGGATTTATCTATCAATGATTATCATTTCCAGACCTTAGTTCTCTAAGGTTATCCTGGGGAGTGGCACTAAGCCCAGGTCTTTGGCTATTATTCAGTAGTCCAAACAGATCTTGACACCTATATGTAATACCTAAACAATTATTTGGTATCTTACTTTTCTACTCTTCCTACTATATTCTACCAAATACAGAAGGACATTCTTTTTTTCTGAGTACAGATGTGCTATCAAAAAATTTCCCCACACTCTCATCCTCCTCTAATTCATAAGTCATATATATATATATATATATATATATATATATATATGTATATACTTACTAAATCACAGTCCTAAACTATTTTTAATTCTAGTTTCCAGAAAAAAAATTGTACTTAGTTCACTAAATCTTTCCTAATTGGTCTTTCTAGCTATACCCTTGGTCTCCCCACACCTTCATTGACTTTATCCAACTCTTCAGATTCTGACATCAGAAAAATCTTAATTCAAATATCACATCTTATGGTAAGTGTCTGTGTTGGTGAATGACTAATTTGCCCAGGTTTCATTTGTAAAATGAGGGTATTTGACTAGATAGATTTGAAGTCCCTTAATCCAGCTCTCAAACTCTCAATCTCAATACACTCCCCATCACCTTGTAATACTAACAGTATTACTATGACACCATAGACCAAGGATTCTCAAACTTTTATGTCATGAATCCTTTTGGTACTCTAGGATAAAGCTTCCTGACATCTTTTCAAAGTGATGCTCACTGACAAGGGAAATATTTATCCATTTCATATTCCTCTTCTCTTCCAAACTTCAGTGGGATAATGAAAGTTAAGGAGACCATGAGCTAGCAGGGTGCATAACATAATGGATTCCTTCCAAAGATATCAAAGCTGGCAAGTCTTGCCTCATTAATTCTCAAAGTACTCTCAGAAGAAAGGAAGGTGGCAGGTATAATTTAGCAAGGTTTTGTCAGGGATGAATGTGTCTTTAGTTGGAAGACTTAGTCTTTATCTGAATGCTATCTGACTCTCAACTGCTAACTGTGGTGAAGTATATTTTCCCCATATAAATTCAGGGTTAAAATGGCAACCAATTTCCTTTGCTTATCTTGATCTTTTGTTTGATTCAGCTGAAGAAAAAGATCCTTAGCAAACAGTATAACCTGCAGAGCAAACGTTATTTTACAATCTTTCAATTTACTGTTAATTAGAAATCAGAGCAGAAACTGACAGAACTCTGAATCCCGATCTTCCCAGAGACCCTGAACATGAGTTTAGTGTTACAGGTTTGAATGTATCAAAGAACTAATGAAAAAGTAAGGGAGGAATCAGCATTTTTGAGATTTTCTTCTCCTAAATGGAAATACAAGCAAACAGAAGGAAAGGAATGCATTGCCATTGATTCTAGAGATTTACCAGGAAAACCTGAAGTATCTTCACAGAAATCTCTAAACCTAGTAGTTATAGATGAGAGAGCAAATGGACATGGTCAAGACCTCTCCCTCATTAGTCCGTAACCTAACAGTGTTCCTCATTTGCCATCAGATCATGATATCTTTATGTCAAGAAGAAAATGGCTCTATCATCCAAGTATGGCTGTAATCCAAAAACTATAAAGTAAATTAGCAGAAATTTATATTAGAATAATAGCAATGGGTATTTAGATGGAATTTTTAGTCTGAAAAAAATACTTTGCATATAGTATACCATTTGATTCACAGAACAGCTCTTTGACTTAAGTGCTCTCATTTTTCACATTCTACAGATAAGGAAACTGAAGTTCAAAGAAGTTAGGTCACTTCCCTAAGATCACAAAGTTATGATATGCTTCCAACAGGATTTGAAGCCAAATTTTATTGACCCCTAAATCTTGTGTATTATTCAGTATTCCTTCCATTGTTGAACATAGGGCAACTTAAATTAGATCAAAATAATTAACATATATGTATTATTAAATAAGTTGAGCAAAACCAGATTCAAATTAGATGCCCTCATTATTTGTTCACTTATATCATCTATTTTGTTTCCAGAATATTTAGCTTCCTGAGTAGCAATCAAGAAATCTACTATCCCATTAAATAGCTCTATGATCTTGGGCAAGTAATCTCAGCTGTCTATGCTTGAATTTCCTTAGCTATGAAATGATGATTCTACCTTTCCATCATCTTTACTTCTCATGATTTTGGTGAAGACAAAACTGAAAAGGAAATATGAAAGGGCTTTGATAAGCATTTTGATGCCTGGAAGAGCAGTGACAACACTTGTATGGGGACTGGTAGGAATGGATGAGTGTGACACCATAACAATTCTTTGCCCAAAGGTCAAATTCTCATTTTGAGCTCTCTTATTAAAGAGTAAGTCCATTTACACTCACTTCATCCTCTACAGAAAAACATTTTGGTAGTTATTAAGGCTTTATAAGGGCTCCAAATGCCTCTTTTTGGTCACTGGATATTATATCTTTAAGAGCAAGGACATGACATTGTTGCCTTGAACTGACCCTGGAAACAAATTATTATATTAATTTTTTGTTTGTTTTTGCGAAGCAATGAAGTTAAGAGACTTACCTAAGGTCACATAGGCAATTATTAAATGTCTGAGGTCAGATTTAAATTCATTATACTAATTAAAATAACTCTAAAACCTAATTTTTAATGTTGCATAATAAATACATTCCCCATCACTTCATACTATCATCAAACATTTGTTTGGAAAAACATACACACATACACAAAACCACATAAAATGTGGGAGAAACATTGTGGAAAAACAAGACAATTTCATATATATATATATATATATATATATATATGTTTGTATGTATGTGTGTGTGTGTGTCGTGTGTGTGTGTGTGTGTGTGTTTGTTTATGATTTTCTCCCTCCTCTGAAGGATGTCTAATAAAACATTGAAATCCTTCTGTAATCCCTGAGGAATAGAAGAGAGGAATAGTGGTTTCTAGTCAAGAGGAGTTCGAGCCTTCTAACTCAAAATTTTACCCAAGTCATAGAGATATCTATTTTTATAACATGATTCTCATTGCATACGGGAAAAACACCAGGCAATTCTGGCTCAAAAAGGTTGACTTAATTTGTTTTTTCCACATGTTTATCCCTTAGAAAGAAGAGCTGATGTCAGTTTTTAAAAACTTAAGTTGGAAAGTTCTTCTTTTTAAGGTTGTATTAAATATTACAAATTCTCCCTTGAATAATTGTCAATTAGTCCATAACTTCATATGAAATGACTACAATTATCAGTGAACCACATTAAACAATTAAAGACTTTATCTGTCTTTCACTTGCATTAAAATCATACTCTCATTTAGTTTATTGCTATCAGTGTGGCTCCATTACAAGGCATTACATATTAGCATTTAATTTTTAGTCAAGACAGTGGAACTGTGGATAGAGATCTGATGATCTTAGATATAAAAAAGATCTAGGTTCAAGATCTACCTGAAGAACATACATATTGACTATATATGATTACCAGCATGACACTTAAACCCTTTCAGAGAAAGTGTCAACCGTTCTGACTGAGGAAGTTCTTCTGAAGGCTTTCCTTATAACAATGGAATTAAAGATCACTATTCCATAAGGATTTACCAACACAATGAAACTTGGTGACATTTTATTCAGTCTCCCTCATGCTACAGATGACAAAACTGAGGCTATAGAATGATTTTTCTAAAATCAATTGATTGACAAATAAGCATCGATTAAGTAATAAGTATCAAGTACTGTGCTATGCTCTGTGGATAGAAAGGAAAAAAAATTGTCACTGTCTTCAATTCTCTTATATTCCAAAAGGGAAGAAAACACATTTTCAAAAAGAAATTGGATCGTTGATGTTTGTCCTTCATTCACAAAGAAGAGCAACATTGCATCACTATGTTGTGATCAAGGTACAATGTGTTCAACCACGAGTGATTGGACTTAATAATAATTCACAAGATAAACATAGAGGACACAAAGCTAATCCATGAAGACTAGGACTCAAGGACAGATCTCTCAACTCTAAGAGAATAGCTTTCTTGACTAATAATTCATCTTCTCCAAAAGATGAAACTGCGTAAATGTGTATTTTCTTTGCCAAGGCATGCTTGGGTGGTTCTTTCTATTTGTGCTATTCCTGAAATTGATGACTTGATTGAAGAGTTAAGTCTGCATGGTCTGCTAGAAATAGAACAAAAAAGCCTAAGGTACAGATTTTTCTCTTTGTATAACTGACCTCTTCTAAAAGATGGTAACATTTTATAGACTCAAGAGGTAGATTCTTTTAGTCTGCCTATATCTATAACTAAAGGGAATGAAAACAGAAAAGAATCTGACAGAAGGAAAGAGAAGAATCTCTGTGTGTGTATAAAAAGAGAAAATAAACCACAAAAACAGGTGTATAGTTTTGTATGTGCTAAGGCTGACTATAAGAGGAAAAATAAAAGTAATAGAGTAATCATCTCTGGAATTATACATTTAAGCAAATATACAGAGAAGAATGGTCATAATCAGAATATTGGAATGACTCTTCCTACTTTGGGAGGCATGATAGGGATAATGGACAAATGTTGCAAATGCTGTCTTTGCGTGTATGTGTGTGTGTGTGTGTGTGTGTGTGTGTGTGTGTGTGTGTGAATTGTGAATATTATAATACCCTTTGACTTCAGGATGAATGGAGTGTGTGCAAAGGTGAGAGAGTCCCAATAGGGACATTGACTAATGGCTTTAGCTTGCAAAAAAGAAAAAAAAAGTATGTGTTTATTCTGTCAATCAATACACAAGCATTTTATTGAACCTTTGTAATATACTTGGTATTGTATTAAATACTGAGAAAAGAAAGAAAAGAAAGCTTAAATGTCCTCACATATAAATAGTCCCTGTTCTGAAAAAGTTCATATTTTTATGGTGGAAACACATGAAAACATGTATGTTTGTAGGTCTGTGTGTGTGTGTGTGTGTGTGTGTGTGTGTGTGTGTGTGTGTGTGTACATTTTATAAATGGGGCATCATACCAGAGGAAAGGCACTAGCAGTGGGGAGATGAAGGAAGGTCTATTGCTGGATTTGGAACCTGAGTCAAATCTTAAAGAAGGGTCTCCAAGATATGGACATGAGGAGGAAGAACATTCCAGATATGTGGGACTTCCAGGG